>NC_052073.1:27506910-27814541 GCF_015852505.1 Tachyglossus aculeatus | reverse complement strand
CCTAGCCCATCTGTTTCATAGTGGGCAAACAAACACAAGGTAGGGTTTGCCGCTTATTTGTTTTGTACAATGTTGGGGATTGGAAAAAAGCAATTTTTTCGCCACCCATGCAGTCGTGGTTCTGTCACGTGATTGTGTGTCTCCTGATTGATGCAGAAGCTGTCCTCATTGGTGACCTGTCACAGTCTGTCCAGACCACAGAGGACACTAGAAAGAGAAACTCTAGGCCTTATTTTGCCATGAGGGACAGATGATGAGGAGAGATTAATTAACATGCCCTGTCCATCATTCGTGGATCACCTTATGACATCTGCTGAAGCCCAGCCATTTCCAGCAGAAGAGGTGGCCAGGAATAAAGATTAAAAAGGGGGAAAAGAGAGGAGAGAGGCCCTCTCCCACTTCCCCATTTGAAGAGACAAGGGTTTTGCACAAAGACCTTCCACAGAAAGAAAAAGTAAGTGGCTGTTGCTAGTTTGGGAGGAGCCCAGGTAAAATTAGTGTCCAGGACCAGATGTGGGTCAACTGAGGTTAACCAGGATTTTGGTTAAAGTCTCCCTAATTTTCACCTGCATATCTTCACCAGGAATTAGTACAGTGCTCCACACAAATAAATGCTCAACAAATCCATTACTCTTACTAGTGCCTAATTGCAACTGCTGATAGATTACTCTTGTCTTTTATGCCGCTGAGTCATCTCCGACCCAAAGTGACTCCATGGACACATCTCTCTCAGAATGCCTCTCTCTCCATCTGCAATCGTTCTGGTAGTGTATCATAGAGTTTTCTTGTTAAAAATATAGAAGTGGTTGACCATTGCCTCCTTCCATGCAGTAAACTTGAGTCTCCATGCTCAACTCTCTCCCATGCTGCTGCTGCTGCCCAGCACAGGTGTGTTTTGACTTGTAGCAGATTGTCTTCCACTTGCTAGCCACTCCCCAAGGTAGGAATGGAATGGGTATGCCTCTGCTTGACTCTCCCTACCATAGAGTACTGGTAGAGTACTGGAAACTCTCTAGGTGTGATCATGAGAGGGGGATAGATTACTCAGTTGTTAAATCTGGTGCTAATCATGATTCAGAACATCACACAGAACAGAACACAGCTATTGCTCAGAGGGGTCCCTGGCTTCCGCCTCCAGCTCAATTTTGGAGGAGGCCATTCTTGTCCAACTGGAGGCATCTACTATCCGAGACCTTCCCTCATTGGCTGTCAGGTGGACACAGCCTCTGATTTGGTTCCTTTACCAAGTAACCAAGGTGGCCTTTGATAAGTGCATATTGTGCATCAAGAACTATACTAGGCTCTGGAGTAGATAACAAGATACTCAGGTCTGACAGTAGAAGAAGTAGCATGGTATCACAGGGCATGGGCTTGGGAGTCAGATGGTTAAGGGATCTAATCCTGGCTCTGCTACATGTCTGCACTGTGAGCTTGGGCAAGTCACTTCACTTCTCTGGGCCCCAGTTACCTCATCTGTAAAATGGGGATTAAGACTGTGAACTCAATGTGGGACGGGGACTGTGTCCAACACTGTTTGCTCGTATCCACCCCAGCGCTTAGTACAGTGTCTGGTACATAGTAAATGATTAATACCATAATTATAATTATTATTATTATTATTACCTGTCCTTCATCAAGGTCACAATCTGTATAGGAGGGAGAACAGGTATTGAATTCCCATTTGACAGGGAAACTGAGGCCCAGAGAAGTTAAGTCCTTCTAGTCTGTAAAATACCCTCTAGACTGTAAGTTCGTTATGGTCAGGAAATGGGTTTGTTGTATATTAAGAGCTTAACATCCTCCCTAGCATCACACATGGAAAGTTTCCAGTACTTTACCAGTCCTGACTATGGGAGGGAGAGTCAAGCAGAGGCACGCCCATTCCATTCCTAGCTTAGCCAGTGGCTAGCAAGTGGCAGGCAATCTGCTACAAAAATCAAAACTCACTCGGGCCCGGCAGCAGCTGCACAGGAGAGAGTCGCGGACGGAGACTCGAGTTTACTCCGCAAAGAAGGCAATGGAGAACCACTTCCAGATTTTTACCAAGAAAACTCTATGGATATACTACCAGAATGATTGAAGATGGAGAGTGGGGCATTTTGGAAGAGATGTGTCCATGGAGCCGCTATCGGTCGGAGACAACTCGACAGCCTAAGACAAGCGCTTAACCAATGCCATCATTACTATTACTGAATTGTTATACTGTGCTCTCCCAAGTGTTTAGTACAGTGCTCTGCACAAAGTTAGCACTCAGTAAATACAATTGTCTGACTGACTTGCCCAAGATCACACAGCGTGCAAGTGGCAGAGCCAGAATTAGAACTCAGGTCCTCTGATTCCCAGGCTGTGATCTTTTCACTAGGCCACATGTTCTGTGGTCCGTCATCTCACAGGGGCTCAGAATCACCATCCCCATTCAACAGGTGGGAAAATGGATCCAGGGCAGAGATGACCGCTCCTCATGTAAGACCACATGTACCCAAGCCCATGATGTCCAAAGAAGTAAAGGCCCACCACGATGCTCCCAAGGCGGCGATTACATGTCTAGGTTCACATTCATGTTTGACCCTTAAAGATTCAAAACAGATTCCCTCATTCTCAACAGGATCAGATCTGTCATGGTGTGAGGTTTTTTTTTTTCTTCAGCCCATGATTTCTGAAGTTATTTATCTGAGAAATGAGTACCAGGCCCTAGTGAAATGCAGCCCTCTTCATATTTTCTGTGACTCTTCATTTGTATTTTTCAAAGACCTTTCTTAAAATAAAAAAAGTCTTCCTGGCTATGAGGCAGCTAATGTCTTCTCATTATATTGCAACTCTGAAGGCTTTTTATTCTACCAGTGACAGTAGCTCTTCCTGTGATTCCCCAGAACACTTGTCTCCTAAGGATGATGTGATGGAGTGTATTAGTTTATGGTAAGTGATGGAAAACTTGAACTCACTGACTGTTCAATTCATGCAGAGTTATGATAGGTTATGCCCATAGGCTATGAGTTAGGGAAATTATTTTCTGTTCAAACACTTCATTTCTCTGCTACTCTATAATTTTCTCTTTTTGCAAAGGAAGCACTATGATATAAAGCACTTGGGCTCTGATGGTTCCTTCTTGCCCTCCCTACGAGAGGCTGGAAAGGATAAAAAAATCATACCCCGTTTAAGGGAACGCATTTAATGAGAACTTCAGTCAAGAGACAAAGCTCAGGCCTGGGCCTCCTATGACTGCTGCTTAGCCTCAGGATCATGTGAGATGGTAAGCGAATATGGGGAGATAAAAATGAGATTAACAACAGCTCCTTCACCTCTACATTTAATGCCTCTGTTCTCCTTCTTTTAAAATAAAAAAAAAGAGAGTTTGCTGTTTAGAGAGAAGGGGTTTGCGGGCTTAAGGCCGGTAAGCTGCAGGAAACCTCAGAGGAAAGGATTACGACTCTCCCTGGGTAAAATCTTTTTAAACTGGTTTCACTAAAGCACAGACGCACAGTATAAGGGGATGCACATGCCTTCTGTCCAGACGAGAGGAAGAAGGAGGGTGCTAGGGAGGGGGGAGGAGGGCTATTACAGAGGACTGATTCGGTGAGGTACCCCATTAATTTTATTAATAATGCTATCAGCTTTTATTGAAAAGACGCTGTTTCTGTATTTGCCACTCTTTCCACCCATTTATTAAGGCTGAAAGAGCCGGCGTCGCTTCTGACGGTATTTATTATTAGTATTGGCTGAATGAATGCTGTGATTATGGGGCATAGGGGAATCAGAGAAGATAGAGTGCCTTCTCTTAGTTCATCTCTGCCCTCCTCCCGTGTGAGTCATAGAGACATTTTTTTTTCTCAGTTGCCTCTCCTGGTTTTCTTCCCCGCTCCAATTCCTTGCGTCTTTTGTATTTGAAGAAGATGCTGGTGTTGAAATTCACCTATGTGTGACTGAAAAGGTCAGTTCAGGGTTCACAGTCCTGACCACACTGGGCACACAAAGACGTGGTCCCTTGTGGTGTTGTACATAATGTCTGTAGCTCTTTCCTCTTTCGCCTCCCTGGTCTTGGAGACCCAACACTTTGGAATTTATCTCTTGACCTCCCCCCCCCCCCGCCCCCCCCAGTTGGTGATACTTTAGCACCATACAAGAGTGGAGATCATGCTTGAAGGAATATTTTTTTCAATCTTTTCTTTGTAATCCGTCTCGCAGCACTTTGGGATCTAGAGTGGTTAAAGGATCCATATCTGGGTTTTTCTACATATCCTCCTGGTGACCAGGATATTTAGGCCACTTACCAGTTTAGAGAGGAGAAATTGCTTCCTTTAGGTCAGAAGTTTGGGGGAAGTAGTGTGGTCTAGTGGAAAGACCACTGGCCTGGGAGTCAGAGAACTGGATTCTAATCTCAGCTCTGCCTTTTTTTTTCCTGTATGACCTTGGGCAAGACACTTAGCTCCTCTGTGCCTTAGTTACCTCTTCAGAAAATGGGGATTAAATCCTCCTACTTAGACCATGAACCCTATGTGAGAAAGAGACTGTGTCCAACCTGATTGCCTTGCATCTACCTCAGAGCTTAACAAGGACAAAAAAAGAAAAAAAAAATCAGCTCAGTGGATTGAGATGGAATTGTCATTGGTGGCCAGAGAGCATAAAGAGATTAATCCTGTTAACAATATTTGATTAACCCATCCTTTCCATTATTCGGAATGTGGGATCCCCACCTGGTCTTGATACCATCAGTTCATTCATTCAATCGTATTTATGGAGTGTTTACTGTGTGCAGAGCACTATACTAAGTGCTTGGGGGAGTAAAATAAAACAATTAGAGGACAAAATCCCTGCCCACAACGAGCTTACAGTCTAGTCAGTCATCCATTCAATCAATCATAGTCAATTACAGTCAATCAATCAATCAAACTTATTGAGTGCTTACTATGTGCAGCGAACAGTACTAAGCACTTGGGAAAGTACAGCACAACAATATAACAGACTCATTTTCCTCCCACAACGAGCTTACAGTCTAGAGGATGAGTTTCCAAGCCTCCTCCACCCTCTTCTCCTCCCAAAACATTAGCCAAAGCAAGAGGCATTCGTTGGCTACAACAGAGTCTTTCTCGTGACATCTGGAACTGATTGAGCCATTGCTAGGTCAGAGTTGAATCTGCTAGTGAACAACATCAAGAACAGAATCCCCAGCTTATTCATTTTGCACTTCAGGAAACAGTGTGGCAAGTTCCTCAAAAATCTCCAGCAGCTACCAATCAACCTACGCATCAGGCAGAAACTCCTCACCCTCGGCTTCAAGGCTCTCCATCACCTCGCCCCCTCCTACCTCACCTCCCTTCTCTCCTTCTACAGCCCAGCCTGCACCCTCCGCTCCTCTGCCGCTAATCTCCTCACTGTGCCTTGTTCTTGCCTGTCCCGCCATCGACCCCCGGCCCACATCATCCCCCTGGCCTGGAATGCCCTCCCTCCCCACATCTGCCAAGCTAGCTCTCTTCCTCCCTTCAAGGCCCTACTGAGAGCTCACCTCCTCCAGAAGGCCTTCCCAGACTGAGCCCCCTCCTTCCTCTCCCCCTCCTCCCCCTTTCCGTCCCCCCCACCTTACCTCCTTCCCTTCCCCACAGCACCTGTATATATGTATATATCTTTGTACGTATTTATTACTCTATTTTACTTGTACATATCTATTCTATTTTATTTTGTTAATATGTTTGGTTTTGTTCTCTGTCTCCCCCTTCTAGACTGTGAGCCCACTGTTGGGTAGGGACCGTCTCTATATGTTGCCAACTTGTACTTCCCAAGCGCTTAGTACAGTGCTCTGCACACAGTAAGTGCTCAATAAATACAATTGATTGATTGATTGTGGCCTCGTGAGAAAGAGCACGGGCCTGGGAGTCAGAAGCACCTGGGTTCTAATCCTGGCTCTGCCCCTTGTCTGCTGTGTGACCTTGGGTAAGTCACTTCACTTCTCTGTGCCTCAGTTACCTCACCTGTAAAATGGGGATTAAAGCTGTGAGCCCCATGTGGGACAGGGACTGTGTCCAACCTGATGATCTTGTATCTACCCAGTGTTTAGTTCAGTGCCTGGTGCATAGTAAGTGCTTAACAAATACTATTAAAAAAACCCCAACTATTCTCTAAACTCTCTCTTGTTGCATTAGGCCTAGTTTCCTTGCAAAAGAAGAAGAAAAATGGCCTCTCTGTAAATAGAGAGAACAACCCAGAGGGAAAACAAACATGCATTCAGGTTCTGAGTCCAGGCTGCCCTGCCTTCTCCTGCAGAAACTCAGTGCTGACACGCTGAAGACCTGCAGCTCTGTGTCAAAGCTGGACTGAAAAACAAGCATAGTGTCCTCTGAGCTGTCGTGGGGTAGTAAAACAGCTAGTCAGTCAGACAAATTAGGCACCTACAGAGAATGGGAACAACAGCAAGAGACAGGATGAGGCTTGGAAGCTGTTCCCTAACATTCCCTCTAGACTATGAGCTCATTGTGGGCAGAAAATGTGCCTGTTTATTGTTATATTGTACTCTCCCAAATGCTTAGTAAAGTAATCACTCAATAAATACGATTGAATGAATGTATGAATGAGCTTGTGCTTTCACCCTTTCAGCGTGGCTCAGTGGAAAGAGCACGGGCTTTGGAGTCAGAGGTCATGGGTTCCAATCCCGGTTCCTCCAATTGTCAGCTGTGTGACTTTGGGCAAGTCACTTAACTTCTCTGTGCCTCAGTTCCCTCATCTGGAAAATGGGGATGAAGACTCTAAGCCCCCCGTGGGACAACCTGATCACCTTCTAATCTCCCCAGAGCTTAGAACAGTGTTTTGCATATAGTAAGCACTTAATAAATGCCATCATTATTATTATTATTATTCCCTTGGTCCATGTCATCCAGGGAGGAGGAAAAGGAGTGGATCCACACATATTGTGGAATTGCCTTTAATGTCCAACCAGACCTCAAAGGATTTGGGAGCTATGAAATGTGGATAGAGACCATCAGCAAAACCACTAGCAGGCCAGACCAATGGTCCCTCTGCTCCAATATTCTGCTTGTGATGTGGCTACAGGATGCTTCAAAGAACTATGTCATAGTTGCCCTTCACGACAACTATGCCCTTCAGGACACCAACTTTCATGTCTAGGGAGGGAACTGTGGTACAGTGAAGTTAAGTGACTTGCCCAAGATCACCCTCTAACATCCCTAACTATTCTTTTTCCTCTAGACACCCATTCCATTAAGAGATTTTTTGATATTTACATTAATGTCTGCCTCTGCATCTAGACTGAAAATTTTCTTAGGGCAACCTTGTTGTGGCAGAGAATGTCTTTTTATTATTATATTGTACTCTCCCAAATGATTAGCACAGTGCTTTGCACACAGTAAGCGCTCAATCAATATGATTGAATGAATGAATGAATGAAATGGAATATGTCTACTGACTCCATTGCATTGTAGCATGGCCTAATGGAAAGAGAAAAGGACTGGGAGTCAGAGGACCTGGGTTCTAATTCTGACTCTGCCATTTACCTGCTGGGTGATTTCTAGACTGTGAGCCCATTGTTGGGTAGGAACCATCTCTATATGTTGCCAACTTGTACTTCCCAAGCGCTTAGTACAGTGTTCTGCACACAGTAAGTGCTCAATAAATATGATTGAATGAATAAATGATTTTTTTTTTAATGGTATTCTAGGAACTGTATTAAGCACTGCGGTAGATACAAGCTCATCAGGTTAGACTCAGTCCAGGTCCCACATGGGGCTCACACAGTCTTAATCCTCATTTTACAGAGGCACAGAGAAGTTGAGTGACTTGCCCTAGGTCACACAGCAGATAAATGGTGGAGCTGGGATTAGAACCCAGGTCTTCCTGATTCCGAGGCCTATGTTCTATCCACTAGGCAATGCTACAGTATAGCAGAGTTGATAGACACATTCGCTGCCCTCAACAATCTTAGTCTAATGGGGAGGCAGACAATACTATAAATATGCAAAAAGCTGCTAATGGAATGGGTTACTAAGGAAAGGGAATAGTTAGGGATGGTAGAGGCGATCTTGAACAAGTCACTTAACTTCTCAGTGCCTCAGTTCCCTCATCTGCAAAATGGGGATTCAATACCTGTGTCTCTCCTACATACTGTGTCAGCCCCATGTGGGACCCAATTGTGCTGTATTTACCCCAGCACTTAGTAAAGCACTTGATAAGTGCTTAACAAATATCACCATTATCATTATTATTATTCTTCCAGGCAGTTAGTACAGTGCTCGGCACAAAGTAAGTGCTCAGTAAGTAGGCAGTTGGCCGGTTGTATTCATTGAGTGCTGACTGTTTGCAGAGCACTGTACTGAGAGTTTGGGAGGGTACAATATACCAATAAATAGAAACATCCCCTGCCTACAACAAGCTTACAGTCTCCACTGACTGATTATTAGGGAGGTAGAGCTGTCTCCACTGACGGACTGACTGAGAAACTCTCCCTATTGACAAAATGAAGTGAATATTGTTCATCTCCAGGTAGTGCCTAAAGAAGGCTTTTACCTACTCAGGTGATAGAAATGAAGCTGTTTGAGACTCCAGACCCTTCAAGTCTTTGTTCCCCATTTCTTCTCCCTGAAGAAATGGAAGCTGGATCCAAGATGGGTCAAAATGGGATCCTGCAAGCCACACCAAGCTTCAGAAGGACCTTCAGAGCCTGCCTATCTTGGGTAGACTAATAATAATAATAGTGATGACATTTGTTAAGCACTTATTTTGTGCTAAGCACTGGGGTAGATATAATCAGGTAATCCCACTTGGGGTTCCCTCTCTTAATTCCCTTTTTACAGATGAGGGAACTGAGGCACAGAGAAGTTAAATGACTGCCCAGAGCTACATAGCAGATAAGTAGTGGAGCTGGGATTAGAACCTACGACCTCTGACTCATCTTGGTCAGTAATTTTGGCAAAAAAGAGTTCCCTAAGCCTGGGAACATGATAGATTCCAGGAATTAAGAATAGCGGTGCTTCCTGGGAATCCGGTTTGCAATTCCAGGTTGGATAGGTGGGGTAGCTTCTCTGGCTTCTAGTGGTTTTCTGGATCATAACTCCTTTCTTGAGTTCCTAAGGGGAAAGCCCAGAACCTTCCTTGGGCTGAACACATCACCTTTCTGTGTAAAAAATAAAATGAAATAGTCCTCAGCTTTTCCTTCAAAGACCCAGCTAAAAGCTGAAAGCTAAAAAGCACAGTCAGCCCTCTAAGACAGGGGTATTTCCTTTAAGACCCCCATCTTTAGAAAAGTTCTCCTTGTAGTATGTGTGCCTTGACCGACTTCATACACAGGCACATGATTGTTTCTTCCAACTCCTAGGTACATTCTATCCAAAAGAGCTGGTGGTTGGAAGAACTGTGCAGTAGTTTATTACCCAAAATGTGTAGTGAAAAGACTCGTGGTAGAATTCACTGTATACTGAAGAGAATCAGCGTGGCCTAGTGGATAATCCCACCTCTGCCACTTGTCTGCTGTGAGACCTTGGACAAGTCACTTCACTTCTCTGTGAATGAGTTTCCTCATCAGTAAAGTTGGGATTCAATACTTATTCTCCCTCCTACCTGGAAGATTAAATCCTACTCCCGCCTATCTGGACTGAGAGCCCAATGCAGGACGGAGACTTTGTCCAACCTGATTATCGTGTATCTACCCCAGTGCTTAGGGCAGTGCTTGGCACATAGTGAGTGTGGAACAAATACCATCAAAAAATCCAGTTGCACTATCTAATCTTTCCCTTCCCTGGGTTTAATCCTAACTAGAGTGAACGAGTCTAAGAAATCCAGATAGACAGGCAGGCTCTCCAAGCAGAAGCAGCATGGTTCAGTGGATAGAGCACCGGCCTGGGAAACAGGAGGACCTGGATTCTAATGCTGGCTCTGCCACTGGTCTGCTTTGTGATCTTGGGCAAGTCATTCTGCTTCCTTGTGCTTCAGTTACTTCACCTCTATAATGGGGATAAAGAATGTAAGCCCTGTGTGGAAAAAGGACCCAGCCCTTAGATCAGTGCTTGGCAGATGGTAAGCACTTAACAAGAATTATTGTTATTATTATTATTATTATCTAAGCCTTCTCCTTTATCAACTTTGTGCTTCAGGCTCCTTAGATCTCTTCTGGCTTCTATGTTGCTTTAGCAACTAGGGTTCAACAAAAACATCAGACTCCTTGTCTGTCCCTCTATTGATCTCTTTTCCTCACCCGGCATCGGTACGATTCAGATTCTACAAGGTGTAGAAGCCCACTGAGGGAGTCCACCCCTTTTTTTTGGCTATCCAGTGTTTGACATCGGCAGAAGTTTGGAGTCTTTGAAATTGAGGGTTATTTTCTTTGGCAAGTCGCTGCCATTAATACAGCTTTCCTCGGGGATTGGTCCCAGTCCAGAGAAAACCTTTGAAGATCATTTAAGGGAAAGTACAACTCTTGTAATACATTTATGAAGACACAGGGGGGTATGTACACAAGTTCTAGAAAAAAAATAATCTAAAATAGAATTTTTAAAGAGGAGATTTGGCTTATCCTCATCTTTTGTGGAACCACTTGGGCTAATATTGTCTTAGACCGCTCCCTTCACTCGCAGCTTATTAAAAGTTCGGTAGCATCTCTGAACCTTTTCCAACTCCTTTCCCCTGAAAAACCTCCACAAGACGCTTCTGTAGCAGGTAGCAAATGACATCTGGTACAAACCATTTGTTCTAAATGTTAATAGGCAATTAACAAATTGAAAGTCCGCAAAAAATTAGGAGGTTTTTTCTTTTTGAATTAAGTCCGAACTGCTTGCCTGCAGTTTGTCATGCTGCAGAGCAAATTGCATTATGATGAAAAAAAAAAAGCTTGGCACAAGAAAGCACGGGCCTGGGAGTATACAGAATACAACTTCCACCTTTTAAAAATAGGCCAATAGTAGCAAACTCCGAAGTAACAGTTTCCGGGGTAAGGCAGGATGAAATGAATAGTTTCATTGCACTTACACCTGTCTGCTGAATAAACAAGGTGAAATTCCCTCAAATTCCCTCAGTGCCTTCATTAAGTTAATCAGTGGTATTTAGTGAGTCCTTACTGTGTGCAAAGCACTGTGTTAAGTATTTGGGGGACTACACTACAGAGAGAAGCAGCATGGCTTAGTGGAAAGAGCATGGGCTTGGGAGTCAGAGGTCGTGGATTCTAATTCTGGCTCCACCACTATCAGCCGTGTGACTTTGGGCAAGTCACTTGACTTCTCTGTGCCTCAGTTACCTCATCTGCAAAATGAGGATTAATACTGTGAACCCCACATGGGAAAACCTGATTACCTTGTGTCTACCCTAGTGCTTGGAACAGTGCTTGGCACATAGTAAGCGCTTAACAAATACCATCATTACTACAATGTAGACATCATCCCTGCCTTCAAAGAATATCATAATTATTTCTAACACTTTAGAGATCATGGCACTAATTAGGACTTTATTACTCCCTTTGGCTGGAGGGCTGGGTAGAAACCAGGGCAGCAAAACTTGGCAATTGCCAGCCTCTGACACAGATCTGGGCTGAATCTGGATGAGAACTGGAGACAAAAGATTTTCCCATCCTATTCCTAATTCCAGTAGGTATGGTTTCATTTCTCCTCTTCCTTTTACTCTCACTTGAAGAAGTGTGGTCTAGTGGAAAGAGAAGGGGCCTGGTAGAAGGGCCTGGATTTTAATCCCAGCTCTGCCACTTGTCTGCTGTGTGACCTTGGGCAAATCACTTAACTTCTCTGTGCTTCAGTTACTTCAAGTGTAAAATGGAGATTAAGATTATGAATCCAACGTGGACTGTATCCAACCTGATTACTTTGTATTTACACCAGCGCTTAGAATAGTGCCTGGCGCTTAGTAAGCACTTAACAAATGCCATAAAAACCCCTTCCTCATGGACAATATATTAGCTAGTGAGGATTAGCAGCAAGAGTGAGAATACAAAAAAAAAAACTAGATTATGGATAATCCACCAATTAGGAAATTGGAGATATGAATAATAACTGATATTTATTAAGCCCTTACTAAATGACAAGCACTGTGCAAAGGACAAGGATTATTTGGGGCTTACAGTTCTAAGGGGGAGGAAAAACTGATATTTTATCTCAATTTTTACTGATGAGGAAACCAAGGCACAGAGAAATAAAATGACTTGCCCAAGGTCACACAGCAGGCAAGTGGCAGTGCTGGGATTAGAACCCATATCTCCTGACTCTCGGTTCTGGGATCTTTGCACTGGGCCACAGTGCTTCTCAATATCATCTGTAATGCCGTGGGTTTCTAGATAATTAATTTTATCCCGCTCAGGAAAGGGCAAAGAAGCTTAAAGGAGGAATGGCAGGGGGGCTGGGAAGAGAGTGTCCTGTGGCAAGATCACTTTCTTTCCGGAGTTGGATCACTCATGGCTCAAGATGACGCACGGGTAAGTTAGGAGAAGCTGACAAGACCCAAATGCACAATCACAGAGACTCTCATTGGCTCTCTTGTCTCTCCTTTCCTACTTTCTCCTGGGCAGCTTCACTGCTCCTGTTCCTATTTTGTCCTTCCTGCCTACCAACCCCAAACCCTCTCATCTGAAGCAGTGAATCATATTAACAGCATGTGTAAAATGAATGAGAGAGAGGCCCCCCACATCTCCTTTTAGTGACAAATGGGGAAAACTTGAAAGCTTTGAAAGTATCGTTAATATAAAATAACACCTCGGACTCCAAAGTTCCCTGAAGCTTACAGAGATTATTTATTATTTAAATTAGGCAAAGATTATGTGTCCCGCAGATGTGGCTATGGTTGCCTGATAATATGAGTAGATGTTAACAATAACCCCATTTCTGGCTCAATATAAAATAAACTTGCGACTGTTTCCTTTTCATGTGACAGTCTGGCTGAATTAACAAGACAATTGGGAGCTTTTAATAAGGAGTTCACGATGTTGAACTCTCAGTTTGCCCTAATATACAATACAGAACAGATTTCTATTGATAATCAGCAGTTCCAAGCTACCTGCTTGCTCTTGATTTACTGAATTACAGTTCAGTGGCCAGGCAGGTGGGAAAGACAGTTAAATGAAAAGGCCCACAAACTTTCAAAGGTTAAATAGGTCCTAGTCTAAATAAACACATTACAGTACTCATATCAGCTAGGTTTTCCTGCTAATGGACAGAAAGGGGCTTGAAAGCTAATAGACAGGTCAGTGCTTTTGCCCTCTTTGGTTGCTAGAAATTGCTGTGGTGGTGTCCTTCAGAGAAGGGGAGAGACTATGGGATAAGGTAGACTACCAAGCCAAACAGAATAGTTGCCCAGAATTAAGATCAATGGAGGGGCTTGAAGATGTTTCGGCAGTTACCTAGCGCCAAACAAGGCATTATAATCTCGGCATGTGAATCACAGTATTTCATCCCTCACACTTGGCAGGGGTGAGACTAGATTATTTTTTTTGGTGGTGGTTGTTGTCATTTTTTTTAATAGTATTTGTTAAGTGCTTAGTGTGTACCAGGCACTGTAATGGCCATGGGGTAGATACAAGCTAATCAGGTTGGACACAGTCCTTGTCCCACATAGGCCTCACAGTCTTAATCCCCATTTTCCAGATGAGGTAACTGAGGCACAGAGTAGCCGACTTGTCCAAGGTCACATAGTTGACAAGTGGCAGAGCCACTTCTGACTCCAAGGCCTGTGCTCTTTCCACTAGGCAACACTGCTTCTCTCATCTACTAGGCCATTCTGCTTGATAGGAGGACTGGCTAAAACTGTTCTTCAGTTCGATAATGAGGGTGCTTTTCTTTGAGAAAGAATCGCTTCTATACTTGCACACTTTATCAGCTCCTCATGGGCAGGAAAGGTGGCTGATACTTCTATTTTACTTTCTCAAGTCTTAGTATAGTGTGAAGCAGCATGGCATAGTGGATAGAGCACAGACCTGGACGTCAGAAGGTCATGGGTTCCAATCCCAACCGCGCTACCTGTCTGCTGTGTGACCTTAGGTAAGTCACTTTACTTCTCTGGGCCTCAGTTCCTTCATCTGTAAAATGGCGATTGAGACTGTGAGCCCCATATGGGACAGGGACTGTGTCCAACCCAATTTGCTTGTATCCACCCCAGCACTTAGTACGGTCCCTGGCACATAGTAAGCGCTTAACAAATACCATTATCGTTATTGCACCCAGTGGATATTCAATAAATGTTATTTCTATACTCAGGGAGACCTTCTAGTAAGGAGTGGCTGGTACTATCTTACCCAGGTACATAGAGAATAAGTGACTTGCTTAAGGTCACTTGCATTAAGTCCTCAGCAGAGCCGGGTCCTCTGTCTGGCTCTATATTTTTATTTTTTTATGGTATTTTCTAAGCCTTTACTATGTCCCAGGTACTGTTCTAAGAGCTGGGGTAGATACAAGGTAATCAGGTTGGATGGAGTCCCACGTGGGGCTCACCATCTTAGTCTCCATTTTTTACAGATGAGGCAACTGAGGCACAGAGAAGTGAAGTGACTTGCCTAGGGTCACACAGCAGACAAGCGGAGGAGGTGGAATTAGAACCCCAGTCCTTCTGACCCCCAGGCCACTGCTCTATCGACTAGGCCACCCCCTCCCCACAATCGGCACTTCTGCTGCTCAATGCTCTACCCATTAGACTTTACTGCCTTCAATGTTCCAGACATAAGTACTGAAGGAAAATATCAAACGTTTTTGCACAACTCATCAGTCGCTCTTGCAGGGCCTGGGGAAGGAAAGAAAGAGCTTTTTAAATGAGATGTCTGATCCCTGGCAGCCATGTGTTTTCTGTTTCCCATTGCAGAAATCATTAAAACACAACTCCTTTCTTCTTCCCTGACTAGGGGAACAGGTGTACATTAGGAGACTTCGGTCACGCCGTCCCATTTTCCGAGTTCTCTGGCTGCCTCTCTGCTGCTGGAGACAGAGTCTTTATCTAAAAGTGGAGAGATCTGACTTATAAGCAAGCCTAATATTAAATGCATAAATAATGCATCCTATGGCATTATTTATAATGCAATAACATCACTATAATGTAATAAAAGTATGCAGCTTCACGTTGACTCCTTTAACCCTTTGGCTTCTATTTTTCAGTAGTCATCCTGTACGCTTGAAGAAAATTTTAGAACATATTACTCAGGGCTTTGACCTATTCCGTAGCCCTAATGCACTGGCTAGCAAGCACCTGCATGGGTGTCCTAAAAACTAAAACGTGAGTTGGTGAATACTATACATACCACATTAGGTTGGAATTTTCCTAGAAACATTTTTGCATTCAACCTTAACTTTGACAATCTCCCTGGCAGGAGGTGGGGTCCTGGAATGGAAGACAATCTCCCCCAATATACAGTGTGATCATTTAAGAATAAAATTCACTCTATGTGGAATGTCACTTTTCAGAAAGGCTAAGTCAAATTTTCTTCTCTCTTCCCATCCTCGGATGTCTTCCTTCTATATGCCAAAGTCGACAAGATGTATAGCTGTTAATCACCTTCAAAGCTGACACTCATGACGATGAGATCCTTTCCAATAACCTGTCATCTTGTAGGCCTAAGTAGTATTATTTTTCCTTAGCTGCATTTCCTTAGATGCTCATACCGAAGCAACTCTGCTATGTTCCTGCCCACTCATTAGGTTTGGTGAGATTTTTTTTTTTGCAATTTAGCCCATCAGCACAAAATTTCAGGGCCCAGAATTGCTTAGTGTCATCTGCAAACTTGGAGACTTAATTGTGCTCCCCCTCTTCCAGATCATTTATGAAAATGTTAAATAAAACAGGGAAGATTGAGATTGTTATCTTTATGGTCCATTGGGGGACTGTGAGGATGGTTGGCTCAATCTAAAAGTTTGGTCAGCACCTTGAGCTCCTTAGAGGGGAGACCTATAAAAATATTAAGTGACCATAATAATAATGATATTAAATAATAGATGTATAAATTGGTTATTAAAACCATTTGCCGTTTCCTCCTGTCTAAAGTTTGGGAACCTAGCATATGACTCAGCCCATACCTACAGATCATTAACAAGTTCAGATTTAGAAATCAATCAATTGAATTTGAGGGCTTACTGTGTGTAGAGCACTGTACTATGCTTTTGAGAGAGTGAGGTATAATATAATGCTATATATCGCAATATAGAAATAAAATGAAGTACTTAGTACCTCTTCACCAAAAGGTGAGTAGAACCTTGCTGATTCAAGGTTGAAGGATCCTAATTTATGGTTCTTTGCCGAGACCAATAGATTTGTAGTATGTGCTCAACACATAGTAAGTGCTCAATAAATGGCACTGTTGATAATGACTGGGATTAAATGACGATATTTAAAAAGAATTGCAAGAATCACATGATATCTAACTGTCCTTTGGGTTCAAAGATGATAATGATACGAATGGTGAGATTTTGTCAGTGGATGCCTGTTATGATTACTCCCTGTCACATCACTACCCACAATGACTGGCACCTGTTTTCTTTCTCTTCTGAGATATGACCTTCTCAAAGCCTCTCCTAAGAGTGGTTGCCCCATTTAAGAATGTTTGGCTGCTTCCTCCTTGCTTCACCGGGCCCTTAACGTATTTTTTCCTGCTCATTCTGTCCATTGTTTCCCCATTACAGCTCACTATAGAAAAATTGTTTTGGTATCTTCCTGTTTTCCATTCTCCACCAATGGCACTTGGGTGGCATTAGAAGTTGGATTTGACATCTGTGATAAAATCTGTTATGTTGTACTCTTCCAAGCACTGAGTAGCGAGCCCGTTGTTGGGCAGGGATTTTCTCTATATGTTGCCAAATTGTACTTTCCAAGAACTTAATACAGTGCTCTGCACACAGTAAGCGCTCAATAAGTACGATTGATTGATTGAATGAATGAATAGTAAGGACTCAATAAACCGCACTGATTGATTGATCAATTTGATTGACTGATAAAAATCCAGGTCTTACCCAAAATCCAATGTTGCATACTGCAATTCCTTCAGTTTGGTCTGCATCTTGATCCTAAGTGGGGCTTAATTTCAGTCAGTCTCCTAAAAGACACACAACTTCTTGATTCAGCTTTCCTATTCTTTGTGTGTCCTTGCCTCATTGCACAGTGTGCTTCCTAAGTAACGGAATTCAGGCATGGCATTGGTTATGTGCGGGTTGGAGGGCATTCTAGCTGGGAGCTGGTATATGACCTCGGGCTTCCTCAATCCACAGCAATATGCTGATTCTGATAAGTGTCTCATAGCCCCTTGCAAATCGTCTTGTGTACATGTGGGTGTCTGTGCGCATCTTGTGAATGGTTGTGTATTCATTCATTCAACTGTATTTCTTGAGCACTCACTGTGTGCAGAGCACTGTACTAAGCACTTGGAAAGTACAATTCAGCAATAACGGGTTGTAGAATAGAATGTTTAGAATAGGTTGGTCAAGACATGGATTAGTATACTTTACTACATAAGTAAATTTAGCTCCCAACAGCAGAGACCTTGTCTATCAATGTTACTACATCTTTTTATGGTATTTGTTAAATGCTTACTATGTCAAGCACATTTCTAAACATTGGGGTAGATACACTTTAATCAGTCCCTGTCCTATATGGGGCTCACCATCTAAATAGGAGAGGGAACAGATATTGGTTGAATTCACCTTCAGCTGAGGAAACTGAGTCACAAAGAAGTTAAGTGACTTGCCTAAGGTCTCTCCATGGGCTATGGTGGAGCCAGGATTAGAATTGTATTCTGACTGTTGACTGCATTGTAGTCTCCCAAATGCCTACTACAGTGCTCGCTCAGTAAACTACCATTGATCGATTGATTGAGAGAGCATCAGACAAAGTCCATTCTGATGGTTGTATCATGATGAAATAATCTTAGGCTATTGATAAAACTTTCAGGGTAGCCAAACTATTTTACTAGACTTCAGAGCCCAAGGGTGAAAGACAATTTATCTGATAATATATATAGGTGATGTGTGACAATTTTGAGATTACTGAACCTGTAGAAGAAGTTGCTATCCTCTAGACTGTAAACTTGGGCAGGGGATGTGTTTTCCAACTCTGCTGTATTATTATATTGAACTCTCCCAAGGACTTAGTACAGTGTTTTGCTCACAGCAAGTGCTCAATAATTATGATTGATTGATTTTCTATCCCAGCAAGCAAAATAATGTGGCAAAAATCATATGTCTTTGGTATATACTATCCTAATAAGCAAAATTATGCTGCAGTGATTACATCTGAACCCTGTCTTTCAATGTGTCTATGGATTAACATATATGGGGAAAGAATCCCAGTAGCAGGACAACAGGTTCTGACCCAAACACTGGAGACACAATCCGTTGCTTGACAGCATTGAAAAAACAGTGGAGCTTATCGTTATTGCTGTTTTCCTAAAAAGAACGATTCCAATACTATATGCAGAGGACATGAATAATAATGGTCTGGTAGAAAAGCTGAAACAAATGTAGAGAGTGAAGTATTGCAATGTAAAAGCCAATTTTCATCTCGACTACTGAGATGGTTCCACATATACTAGCAAAATGTCATTGGGAAATGGGCATTCATTATGGGCTGGCCTCAATTCAGAGAGCAGCAGTCTGGATAACTAAAACAGTGCCAGATCCTGCAAACATCAACCTTGACAACACAACAAAGGACAATCTTTTTGGGTGCAAAAGAGGGGCTGGGGACTGTCCATCCTACATGGCATTTTTGGCCACCATCTCCTGTATATCACCTTTACGTGGAGGTCTTTGAAGATAAAGGATGCACACATATACATGCATACTCTCTTTTGGATATCGGTCACATAACCTGGAGAATTTCTAAAGTTCTAAAATATATAGTTGCCATGTACTGGGCTAATGTCCAGGTTATAATGGACAGATCTATCTGTGACACACAAAGGAATAAAAGCAATGAGACTGAGGAGCTACCATGCCCTGAATTACATTAGATAAGATTGAAATGGGAAGCGATGTGGCCTAGTGGAAAGAGCTCGAACCTGGGAGTCAGAGGGACTGTGTTCCAATCCTGGCTCTGCCACTTGCCTGCTGTGTGACCTTGGGCAAGTTGCTTGACTTCTCTCTGTTTCCTCAACGGTAAAATGGGGATTTTATACCTGTTCTCTCTTCTACTTAGACTGTGAGCCCCATGTGGGACAGGGCCTGTTCTGGACCTCATTGAATTGTATCTACCCCAGTGCTTAGAATAGTGCTTGACACGTAGTAATTGCATAACAAATACCATTAAAATATATATAAAAAAAGACATCATCCTAATATGATCCTGGTCTAGGATTGTCCCCTGAGGTCTTAAGATGAACGTGATTGGGTCCAAGCAGGGGCTGGGGTGGCCCATTATTCCCCTTTCCTGCTTTGGGTTCCCTTCTAGACTGTAAGCCTGTTTTGGGCAGGGAATGTGTCTGTTATACTGTTATATTGTAGTCTTCCTGGTGCTTAGTACAGTGGTCTGCACCCAGTAAGCATTCAACAAATCCAATGGACTGACCAAACGGAGACAGCCCATAACGTGATCTAGAGGGGGTGATAGTGCTACCTTCCTGCACCTGTGCTTTCTTGTGGATTACTCCCTGGCACTACAAATCCTAACAGAGTTGAGGGGCAGTTGAACAGGTGTGATAAATGGAAACTGACAACCCCATTCCCTCCCCAGGAGACAGATTGGAGTTGATTAGGTGATAGGCTTAGCACAGGCTCAGTAAGAAAAATAATAATGATGACAATAATAATTGTGGTATTTGTTAAGTGCTTACTATGTGCCAGGCAATATCTCTGGGTCTCAAACCCCATTTTACAGATTAAGCAACTGAGGCCCAGAGAAGTGAAGTGACTTTTCTAAGGTCAAATGGCAGAGAAGTGGCAGAGCAGGATTAGAACCCAATTCCTTCCGTCTCCCAGGCCCGTGCTCTATCCACTAGGCCATTCTGCTGTTCTGGTTGGCAAGTTCTGTGTTTGGGGCAATCGTTAACTCTTCCTGGTAAGCAAGGCCCTACATTCTTTTCATGAAGCCTGGAAATCACAGTTTTCCCAAACAATCCCAGAGGATTGAGAAGCCAGAATGCCAATTGGGAAAACTCCATCAAAACCTTTGATCAGTGTAGCCTCAATTCTAGGCAAGTCGGGTCTGGACTGAAAGTTTCCAGAAATAATGGGGTAATTCAGTTCTCTCACAGTGATGACTTTCCTTGGGTGATAACTGTGCATCTTACAAATAGGAATTTAATTATTGTTCACACTACCTTGGATCATTAAAAGACAATAAATCCTGGACCGGGGAAGGAAGAAACAAGCTAAAGGGGAAAAAAAAACCCTGTGTTTTTGGATTTAAACATTTTAAAATGCCTTTATCCTACTCAGGAAGAGCAGATCCATCAGTCAATGGTATTTATTGAGTGCTTATTGTGCGCAGAGTACTGTAAAAGCACTTGGGAGAGTGCAGTACAATAAAGCTGTTAGATGTGATCCCTAATTATAAGGAGCAGCTGCCCCTGTGCATTATCCAGTAAGGCTTGGGCAGTAGAATGAGCTCTTGGGAAGAAGTGTGGCCTCGTGGAAAGAGCATGGACTTTGGAGACAGCAGACCTGAGTTCAAATGCCTGCTCCTGCTGTGTAACCTTGGGCAAGTCACTGATCTTTTCTGTGCCTCAGTTCCCTCATCTGTAAAATGGGAATTAAATACCTCTTCTCTCCTACTTAGACTATGAGCCTCATGTGGGACATGGACTGATTGTCTTGCATTTATCCCAGCACTTAGCACAGTGTCTGGCACATTGTAAGCACTTAACAAATGTTATTATAATTATTATTATTATCATTATTTCTATTGATAGAATGCTGCTTCCAGTGCTGGGCAGTGTGTTTCCACTAGGCAGGATCGAAACTGATAAATTGATTATTCAGTCAGTCATACTTATTGATCACTAACTGTGTGCACAGCAATGTACTAAGTGCTGGGGAGAGTACAGTATATCAGAGTTTATAGATATGTTCCCCACCCACAAGGAGCTTACACTAATGAAGGAGAAAATCATAAAATCGTTAGGAGTCAAAATAAATAATTTGATGTAGAATTGATATGTCTTTCAAGCCTACTTTTAAGGCTCAGGACAAAGTGTCACATTCAAAAATAGGCAAGGGGCCTTGGAGAAGGCCACTTTGGAGGGGTGGGTGGCTGGCCTTCTCTATTTGCCAGCAGAAGTGGGAGCTGAAGTGGCTGAGAAGTCTCTCAGTGTGTTTCCAAACGCACAAAGGTATCAGCTGTATGTTAGAAGCAGCATAGCCTAGTGGAAAGAGCACGGATTCTAGTTCCGGTTCCACCACTTGTCTGCTGAGGGACTTTGGACAAGTCATTTAGATTTTCAGTGCTTCCATTTCCTCACCTGTAAAATGGGGATTCAGTACCTGTTCTCCCTCCCATTTAGAATGGGAGCCCCATGGGAGACCATGTCTAACCCAATTAACTTGAATCTACCCCAGCACTTAAATATGGTGCTTGACACATAGTAAACACTTCACAAATGCCTCAATTATTACTCTTGTTAGAATTCAGACTCCTCGGGGACTCCTTCTCACAGTTTAGGAAAGAAAGAGACTCTTCCCTCTACAGAGGGCCAGTTCTGAGAAGTGGAAGTGACCCCTCCCCCAATAATAATAATAATAACGATGACATTTGTTAAGTGCTTACTACGTGAAGAGCACTGATCTAAACGCTGAACACTGTTCTAAGCACTGAGCACTGTTCTAAGCACTGTGCACTGTTCTAAGTGCTTCTATTAGTATTCTACCAATACGTCCTGAGTTTTAGTGGCCACCCTGGGGCTACCAGACAGCTGCTCTCAACAGTCAGCATGGAAGAGACCCTTTTCCTCACAGTGGTTGGGGGAAAATAATAATGATGCTTATGGTACATGTTAAGCACTTACTATGTGCCAAGTGCTGTTCTAAACACTGGAATAGATGCAAGTTAATCAAGTTGGACACTGTCCCTGTTCTGCATGGGGCTCACAGTCTTAATCTTGATTTTACAGATGAGGTAACTGAGTGAGACACAGAGAAGTGAAGTGACTTGACTGAGGAGACAACAGCAGATGTATGGTGGAGCCGAGGTTAGAACCCAGGTCCTTCTGACTTCTAGGCCCATGCTGTATCCACTAAGCCCTGCTATTTCTCCAACAGCAGGAAAAACAGAGGGGAAAAAAAATCTTTACTCACCACCGCTGAAAAGAAAAAGCATGGCATTCAGAAAGTCAAGCCCCCTGCAAGAGGGAAAGATGGCTTAGCTGATTAAGGGGGATAGTTTCCTGGCATCTCAGAGAGAACCTGGACTTCAGGCTGTAAATTGTAAACTCAGCTGTAAACTGTAAACTCATCATGAGAAAGGACCGTGTCTATCAACTCTGTTGTATTTTACTCTCGCAAGTGCTTAGTCCAGTGCTCTGTACGCAGTAGTCGCTCAAGAAATACTACTGATGATTCAAAATGCCTGTCTCAGTTTGGAAACACGTAGGGAGCTGTTTTCTGACCTTAGCAGTCTGTAGTAACTCACAGTGTATCCCGCCTCCAATAATCAACCTCTCTCAACATGTCAACTCCAAGAATGTTATGAGTGGGAACTGAGAACCAGGAAGGTATTTTGCGACTGTTCTGTCCTGTCCTTCAACTTGAATGTGCTCTTGGCTAGGTCCCTTTTCCCCCTCACTTTCCCCACAACTGTCTCTCTTTGACTGATTCGGGGAGAAAACAAAACAGCAGGGCTCAAAAAGGCCAGTGCCTTCTAATCTCTCATAAAACGGCCATGGAAATTTGAAAGGAAAGGAAGATGATGGGATCGTCAGCACCGAGACAGCAATTATGGGCCTCAGGGGGATGGGAATGGAGCCCTGTCCAGGGGCTATAGTGGAGGCGACTAGAACAGTTCCACTCCATGAGGAAAGGGCTGGAGGAAAGCCTTATCGGACCTGTTATCCTGTCTCTGTCATTCCCATACAGATTAGTGAACCCCAGGATGCCCTGGGCCGTGTTCAGACTGGACTCCGCTTTTCCCAAAATAGAAAAGTCCGTCTTGTGCCAGAGTGTCATATTCCCAGGCTTGGATCTGCATTGTGTTTTATTATCCTATTGTATTCAGGGGTTACAGCCTAACTCTTCCTCTTCACTCCTTAATCACTGCAGTGATGGATGGGTTGCATGAGAAGAGCAAACTCAGTGGTAACTATAGATTACACAGCTCAACGCTAAGTGGAAAGGGATGCAGAAAGCATGGGAAAATACCATTGTTGTTATTGTTGTTATTATTAGTAGAAATAGAGTTGTCTTCATTATTTGAAGAGAAGAAAGCAGCAGTAGCCAAGATGCCTTTGACCTATTTAGGAAAGTTCTGAAGTGAGAAGGGGGAGGGATTTGAAGCTCTTGACTAGATTTTCTATATTAAAGAGGGTACAAGCGACACCAAAGAGGCAATGCAATGCTAGGGGGCAGACATTAATAGTGACGGGGTCATGTCTGGTTTGGTGACAAACCTAGGAGAACTCTTCTATCACACTGCCTTATTCCTCCTAATTTTATAAAATGGAAAATGAAAAATCACACTCGACAAGACCCAATATATATAAGCAGAAGTGGTGTGGCTCAGTGGAAAGAGCATGGGCTTTGGAGTCAGAGGTCATGGGTTCAAATCCCTGCTCTGCCAATTGTCAGCTGGGTGACTTTGGGCAAGTCACTTAACTTCTCTTGGCCTCAGTTCCCTCATCTGTAAAATGGGGATTAAGACTGTGAGCCCCCAGTGGGACAACCTGATCACATTGTAACCTCCCCAGCACTTAGAACGGTACTTTGCACATAGTAAGCACTTAATAAATGCTATCATTACCATACATATATATTTATATAAAAGACTTCCCCACAATAAGCCTTGCTATGATGGGTGTGAGCTCATCATTGTTTCAATCATGACAAAACAATGCATTCATGGTGTAGTGGTTACAGCACAGGACTGAGAGTCAGAAAGTGATGGATTCTAATTCTGGCTCCACCACTTGTCTGCTGTGTGGTCTTGGATAAGTCACTTCACTTCTCTGGGCCTCAGTTACTTCAACTGTAAAGTGGGAATTAAGACTGTGAGCTCCATGGGGGACAGGGTCTGTGTCCAACCCGATTTGCTTGTATCCACCCCAGCGCTTAGAACAGTGCCTGGCACATAAAACTTAACAAACACCACAATTATTAAAGAGTTTTTTGCTCTCCTACAAATAGGGGCTTCTAAAGTAGCTGAGGGAGTGGCCTGTGGTGAAGGGGTGAGGGTCTGCAGGGGTAACCATACAGAGCTTTGCCAGTGTTTTCATTTCAGGGCTGCTGTGGTCAACCTCTCTTTAGTTTGTGAGGTAAAAAGGGACTCCTGTTTCTTTAAGAATGAAGGCTTTCAAATTGGCCTTGCAGGGAGTGGAAATCCCAGGTGAGAGCCCAGTCATGTGTAGGAATTCTAATGTACCACAGTGATGAAAATATTGGCCGCCACCTGCCCTAGCTCTGCTCATCATGGAACATCCACTGAAGTCTGTGGGGACCTTAATGGGGATGTGGACCTTCTGGGGGCTGTGATCCACTTGCATTTCCAGCCTATATTTTACAATAACCTGAATAATATTTTAAAGCAATAAAAGAGATGAATTTCAAATGTCCTAAAAGCCTCTTAAGATATATTAAGTACAATGCAAGGCAGCTATAAAACGTATATAAATATTCTATTTGCTTGTGGGACTTCATTATATGGTAATGGGAAATTATGGCCTGAAAGTAGAAAAAAAATACAAAAAGGTCACAACTAGTCATATGCTTCCTATAAGTTCGTTCTATTGACATAATCAAGCTTCAATTCCATCAGCTCTGGTTTCTTTGGTCCCCTGAATGATTGCAAAGCAAACTAGTTTTTTGTTCAGTTTAATGTGTCCTGTCCAACCCCACATCTGACAAAGGCTCTGTTTCAACTGAAAAAGTATTTTCCAGATGATGAATGGTGGGGTTTTTTGGGGGGAGGGGGTGTTGGGGGGGGGGAAGACTTGTAAATTCCTAATTTTATTTTTTAAATGAACACTTAGAAAAGTCCACCTTCATGTGATGTGGAAACCACTCCTTTGGAATGGGTGTTCAGGCACTTATCTTAGACTACACTAGACAGTAGGGGGGAAATTCTCTTCAAAACCCAACTAACTGCAGTGGCTCTGATAACAAGAGCCTCAAGCATGATTCACCCACGAAGCTCTGTTCTTCCAATCACATTTATTTGGACCAACAAGGATTTCAAGAACAGACCAGCACTGCGACTTGTTATGGGCCAGAACTAAGTGTTTATTCCAAACTCCAAAGTCAGGAAGAGTAGGAGGTAAAACAATGCTGGGCAGCAAAGGGAAATCATCTAGCCAGGCTGAATATCCTGCTTCATTGAGGCTGCTATCATTAAAACACTTTCTCTCATATACACGCACACAGTCCCTCCCTCACATTCTCTATCTCTCACACACACAACCTACACACTCACCCCTACACCTTTCACCCCATCCCCTCCCACCCCCATCCACACCTTCTCCTTTATTCCACAAGCCCCCGACCCCCTAAAATCCTTTGCCTCTCCAGTTCAATCCTGGGGAATTATCCCTATCTCTGACAAGAGAATAGGTTACTAATGCACCAACACAGCTGTTTTGACACTTTTGATGAATAACATTCAATACTATTAATTGGAACAATTGCTTTTCATTTAACTAAATCACTGGAATTGCTAAACTAAATTGAAACGGAATGTAATTTTGCCTCGCTCTGCTTTAATATGGGCCTCTAAATGTCTTCTCCCTGAAGGATTAGTAACTTAATCACCTAACAGTGATAACTGTTTCATAGCTCTGAGCTGGAAGGCTTTCCTGCTAAGCAGTATTGCACTGGAGCAGAGTGTTGTAACAGGGACCAAATTTCATCTCCTTCCTTTTGTCCCCTCTTCACTGCAATATTAATCAAGTTATAAATGATTCTCTTCCTTTCTGTTCCAGCCAGGCCCGTATAGATCATCATAATTTCCCACCCCTCCCCCTTTTCATTTCACTTGTATCAGTCACCGAGCATGTCTAGCAGCGTGTCTGATGATTATATTTGGCCCTTATGTTAAAGACAAGATCTGGCTGTCAGAGGGAATATGCCCCATCTCTTTTAATAAGGGTGGTCACACATGTGTGCACAATGCAGTTTCCTTTATTTATTCTTTCAGCCAATCCCAAGCAGCAGGATCTGGTAAACTGAGATGCTTATGGGCCATTGAAATTCCACTGTTATTAGTTTTAATATTGTTATTTGTAAACTCCAAGCAGCAGGACCTGGTAAACTGAGAGGATACGGGCCACAGAAGTTCAGCCTTCGGAGCCGGGAGTTGACTTTCTCTTGTCTTTGTAGGCAACATAAGTATTCTAATGGATGTGGATTTGAAATCTTCCAGAGCTGGCTATGGTTGGTCCAGAATTTTGGGCTGGGACTGCCTGATTGTAGGGATGTGGGGTATGGAGGGGATGTGTCTAAGAGGCTGCCAACCCACTATGGTACAGCATGACCTAGATAGTCATTAATATAAATTCTAGACTGTGAGCCCGTTGTTGGGTAGGGACCGTCTCTATAAATTGCCAGCTTGTACTTCCCAAGCACTTAGTACAGTGCTCTGCACACAGTAAGCGCTCAATAAATACGATTGAATGAATGAATGAATGACCTTTGGTTGTCCCAGGTTGTATCTTACTGCTCCCCGCTGTTAGCTCTGGAGCAGCAGCGTGGGTTCTAATCCCAGCTCTGCCACTTGTCTGCTGGCTGACCCTGGGCAAGTCACTTAACTTCTCTGGGCCTCGGGTACCTTGTCTGTAAAATGAGGATTAAATCCTCTTCTCTCCGACTTAGACTGAGCCCTATGTGTGTCCATCCTGATTATCTTGTATCTACTCCATTGCTTAGAACGGTGTTTGACACATAGTAGGCACTTATTAAATACCATAAAAAAATAGGTTTTGGGATTAGGGAAAGGGGATGGTCTCTGGACTGGGGAAAAAGGTTGTTTAGCCGAAACCAAGGCCTGAGGTCTCCTGTTTGCAGTGTGAGAAGCAGCGTGGCTCAGTGGAAAGAGCCCAGGCTTGGGAGTCAGAGGTCATGGGTTTGAATCCTGGCTCTGACAGTTGTCAGCTGTGTGACTTTGGGCGAGTCACTTAACTTCTCTGTGCCTCTGTTCCCTCATCTGTACAATGGGGATTAAGACTGTGAGCCCCCCATGGGACAACCTGATCACCTTGTAACCTCCTCAGCGCTTAGAACAGTGCTTTGCACATAGTAAGTGCTTAATAAATGCCATTATTATCATTATTATCTGGTTGATGAGAACTGGACCATGGCTAACTTCTGCTCCTGGCTCTGTTTGAGGGGGAATAATAATAATAATAGTAACAATAATAATAATGGCATTTGTTAAGAGCTTACTATGTGCAAAGCACTGTTCTAAGTGCTGGGGGAGATACAAGGTGCTCAAGTTGTCCAATGTGGGGCTCACAATCTTAATCCCCATTATACAGATGAGGTAACTGAGGCTCAGAGAAGTTAAGTGACTTGCCCAAGATCACACAGCAGACATTTGTCAGAGCCAGGATTCAAACCCATGACCTCTGACTCGAAAGCCCATGCTCTTTCCACTGAGCCACGCTGCTCCTCTACCAAGACGTCTACCAAGAATTATTTACCAAGAATACCACCAAGATGTCAGCTTCTCACCTGTGGCTTGTCTGTTATGTCAGAGAAAGTGGAGAGAAGGCAGATCTCCTCTAAGAGGCCTTCCCTGACTAAGCCCTCGTTTTCTCTTCTCCTACTCCCTTCTGCGTCACTTAGACTTGCTTCCTTTATTCATCCTCCCTCCCAGCCCCTGACATATCTGTAATTTATTTATTTATATCAATGTCTGTCTCCCCTTCTATATGGCAAGCTTGTTGGGGGCAGGGAATATGTCTATTATATTTCTATACTGTACTGTCCTCAAGTGCTTTGTACAGTGCTTTGCACACATAAACGCCATTGACTGACTGACTTATGGATGATCCACTCTCTGACCCCTTTTAATTGATCAAAGGAAATTGCTGAACTCCTGAGTGCTAGGCACTATACTGAGTACTTGGGAGAATACAACAGTAAGAGGAGACAGGACACTTGCCTTCCAGAAGTTTACAATCTTCCCTCAGGCATAGAGCAAAGAGGAGCCACGAATTCCATCCACCATCCACCGCAATCGACAAGTCTCCAGGGACAATCTGTGTGTCAGTTTAATTTAATTTAACTTACTATATGCAAAGCAGTGTTCTAAGCACTGGGGAGGATACAAGGTGATCAGGCTGTCCTATATGGGGCTCACAATCTTTATCCTCATTTTACAGATGAGGAAACTGAGGCTCAGAGAAGTTGTGACTTTCCCAAGGTCACACAGCAGACGTGGGGGAGCCAGGATTAGAACTCCATGACCTCTGACTCCCAAGCCCGTGCTCTTTCCAGTGAGCCACTGGATTGATGGTTTGAGAAGCCCCACTGAATGCACTTTCTAATAGAAATATATTTCTCTTTATTTAGAAATTCCTCCTTTGAGTCTCCCCTGAAGCAACCCTGGCCCTTATATCACAGTCTCAGTGATTTCTATTCCAGGCCATGTTGATGCCTTCTGCATTCCCTGGACAGGGAATGATAAATCTTTCCTATGCCTGCATGGAAAGTGGGAAAGGAACTGGGGAGGAGGGAGAGAGGATGAACATGAAAAAACTAACCTATAAAACTTCGAAGAGATGTCTGTCCAGCTGCCTGGTGCCATTCTTGGAAAGGTGATGTCTCCATTTATTTTCTATCTTCTGGTTTTTTTTTAAATGGTATTTGTTAATAGCTTAGTAGGTACCAGGCAGTGTACCAAGCCCTGGGGTAGATACAAGCTAATCAGGTTGGGCAAAGTCCATGTCCCCTGTGGGGCTAACAGCCTTAATCCCCATTTTAGATGAGGTAACTGAGGCACAGAAAAGTTAAAGGACTCACCCAAGGTCACACAGCAGATAAATGACAGAGTCGGCATTGGAACCCAGGTCCTTCTGACTCTCAGGCCCGTGCTCGATCCATTATGCCACACTGCTTCTCTCAATGTCTTCACCCAACATCTCTGGTTTATTTCATTCATTCAGTCATATTTATTGAGCACTTACTGTGTGCAGAGCACTGTACAAAGCACTTGGGGAGAGTACAACAATAAACAGACACGTTCGTTGCCCACAGTGAGCTTATTTTCTTCCTGACTGTTAGTTCTGTCCATTTGCAGCTTTTCTACTGTGGGAGTATTTACAGAATCGCACCTGTCTACCCAGGGTAGGCACACTTTCCAGTGAAGCACACATTTATGAGATCACGTGGAAGTTTTTTAGCACAAGTATAAATGAACGCCTGACAGGCCCAGATGGCAGGGCTTTTTCAAATCAGGCTCTGTAATTGCTGGAACCAGGGTCAAAAGCTGTGTGTTGGAAATTAGTACTATTCTTTGACAAAAAGCCGAATAATAACAATAAAGTTAATCAGCTCAGTCCTCTCCCCTAGTATCATCCCCCAGTCGTGAATGGGGAAACCACATCTGGAGGATTGGGCTGAATTAAGGCATCATTAGCAGGGCACACATTTAACTACTTGAAACTCTAGCCACTTTGAACAGCACCCCATCTCTGCTGCTTCTGGATATTTTGAAGAGAAAAAGAGATGTTTTGACTTTTATTCCAGGACTTGATCCTTGCTCATTTCCAGATTAATATCCAGCCTCCCCATTCCCTGTTGTTTTGAAACAGGCAGAACCGTAATAGATCACCAGGCCTCTTGAAAATACCCGAGTAAACCTTAATTTCCTCTACAAGCTCTCCCCTCTGCATCACCTTTGCATGTGGCTGTGTACCTCTTAACTTTTTTGATATTTACCCCAGCCCCAAAGCACAGCATATCCTTATACTTTTTTTTAATGGAATTTGTTAAGAACTCACTATGATGCAAGCACTGTTCTAAGCATCATGGCCCAGTGGAGAGAGCATGGGTCTGGGGGTCAGAGGGACCTGGGTTCTAATTGTGATTCTGCTGCTAGTCTGCTGTGTGACTTTGGGCAAGTCAATTGACTTCTTTGTGCCTCAGTTATCTGTAAAAAGGGAATTAAGCCTGTGAGCCGCATGTGGGACAGGGACTCTGTCCAACCCAGTTTGCTTGTGTCCACCCTAGTACAGCTTAATACCATGCCTTGTGAATAATACACACTTAACAAAACAATAATTATTTTCATTACTATTACTATAAGCCTTGTTGAAGACACATCTCCTCCAAGACATCTTCCCAGACATTTCCTCTTCTCCCACTCCTTTCTGCATCACCCTGACTTGCTCCTTTTCTTCTTCTCTCCTCCCAGCCCCACAGAATGTTTTTACATATCTGTAATTTATTTATTTGTATTGATATCTGTCTCCCCCGTCTAGACTGTAAAATTGATTTGGGCAGAGAATGTGTCTGTTTATTGTTGTATTGTACATTCTCAAGCGCTTTGTACAGTGCTCAGTGTATAGTAGGTGCTCAATAAATACTATTGAATGAATAAGTGAATTATTATTATTATAAGCACTGGGGTAGATAAAAACAAATTAGGTTGGACACAGTCCCTGTCCCACATGGGGCAAACAGTCTAATTCACAGTCTAAGTATGCTCTACAATTTCCCCTATCTATAATTTATTTTAATGTCATTCTCCTACTGAAAGCTGGAAGATCCTTGTGGGGAGGGATCTCATTTCCTGACTGTATTATATTGCATTTTCCCAAGTGCTTAGTGCAGTGCTCTGCACACTGTAAGTTCTCAATTACCATTAATTGACAGATTGGAGAAAAACAGAATTCTTACTTGTTTTAGTTCTCATTTTAATCTTTAAGAATATCACAAATAATCATTGCTATCACTCGGTTTGTTTGGTGGTCCAACCAACCAACCCAGAATGCTTACTCTGAAGTGACAAAAAAAGCACTTTGGAGGAATTGTGTGATGGTTACTTTCTTTGACAACCATCGTTGTGATGAGGGATGTACTTCTATATTCCCCATTTTCCTCTCAAATAACCCACCCAGGACCTGTGGTTGCCTCTATCAGCTTTCTAACATCTCTGGCCGTTCCATCTATTAACTGGGTTTAAGCGAAACTGCCAATCAAGATGAAATCTAAATGGCACCTGGGTTGCTTTGATACCCGGAGTCTGCTCTCTGGTAGCAACTCCTCCCCTCCACAAGTTATTTTTCAGGTATTGACAGTATCGACTGACCACTTACTACATGCCGAGCACTGTAGTAGATGCTGGAGGAGCATGCAAAAGAAGTAAAGGCATGGTTCCCTCCCTTGAGGTGCTTACAGTTTAGTAGGGGAAGCTGTAGCCATGAAGTAATGAATTTTCCATAGTTAAGTGTGAAAAGATAGATGTAAATAAAAGACACGAGGGAACTAGTGAATGGCATATATAAATTCATGAGTCCTAAGTTGGCTGGTGGGATATCATGCCTGGAAAGGTGGAGGGGGGATCAGTCAGGGAATGCCTCCTGAAGGAGGTGACTCTTAAGGAGAATGCTGAAAGAACAAAGGTGCATTGTTTGGCTAAGCTGTGAAGGGCAGACCTTAGGCTGAATGAAAGGTTTGGAGGTGAGAGGGTTTAAAGACAGGGCCTGTTAGAGGTAGTAATGGTATTTGTTTGTTTTATAGTATTCATTAAGCATTTACTATGCACCAGGCACTGTACTAAGCTCTGGATTAGATACAGCTCTCAGGTTGGACCCAGTCCCTGTCCCACATGGGGTTCACAGTCTTAATCCCCACTTTACAGATGAGGTAATTGAAACACAGAGAAGTGAATTGACTTCCCCAAGGTCACACAGCAGCCAAGTGGTGGAGCCAGGATTAGAACCCAGGTGCCTCGGACTCCCAGAGGGAGTCAGCCACTGGATGCAATCCACTGTAGTAAGTGATTGGGAAAATACAACAAAAACATAAGATACACTCCCTGCCCACAAGGGACTTCCACTTTAATGGGGAAGAAAGAGACCCATGTGGGACAGAGCTGTGTCCTATCTCTGTCCCCACTTCCTATATGAGAGATGATCAGTCTCCCCAATTTCAAAGCCTTATTTAAATTACACCCCCTTCAAGAGGCCTTCACCATACAACCCTCATTTCCCTCTCTCCTTTCTACATCACCCTGGAACTTGGATTTGTACCCTTTATTCACCTCACCCCCACAGTATTAATGTACATATCCATAATTTACTTTAAAATCTGTCTCCCCCTCTAATCTTTAAGCTCCTTGTGGGCAGGGAACATGTCTACCAACTGTTATATTGCACTCTCCCTTACATTCAATCGTATTTCATTCAATCATATTTATTGAGCACTTACTGTGTGCAGTGCACTGTACTGAACACTTACACTCTGTACATAGTAAGAGCTCCATAAATATGATTGATTGATTATCAAATATCTTCCCCAACACTAAGTTCAGTGCTCAGCACTTAGTAAGCGCTTGACAGATACTGTAATTATTATTATCATTGTTGTTAATTATTATCAGCTTAGGAGGAGAGAAGAGCATGAACTGTGGTGCAGATAACCTATAATGACCTGAGTCCAGCACCTCGGTTAAGGTGAAATGAAAGGGAAAAGGGATTAAAGTGATGGCTTGAACCTTTAGTGACCAGTTCTCTGACAGGGGCAGAGTTGGAGAAGAGCCCTCAGGAGACGTCTGCCAGCCCAAGGAAGGTAAATCTGCCTCTTTCTACCCAGCCTGTGCATCAGGGCAAAGACCCTGAGTAAATAAAAATCAGACTTTGCTCACGGACATTTATGTGGCCATGATTTATAGGTTCTCTCAAACACTTTGAACCTCTGCAGCCCTTTGGGGAAATGGTGTGTTACAGCAAAAAGTGTTTGGGGAAAAAAAAAGTAAGTAAAAAATAACATAAAAAATACATGCCTACAGCTAGAGGGAAAAATGCTATTGTGCCGTTTGTTCAAAAAACCTTGACATGCTAACTTCTTTTTTTTCCCCTAGATTTGATTTTTTTTTTTTTTCCTAGGGCTTTGGTCAGCCAGCCAACACTGTAAGAAATAAAACAACTGTTTGACAGATTCTTGATTCCCATTCCCCTTCCTAGCAACTTCCCACTGGTAAAGAGACCCAAGGACTACAGGCTTCTGATGGAAAAATCAAACAAACCTGTCGAGCATAGCTGGGGAAAAATAGAAAAATACTCGGGGCCAAGGCCCCGCCACTGTCAGTTAAGCAGAGAGCGGTATCCTCTTGCTACAAGTTGAATTACCTCTCCCTTTCCTTCCGAAGCACGGCTCAGACAGCATGTCAAGTCTGGGTACCCTAGACCTGGCATGGTGACCTGGACCAAGGATTTTCTTCTTAATTTTCTTTTTTTTTTTTAAATGGGCTTGATTGCATGGCTGGGATTTTAGCTGTGCATGCTTTGGTCAGTTACTCACTTTGACCTCACAAATAGAAAGAGCCAAAGAAGGTCTTAGCCAAGGCCCCTACAATCCAAGATTTCCAGACAAGGCTCGAACAAAGGTCACTGTGGACTCTCCTCCCATTTTTGGTATTCCCAACAAGTGTCCCTCCCTGTTTGCTGTTTAAGAGGGAATCCAGAACTCAGAAGATTTCTCTGGTGACTTGGAGAAATATAATGGAAATCTGCCAACTCTGAAAATTTGTGACTTCCTGAATGTCTCATTGGAAAGATGTGGTTTTAGATGATCAGATATTAAACAATTGCTCAATCTTTGTCTACCCTATTAAATTATTCTTCAGTACACAAATCTTCATTCCCTATTGTTCTCCAACTTGATGGGATAATGCCATAGCACTTTCCACCAATCAGAGTTTTCAGGGTTCAAATCTGTTCTAGTTCTGCTCCCTCATCCAGCACCTGTGGAGACCTTAACCCCTTCCTCCCATCCCTCCTCCTCCCTCTCAAATCCCTGGATCTATCAAATCCAGTGGTGAAAATGAGAGAATAGTTTGAAAGCAATTTAACTTCCAAAACATTTTCCCCGTCTTATGCTTAGTTTTATCCTCTCAGTATCTCTCATCTCCTTCAAGATACCATATGTTGCAAACTCTCACCACTCCAAAAACACTCAGGCAACTACATACTGTGCATGATAGAGAATCTTTCAGAGTGAGCCTTCCAAAAAACATAATTGGAAAATGAGTGTGAAGGAGGTATTAGAATGAGATTTTAAAATCTCTGAAAACCAAGTCACCACAGTTTGACTCTATAAAAACATAAGTATCAGTAGGGAACCAGCAGTGTGGCTTAGTGGAAAGAGTGGGGGCTTGGGAGTCAGAAGATGTGGGTTCTAATCTTAGGTCTGCCACTTTTATGCTGTGTGAATTTGGGCAAGTCGCTTCAGCGCTTAGAACAGTGCTTTGCACATAGTAAGTGCTTAATAAACGCCATTATTATTATTATTTCTCTGGGCCTCAGTTACTTTATCTGTAAAATGAGGATAAAGACTGTGAGCACTATATGGGACAGGGACTGTGACCAATCTGATTATCTTGTAAAATAACCGTGGTTTTTGTTAAGCATTTACTATGTGCCAGGTATCGTACTAAACGCTGGGACGGATACAAGCAAATTGTGTTGGACACAGTCCCTGGCCCATGTGGGACCCAGAGTCTCAATCCCCATTTTACAGATGAGTTAACTGAGGCACAGAGAAATGAAGTGACTTGTCCAAGGTCACACAGCAAAGTGGAAGAGCTGGGATTAGAACTCATGACATTCTGGCTCCCGGGCCTATGCTCTCTCCACTAAGCCATGGTATCTACCCCAGTGCTTAGTACAGTGCTTGGCACATTCATTCATTCAATCGTATTTATTGAGCACTTACTGTGTGCAGAGCACTGTACTAAGTGCTTGGTAAGCACTTAACAAATACCATTAAAAAAACTAGTAGTAATAACTGAGCACCTACTATATGCAGAGCACTTGTAAGAGTAAAGTTGAAGTAGAAAAAAAATGATACCTCTCCTCAAGGAGCTTACAGTCTAGCAGGGGAGACAGTTGCAAAATCATTCAGATTTAGAAGGGAAATGGAAAATGGTTATTTAAAGGAGTAGGTGCTTAATTTGTATGATATTTAAATTGATAAGAGCAGCGATGCTGTGGGTGGATGTGAGAGAGTGCACAAATTCTAGGTGCTAATTTCATGGCTATGAACTGGCAAGAAGAAAAATTAATCAGGGAAGGGCAATCGGAGAAGCTGGGATTTCAGAAGTGCTTTGGAGATGGAGTTGAAAAGCAACATAGCCTAATGGATAGAGCATGGGCCTGGGAATCAAGAAGACCTGGGTTCTAATCCTGCTCTGCCACCTGTCTGCTGTTTGACCTCGGGCAAGCCATGTCAATTCTCGGGGCCTCAATTACCTCATCTGTCAAATGGGGATTAAGATTGTGAGCCTCACGTAGGACATGGACTGTGTCCAACTACCCCAGCGCTTGAAACAGTGCCTGGCAGGTAATAAGAGCTTAACAAATACCATAAAAAAAGGAATCAGCTGTAGCCTGTCAGATTTGAAGAGGGAAGGGTATTCCAGGTGGAAAGAAGGGTGTTAACTAAGGGTAGGAGGAGGGAGAGATAATACCGAGGCCCAGGTGGTAGGTTAGCTTGAGAGGAATGAAGAAATTGAGCTGAGATCTATGGGAGAAGAGAAAGGGTAAGTGTTTGAATGTGAGATGGTGGAATGCTTTGAAATGGGTGGTCTGCATACAGCACTCATTCAATCGTATTTATTGAGCACTTACTGTGTGCAGAGCACTGTACTAAGCGCTTGAGTAAATATCTTTGGTTGATAAGGAGTTTTTGTTTGATATTTACAGGAATGGGGATTTCTTGGAGGTTTCAAAGGAGTGAGATGTGTGCAAGAGATCTTTTTAGAAAAATGGTCTGGGCAGTAGAGTGAAGTATAATCTGAAGAGCGGAGGGGCTGGAGGCAGGGTAGTTAGTGAGGAGATTGATGTTAAAATCAAATGGGATATAATGAGTACCTGAACCACGGTAGTGACTGGATGGAAAGGAAAAGGTGACTCTAGGAAATGCAAAGGAGGAAAGAACACCAGGATTTAGCAACAGCATGAATATGACAGTTGAAAGAGAGGGAGGAGTCAAGGTTACAGGCCTCAGAGACAAGGAGGATGGGGAAAGAAATAATTATAAGTAGAAAACAGAAACTAATTGAGGAAGGCACTGGTCACCCTTCTACCAGGATATCTTCCCTGGGATCTGAACTCACTTGCCTTTAACTTTTGAGGGTCAAAGGGCAGTTTGGTAAGAAATGAAACCTACTAATTAAAGCAGAGAACAGAGATTGTTTTTGACCTTATAGAACTAGTGCAGGGCTGAGAGTCAAGGACAGGACAAACTTTGGAAAGTTCAGCCCCCTTTCTCCTTGGCCTTGATTCCCCTTCAAACTCACTAGCTATGGAGAGCCCTCTGGTTTTCTTCGGTAGAAAATGAATGGTTAAATGATCAGAAAGCATGAAGGAAAGACAAAGCCTATGCGATCCGTAAGTATTTGATTATTTGACACTGAACCCGCCCTTAGCAGTTCTGTTCATATCTTGACAGTCTCCCATTTGCCTTATATGTAATTTATTTTAATGTCTATATCTAGATTTTACAATCTAGACTATAAGCTCCTTGTGGAAAGGGATAATATTGACCATATCTATTGAATTGTACTCTCCCAAACTCTTAGAACAGTTCTCTGCCCATTTAAAGAGTTCGATAAATACCACTGAAACTGATCAGGCTCATCGGATTGTAACTCCTTGAGGGCAGGTGATGAGTGATTTGTTTCTGTTGTATGTCCCAAGTGATTTGTTTGGTACTTTGTACTCAATAAACACTTAATAAATGCCATGGATGACTGGCCTAGAAATCAGATTCAGTGACTGATATGTTCGTCCTTGAGACAGGAGGCCCAGGGAATGACATCTGGTTTATTTTTATAATTTCTGAAGTAGTAGTAGTACTGTAGCATTTATTGAGCATCTACTTGGTGCAGTGTACCATATGCTTAAAGAGAAGCAGTGTGGCTCCGTGGAAAGAGCACGGGCTTGAGAGTCAGAGGTCATGGATTCTAATCCCGGCTCCACCACTTATCGGCTGTGTGACTTTGGGCAAGTCACTTAACTTCTCTGTGCCTCAGTTACCTCATCTGTAAATTGGGGATTAAGATTGTGTGCCTCACGTGGGACAACCTGATCACCTTGTATCCCCCAGTGCTTAGAACAGTGTTTTGTATGTAGTAAGTGCTTAACAAACACCATCATCATTATTATTATTGTTATTATTATTATTATATTATTAAAGAAGCATCATGGCCTAATGGAAAGAGCACAGGCTTTGGAGTCAAATGACCTGGGTTCTAATCCTAGTTCTACCACTTAACTGCTGTGTGACCTCGGGCAAATCACTTCATTTCTCTGTGCCTCAGTTCCCTCATCTGCAAAATGGGGATTCAATACCTGTTCTCCCTTCTACATAGACTGTGAGCCCAATGGTGGACCTTGTGGTCTCGCATCTTACCCCATTGCTTAGTACAGGGCTTGGTACATAGTAAGCGCTTAACAAATGCTGAATAATAATTCTTATTATTATCACCATTATTATTACTGAATACGAAATGACACATTGCCTGCTTGCATGGAGGTTGTACTCTACTGGAAACAAATATATTTTCAACTGGAGTAGACAGAATGAATACATTAAGCAGACATGTGTGCATAAGTGCTGAGAAGAAAGTAAATAAAGATCCCAAGTACTAGTTTTGGCTCAGGGGATACTATGACTCAGGGTGCTATTAAATAAATCAGAGGGATCTCGTTGGAGGTGAGATTTGAATGTTGACAGAACTGTCTGATGTGTGGAGGGAGGAATTCCAAGCTGGGGGAACAAGGGGATGGAGTGGACGATTAAAGAGCGAGGTACAGCTAGAAGGTTAGCTTGGGAAGAATGAAGGCAGAGATTTGGGAAAAGGAGAATGAACATGCACTAGTGATAGAGCATGGGCTTGGGAGTCAGGATGTCATGGGTTCTAATCCTGACTCCCCCACTTGTCTTCTCTGTGACCTTGGGCAAATCACTTCACTTCTCGGGGCCTCAGTTACCTCATCTGGAAAACGGGGATTAAGACTGTGAGCCCCCCGTGGGACAACCTGATCACCTTGTAACCTCCCCAGCACTTAGAACAGTGCTTTGCACATAGTAAGCACTTAATAAATGCTATCATTGCTATTATTATTATTATTATCTGGAAAATGGGGATTGAGACTGAGCTCCACGTGGGACAGGGATTGTGTCCAACCCAATTTGCTTGTATCCTCCCCATCACTTAATACAGTGTCTGGAACATAGTAAGCACTTTACAAAAACTATTATTATACTTATTAGAGGAAGAAGAAGTAGATCGGTAAGATAGAGCCAGGATATGGTGAGCCTTGAAACTGATTGTGATGCAAAAAGGCTGTCTGTATGTGTATGTGTGTGGTGGGCAGAGGGTTTGAAAAGAGGAGACATGTGGGTTGAGCAATGTTTCAGGAAGATGATAATAATTATGGTATTTGTTAAATGCTTATTATGTGCCAAGCACTGTTCTAAGCACTGGGGGGGATACAAGGGGCTCCCAGTCCTAATCCCCATTTTACAGATGAGGTAACTGAGGCATAGAGAAGTTAAGTGACTTGCCCAAGGTCACACAGGAGTCAAGTGGCAGAGTGGGATTAGAACACATGTCCTCTGACTCCCAAGTCTGTGCTCTTTCCACTAAGCCAGGCTGCTTTTCATGATCATGGCAGCAGTACATAGTATATATTGGAGGTTGAGAGGCCAGTGAGAAGGCGAATGAAATTGTCTGGCCATGGCAATACCAGACCTTGTGCCAGGGTAACAGCAGTTGGGGTGGATTGGAAGGGGTAGTTTCAGGGGGACGTTTTGCTTGAAAAACTGACAGGATTTGGCAGTAGACTGAATGTCAGAGCTGAATGAAGACAAAGAGTCAAGGATGACACCAAAGTTGCAGGCTTCTGTGGACTGAGTTTGGAGGGAAAGATTAGTTCATTTTTGTTATTCAGTCACCTACAGAGACATGATAAAGAGAGAGCAAAAATTTCTCAAACCAACTCTCCAACCATGGAAGTATATTGGAAGTATACACATCAGAGAGCTATGATATTAGAGTTAAGAAGACTCTAAAATAAGATGGCTTTTCATATGGGAGGGTAGTGTTTGGCTGGATGTGAATGAGGGTGGAGTTCCAGGTAAAAGGGAGGAAAGAGTTGAGAAAAGGAAAAGGAGAGGGGAGTCTTGGGTTAGAAGAGAGAGAGGCACATTTTCTCTGGGAGTAACAGGGGTGCCAGAGACCTGCATTGAGGGATTCAAGATGCTTCTTCCCCAAAGTGGGGTGAAGATTACTGAATATATTCAAATCAGCCCTTGAATCTGTGACTTTAGAGCATTTGATATTCACCCCCTCCTCAACTTCACAGCCTGTATGCACATATCTTTAAATGATATATTATACAATATTTATATTAGTGTCTGTCTCCCCTCTAAACTGTAAGCTCACTATAGGCAGGGAATGTGTCTTCCAACTCTGTACTGTACTCTCCCAAGTGCTTAGTACAGTGCTCTGCACATAGTAAGAATTCAATAAATACCACTGAATGATGATCACCAGTTTTATAGCCTGAGACCTATTATTTCAGAAAGCATCTCTTGGCCACCACTTTCTGTTTTGTACATTTTTCAGTCCTCTAGTCTGTGAGGTCATTGTGGTCAGGGATGCATCCACCAACTTTCTTGTACTGTCCTCTCCCAAGATCATAGTACAGTGTTCTGCACACACTGAATGCTCAAATACCATTGATTTGGGAGTCCCACGTGTCACAGGGAGTGGGTCTGACCTGATTATCTTGTACTTACACCAGCGCTTAGTCCAGTGCTTGGAGTATGGTAAGCATTTAACAAATACCACTATTATCTCCTACCCTTTCTGCAGAAAGTGACGATGTCAACATTTAAAACCCTTAAGTGGTGTGCGGTCCTCCAACACACCCCATCATCCTTGCAATGAGAGAAGGATAGAGGTATGGTTTAATGAGAAACAATGGAATCCGCTGTCCCAGAGGATGATTAAACCCCATGAGCCAATTGAAAAGAATGTAATTGTCCCTGCTGTGTGAGTAGTTAAACAAGCTTGAGGTTATTGTCCTTCAAGTCAACAGCCTGGAACTGTTGTGAGAGCTCTCCAAGGATGCATGGAGAAGAGAGTTTTGCTGGTGTAAAGCCTCATTTTCTGGAATCACGGGAACCGCTGAAAGAATGGATGGGGAACCACATAGGTCAGAGAAGCAGCATTTCTGGCTAGTGCAGATGCAGAAATCTATTCTAGAAAGGGGTCAGGTAGTGATCAGAGAGGTCAAGATAGACTCAGGATAAGGGACAGTTTATTAACCTCAACAGAGGTTCTGAATTTAGATTGACCAGATGCCCCACTCTGACAAGCACCATCCCATTTTTTGATTGTGTGTCCCAGAGTCCTGGGAGGATTCTCAAACCATACATAAGGTTCTGATTTGACTATATGGGGACCTTTGCGTCTCTCCTTCCCTCTCTCTGGCACTCCTGTCCTTGAGACACCATTTCAGGACTGGAGCAGCTGGTAAATGAGATGAATGAGAGGCTGAGGTAATGAGTGGTCTTTATTGAGCACTTACTATGTGCCGTGCACTGTACTAGGCCTTTGTGAGGGAACGATACAGTAGAGTTGATAGACACATTTTCCATCCTCAAGGAGTTCACAGAGCCAACGACAGACATTAGTTGAAAAAAGATCAGCCCACTCTTCCCCAGGGGCTCACATTTTGCTATTCCCTCCTATACTAGAAGGGGTCCATGGCTGCCTATTGATTTTTGTGCCCTAATTCTCTTGAAAAATGAGGTCAGTCAAAGGTATTAATTGTGTGCTTATTGTGTGCAGAGCACTATACTAAATGCTTGGAAAAATATGATAAAACTGAGTATCCCTGTCACGATCCCTGTCCAAAAAGAGCTTATAGTCTAGATGAGGAGGTGATCATTAAAATAAAGCACAGGGGAAATGGCCAAGTGTAAGGATATGTACATAAGTGCTGTGGGGTAAATATCAAGGATTTAAGGGATATAGACCCAGTGCATGGGTGATGTAACAAAGCATTGTTAAGGTCACATCTCTTCCTAGAGGCCTTCCCCAGTTAAGCCCTCTTTTTCCCGGCACTCTCTCTCTTCTTCATCCATGCACTTGAATCCGTGACCGTTGAATATTTAATAATAATAATAATAATAATGACCACATTTATTAAGCGCTTACTATGTGCAAAGCACTGTTCTGGAGCGCTGGGGGGGATAAAAGGTAATCAGGTTGTCCCACATGGGGCTCACAGTCTTAATCCCCATTTTACAGATGAGGTAACTGAGGCATAGAGAAGTGAAGTGACTTGCCCAAAGTCACACAGCTGTTTGGCGGAGTTGGGACTTGAACCTGTGACCTCTGACTCCAAAGCCTGTGCTCTTTCCACTGAGCTACGCTGCTTCTCTAACATATTTGATATTTGCCCCACCCTCAACCCCACAACAGTTATGTACACATCTTTAAATTATAAATCATTTATAATATTGATGTCTATGTCCCTCTCTAGATATAAGCTGGTGGGCAGGTAACTTGTCCAGCAACTCTGTTATATTGTACTCTCGCAAGTGCTTAGTACAGTGCTCTGAACATAGTAAGCACTCAATAAATATCATTGATGCAGTAGTGAAAGCGGATAGGGGAAATGAGGGAAAGGCCTCCAAATGGTACCCTGACCTTAATCCTTCTAGTGACTCACTATCCTATCCTCACTCTTTAAGTTCATCTTTGTTATGGGATTCATTCATTCATTCAATTGTATTTACTGAGCACTTACTGTGTGCAGAGCACTGTACTAGGAGCTTGGAAAGTACAATTTGGCAACATATAGAGACAATCCCTACCCAACAATGGGCTCACAGTCTAGGAGGGGGAAGATGGACAACAAAACAAAGCAAGTAGACAGGCATCAATAGCATCAATATAAATAAACAGAATTGTAGATATATACACATCATTAATAAAATAAATAGAATAATAAGTATGTACATATATACACAAGTGCTGTGGGGCGGGGAGAGGGATAGAGCAGAGGGAGGGAGTGTGGGTGATGGGGAGGGGAGGAGGAGCAGAGGGAAAGGGGGCTCAGTCTGGGAAGGCCTCGTGGAGGAGGTGAGCTTTCAGTAGGGCTTTGAAGGGGAGAAATGTGCTACTAAACCCCAGCAAGGCAGAAATAACTGCTCACATCAGAAACCTTTCTTGCGAGAGCAGTCAAGTTGAGCCTTCCTGATCAGCATCAAAACTGCACAGGACTACTAGAAACTCCTTTAGGGCAAGTACCAAATGTAATCGCTATCCTGTAAATCCCCATTGTGTAATTCCATGCTGCTATTGGATGCTCGGGCATAAGAACAAAGAGTATCAGCTGCCTCTCCGCCATGCTGGATGAGCAGCCATCAGGCCAGATCATTTCAGCAAATGGGTCTGTGAGAGCAGCTTCTCATTGCCCAGTAGATTTCTTTTAGGAAGAAACACTCCCATTAAATGTTCGATGGTCTAATTGTGACTCTGTCTAGGCTCCAATGGGCAGATGCCTCCTGGGAATTCCTCGTGGTTCTGGTTTTTGCTCAAGGTCGTACCCCCATCTCTCGGGCTCTTGTTTGCCATTATTTCTGGTGATAGATGCACTATTGACTGGCAGCAGTGACAGAGGCTGGAATGATGGGAGAGCTGAGGCATATTCAACACACCACCACGCAGCTAACTCATGCTAATGTTCAATAATCCTATCCTGCTGCTACACACTAATGGTTGTGGGCTTTGATAGAGCCCCCTCATTGAACTGGCGTATTTCTTATGGGCCTGCCCGCCCATCCTTCATGAATTTTTATTAAACAAAACTGTAAGCGGATTGATTTTGTCCTCCTTTATTGCGTTTTTATTTAATTCCTTTCCATGGTGGAGGCTCCATCATGTTATCTCAGAGTAAATCACGCCGGGGCACCATGCCAAAAAAATAAAAAGACTTCAGGATCAGAGTCCCATCCAGCGTAAATTTCCCTCATATAACCTTTATTAGCTGAGATTCATTGATTTTTTTTTCTTTTTTGGCTAGAGTTAGGTCAACCCCCTCCCAACGTCCTACCCCATCCCCCCCAGCCTCCTTTTAAATCAGAGAGAATCAAAGAATCATAGAGCTGGAAGGGACTTCAAGAGATCAACTGGGTTATCCTCCTGCCTCCAGCAAGTGTTCCTTTCAACCAACTAAGACACACAATTTCCTACTTTTTTAGGGCCAGGAAATCCACAATCTCTCTTGATAGTAAAGATAAAGGAACCAATCCCATTTCTTTTTTTCAAAGACTAGCCCTATCTTTGTTCTTCCCAGACTTCTTAGAAATAAAAATCAGGGCGTCTGTGATAATTCTCCCAATTTCTTGAGTAGCCAAGGGTATGCTTAATTTGAATGCATCCTTTTTATAATTCCCTTCTCAATCATTTCCTTCCCTATTCTGCCTTATTTATTCACTCTCCTACCGTAGACGGTGGGTGTAATCATCTGTCACAATCAACTTTTCTGAAAAGGAAAGGTGAAGAAGTCCTCTACTCTGGAGGAGTCTTGCCTCTCCTCTTCAGCCTTACAATTTTGATCAACATTGGTCAAGATGGCCCCAGATTTTTGCAGGTTGACCTGGAACATTTTATAAAATAATACAAATGTTACATAATTGGGATTGTCCTGGCTAACCAGGTCGGCCTAGTGTATATTGGTAGATCAGTTGTTGGTAGCCGAGTCCTTACTGTTTGTAGAACACTATTAAGTTAGGGTATACTTCTACAGAACTGGAAGACTTAATCTCTGGTTTTGAGGAATTTACAATCTAGTTTGGCAGACGGCCATTTAAAATACAGACAGGGAATCAGCTGAGTATAAAAATATTTTCAAATGTGTCACAGGACCTGGGGGAGATGTCTATCAAAGTACCTAAGGGGTACAGATCCAAATATATGGACAACATAGAAGGGAGTGTGAATGGGGTGGAGAAATAAGGGCTTAATCAGGGAAGATATCTGGGGGTGATTTGATTTTAATTGAGCTTTGAAGGTGGGGAAAGTTGTCTTCTGTTGGATCTGAATAGGAACAAAGGTTCAGTTAGTCACTGAATTGTAGGTTCCAGTATAGAGAGAGGTCAGGGGAAAGGAAAAAGTTGGCAGTGAGAGAGATGAGATCGAGGTTAAGTGAGTAGGTTGGCTTTAGAAGAGCTTAGCATTATGGCTAGGGTTGTGGTGGGAGATGTGAAAGGTTAGGTGGGATGAAGAGAGCTGATTGCATAAACTGCTCTTGTTTACTTTGAACCTATGATTTTCCACCTCCTAACTGTAATTTACACTGTTTGGGGCCCACAGTATTCTCAGACTGTATTTTATTTACTTAGTGTACTAAGTGCTTACTATGTGCCAAGCACTGGTTAGACACAAGCAAATCAAGTTGGACACAGTCCCTGTCCCATGTGGAGCTCACAGTCTCAATCCCCATCTGTAAAATCTGAGGCCCAGAGAAGTGAAGTGACTTGCCCAAGGTCACACAGCAGACTAGTGGCGGAGCCGGGATTAGATAGATTCCTGGCATAGTCTACAAAATCTAGGATGATCTTGGCCAACCCAAAATGAAGAATCATAAGGAGATATAATGAACAACAGAGCTGGGTGAATTTTCACCAGTTTTGTTGTTTGTGATATCTTCGCATGATTCTATTTATCTGTCCTCACCTTCTTGTATTGTGAGTCTCTGCAGAGCAGGGAGGGTCTAATGTAAAGAGCACAGGACTGGGAGTTAGGAGTACTGAATTCTAATCCCAACTCTACCATTTAGCAGCTGTGTGATCTTAAACAGGTGGCTTAACTTCTCTGGGCCTCAGTTCCTTCATCTGTGTAACAGGAACTGTTCTTTCTCCCTGAGCACCTTGTGAAACAAGGACTATATCTGATCTGATAATCCTGTGTGTACCTGAGCATTTAGGACAGTGCTTGGCACAGGGTAAGTGCTTAACAAATACCATTCTTATTATTAATTACTATTCTTGTATTTACTCTAGCACTCATGTAGTGTTTGGAGCACAGTAAGTCATTAATCAAGGGTGGAAATGATAACCCCATTCTCCTCATCCACTCCTTTTTTCCTATTCATTCATTCATTCAATCATATTTATTGAGCGCCTACTGTGTGCAGAGCACTGCACTAAGCATTTGGAAAGTACAATTCGACAACAGAGACAATCCCTACCACTCCCTGCATTGTTGCCAGATGTTGTACATATAACCTCATTTTCAGAAATTATAATACAGTAAGTCAATCATATTTATTGAGCATTTACTGTGTACAGAGTACTTTACTAAGAGCTAGGATGAGTACAATACAATAATAAACAGACACATTCGCTGCCCACAACAAGCTTACAGTGGTATGATCAGCCTGGTAAGAACCAAAGAATACTTTCCCATTGCCTCATCAGTTCCATTTTCTCTCTCTCTTCAACTTTTGTTCTCTTGCCTCTAAGAAATCTAACTTTTTTTGAATCGCCCCCTTAGTAAACTAACCTGATTTCCTTCTTCGTGACATTCTCACACTGTCTTTCAGGTCTGTGTCAGGCCTGTGTTCAGTTGTGGATGTAGCAATGATATTTACACTTCCTACCTTGTTTATGTTCTGGTATAATTTGGTTTGGTGCCCAGAGAACATTCATTTGAAGAGCATCTGGTTTTCTTTGGCTTATTCGTTATGCCTATTTTTTTCCATCTGGCCCTTCCAATTAGTGCCTTCATCCTACTATATTTGCTTCTCCAAGTTTCCCTTTCTGAAGCTCTTATTGACATCACTTGCTCCTTTTCTTAGGGTCCAAGGTTTTGCTGTTACCTGTTGAATTAATTTCTCTAACTTCAGAATGAAACAATTGCCCCCACATAATCCAATAATGTGTCTACTGATGTGTGGATTTTGTTATTTCCTTTTTCTAGCAGGCATCAGTTGTAAAATCCTGATGCAAAATGGTTTTCCTGAGTTAGGGGAGGAAGTCTACAGTAGACTCCTGCCTTTATATTCCCTTTTCTTCTTTCTCCAGTTTAGCCTAGAAACTCATGTCTTTTGACCACCTTCTGTTTCCTAACCTTTAGAGCATGGGAAGTTTTCCTGAGTGGATAGTTACCCCCTTTCACCCTCGCCTATCTTTCCCAGGCATCTGAATCAACATTTGCACCCGATCTGTTTTTTCAATAAAGTCCCACCTAAAGGTAAAGTTTCCAGTTCCTCCAATCTACTTGCATTTTTTTTTTGGTTTATGGTATTTGTAAAGTACTTATGCTGTGCCAGGCACTGTATACTAAGAGCTGGGGTAGCTAAAGACTCAGGTTGGACACAGCCCATGCCATACATTGGGCTCCCTGTCTTTATCCCCGCTTTAAAGATGAGGTAACTGAGGCTCAGAGAAGGGAAGTGACTTGCTCAAGGTGACCCAACAGACAAGTGGCAGAGCCAGGATTAGAACCCAGGTCTTTTTGACTCCCAGTTCCATGCTCTATCCACTATCTCTGTTACCTCATCTGCAAAATGGGGATTAAAAGTGTGAGCACCACGTGGGACAGCCTGATTACCTTGCATCTACCCAGGGCTTAGAACAGTGCTTGGCAGAGTAAGTGCTTAACAAATACCATCATTATTATTATTATTATTATCTCTGCTTGCACTGTGCACAAATATTTTAGGCAGCCATGGTGCTCCATGGTAGAGAAGCAGTGTGGCTCAGTGGAAAGAGCCCAGGCTTTGGAGTCAGAGGTCATGGGTTCAAATCCTGGCTCCACTGCTTGTCAGCTGTGTGACTTTGGGCAAGTCACTTCACTTCTCTGTGCCTCAGTTACCTTATCTGTAAAATGGAGATTAAGACTGTGAGACCCACATGGGACAACCTGATCACTTTGTATCCTCCCCAGCGCTTAGAACAGTGCTTTGTACATAGTAAGCACTTAAATAGCAAAATTACTATTATTATTATTTATTGACTCTACTGTACTGTACTCACCCAAGTGCTTAGTACAGCACACTGCATACAGAAAGTGTTTAGTAAATACCATTGATTATTTGGAATTATTAATAATAATAATTGCGGTATTTATTAAGCACTTCCTATGTGGCAGGCACTGTACTAAGCCCTGGGGTGGGTACAAGCAAATTGGGTTGGACACAGTCCCTGACCCAGATGGGGCTCAATCTTAATCCCCAATTTATAGTTGAGGTAACTGAGGCCCAGAGAAGTGAAGTGGGTTACCCAAGGTCACACAGCAGAGAATTGGCAGAGCCAGGATTAGAAACCAGGTCACTCTGATTCTCTGATTCCCAGGCCTGTGCTCCATCCACTAAGCCATGAATTGTTTGGCCCAGCCCGGGGGTAGCAGAGTCAGAGGGTTTTGGGATACATGAGCACAGCTGTGCCCTGGATAGTGATATTTATAGTAATTCATTGGCTATCATAGCCAGGTAAAACAGAAGGCCTGCCAGGTTTCCTGCCCATCTGCTCTTTGCCCCTATTTCTTTCTTTAGAGACTGGCAAAAGAACATTTATGCACATTTTCCACACTTCTCCACTTTCAGCCCAAGTTTAACTATTCAGATATCAGAAACATTTGCTCCATAGCTAGTTGAGAAATGTTGCTCCAGGGATGTTATACCTGAGCCAACAGGCTGCTCCCACAAAAGCTCAACAACTCAGATGCCACATCATTTGACTTCCTCACAGAAAGGCCGGCGTGGAGGGATTACATTGGGCACCTGAAATCCGGAGACCGGAGATGGTTGGCTGTTTGATGGGTTATTGCTGAAACCTGCTAAGGACTTGCTCTGCTTTTCTCCCAGGGTTAAACTTTCAGTAGGCCAAAGCATAGCTCTGTGTTAGGAATGGAGAAGAGTTGGGCTTTACTGTAATTCTAACAGACATCAATGCACAGTAAGGATTTAGGGAACTGCTTAGTTGCTCTGGGCTGAAGCCTGAGAGGGGCCATGGCTACCAAGACTGACTTCACCAAGAGCATGGAAGGATCTGCTAATTAACTGGGATGGGTGAACCTGGCCGAGCTCAGATTTTGGCATACACACCACCAGACGATTGCTCAAATGCTTTGGATTTGGCTAAAACCAAAACGTGTTTTTCCAAGCACTTTCCCCTAAGTTATTAAGCCCATGTGTATTTCAAGGAAAAATAATCCGTATGTTTCTGATTCTCTTACAGTTAACTCATCAAAATGTCATTTTCTGTTTGAAGGCCAAGAAGCCTTTTGAAGCTTATTAGTTACTGTGTGCTGGATATAATGGGAAGCAGTAAACAGAAAAATCATATCGGTCAGTTAAAGGAAGGGATGAGAGAGGGGAGTGGATGTGTGGAAAATGGAATGTGTGCTTCTGAGTGAGGGTTGACTTTTCAAGCGTTTTCCAAGTCAGCAATGGACACGTACGTGTGTCTGGGTATTGCTTGTGGGGGCTCTCCTTGGGTTGTATGGGTCTGTAAATGCATACATGTAGAGGGTAGAAAACAAATGCGGTCTAGGGGATGGTGTTGGTCTTTCAACCAACTTCTAGACAGGAGAAGTCATTCTGTGAAGGCTGAAATTCATTCATTCAATTATATTTACTGAGTGCTTACTGTGTTCAAAGCACTGTACTGAGTGCTTGAGAGAGTACACCATAACAATAAACAGACACATGCCCTGCCTACAACGAGCTCACTATCTAGAGGGAGAGAAATTAAAATCACTGGCCCTTGCAAATCGGCGGAATCACCAGTCTATGTCCGAAGCAAGGTTTGCTGCAGAGGAAACGGGAAAGAAAACAGAAGAAGAATGATCTGTAACTTGGTGGCTGGCCTTAGTTGACCTGTCTTGTCTCTGAAATGGATAAATCCACATCCCCAGCCCAAACAGATCAATGTAGTGTTCAGGACCTTAAAAGACCATCCATTTAAAATCTGAGCTGGCCATTAGTTTGCAAATGTTTTCGGTTCAATTTATTAATTTATTGATAGTTGGGAATGAGATCAAGGGAGGAGGCTCGGAGAAAAAGAAGAAAATGATTGGGAGCCCTGGCTTCTGATTAAGTGCTGGCCTAGAGATAAAAATAGTCTTTCGAGCTGGGTTAAATGCGCTAGCCATTTATGGATGGTGTGGGAGAAGCCAGTGGTACTAATGGGAGCTGCGCCATTAATCAGAAAACAAAAGGGGCAGCTTCCAAACCTAATGACATTCCAGTTGATTTGATTATAATATGATGATTGTTTCCAACTGCCACTTTTAATTTGGTAAAAGAAATAACGTGAAATGGACCCGAGGCTCAGTGCTCCATAAAGAGTGGATATGAATTATCCAGGGACGAATCTGAAGGCACTAAAGATCCTCTGTGCATTTCAGGAATGTTGGAGAAATAGAAACGATCAGGTCTTATTGCTGCTAAATGAACTTGGAGTTCCCTGATGTGTCCTGCCCTTTCCCTAACCTTTTCTGATGTCCAATCTGTGGACTGAGTCTGCTTATTTCCTCCTAGCAGAAACGTCAATGATAAGCTGAGTAATACTAATAATGTTGGTAATAATAGTAATTGGGGAATTTGTTAAGAGCTTACTGTGTACCAGGCACTGTACTAAGCCCTGGGATGGATACAAGCAAGTCACGTTGGACACAGTCTCTGTCTCACATGGGACTGACAGTCTTAATCCCCATTTTACAGAGGGGATAACTGAGGTACAAAGAAGTTAAGTGACCTGCCCAAGGTCATGCAGCAGACAAGTAGAGGAGCTGGGATTAGAACCCAGGTCCATCTGGCTCCCAGGCCTGTGCCTCATCCATTAAGACACGCTCTGTCCCCGAATGGGAGAAAAGGCAAAAGAGTTTAGTTGAGTGATTAAAGGAGGGGGATCTATAAATGAAAGCTCACCCATATGGTTCTGAAATTGCTGCTGTCTTGCTTTGAGTGTATGGTTTTGCCAAGGGTCCAGTATAATTTTGTCTTGTAATGATAAGATTGAGGAGTTCACCACAATATGTAATCAGGGAAATACTAATGTATGTAAAGTCTCAGACTAAGTGAGAAAGATTTATCTACCATATTAACCCAGCATGGATGTTGATTAGTGTCCAGAAACTCATAGGTAGATTTCTGTGCAATCGATATTTCTCTTGTTTCTTCTCCACCTCCATTGAGGAGTGGCAGATAATAATAATAATAATGATGATGATGATGGTATTTGTTAAGCGCTTACTATGTGCCAAGCACTGTTCTAACTGCTGGGAGATACAAGGTGATCAGGTTGTCCCACGTGGGGCTCACAGTCTTCATCCCCATTTGACAGATGAGGGAACTGAGGCCCAGAGAAGTGAAGTGACTTGCCCAAAGTCACACAGCTAATTGGCGGAGCTGGGATTTGAACCCATGACCTCTGACTCCAAAGTCTAGGTTCTTTCCACTGAGCCATGTTGCTTCTCTAGGTGATCAGGTTGTCCCACGGGGGGCTCAGTCAATCCCCATTTTGCAGATGAGGTAACTGAGGCACTGAGAAGTTAAATGACTTGCCCAAAGTCACACAGCTGACAATTGGCGGAGCAGGGTTACATATGTCATTCAGGTGGGACACAGTCAGCGTCCCACATAGGGCTCACAGTCTTAATCCCCATTTTACAGATGAGGTAACCGAGGCCCAGAGAAGTGAAGTGGCTTGCCCAAGGTCATAGAGCAGACCTGTGGAAGGGCTGAGACAGACAACCTGATCACCTTGTATCTCCCAGCACTTAGAACAGTGCTTGGCACATAGTAAGCACTTAACAAATACCATCATCATCATTATTATTATCTGCCCCTCCTCAGTGGAGGTGGAGAAGAAGCAAGAGAGATATCGATTGCACAGAAATCTACCTATGAGGTTCTCAAACCTGAGAACCCAGGTTTGTCTGCCAGACCAGTGCTCTATCCACTAAGCCACACTGCTCCTCCAGTAGAGAAGGCCCTGTAGAGGAGCAGGCCTACAAGCTACTGGTAGTTCAGTCTGTCACCAAAATCATGGCCTTACCCCGGACTTCCTAGGGTTCTCAAAATGCAGAAGATACATGCTGCTGGTGTCGGAATCCTTCACAGGTTACACAGTGGGTGCACAGGAATCCCCAGAGTCAATCTGAGAGAGACAAGGGCAGATGGTCAGCTTGGAGGAGTGGGGAAAGGATTAGCTTTGCTGTGTGACCCACAGCTAGACCTCTCATTGTAAACTCTTTGAGGATAGGGATCGCGCTTATTTACTCTGTTGTACTCTCCCATGCTCTTTGTACAGTAAGTGCTCAACAATTACAACTGACTGATTGATAGAGCCATGTACATAGAATTAAAAAGTGTGCTTTGGTAACTATGCATTGTGAAGATTCCATATTATTATTATACTTTCATGGTTGTATTATGATTGTTACTATTTAATCTCATTGTGGGCCAGGAATGTGTCTGTTTATTGTTGTACTCTCCCAAGTGCCCAGTACAGTGCTCTACACACAGTAAGTGCTCAATAAATATAGTTTAATGAATAGACTTATTTTCATTATTGGAAGCTCCTTCAAGGTCCTTGATTTTGACCTTCATTGTACTCTCATAGTGTTTAGTAAAGTCTTCTGCACACAGTAGATACTGAATAAATGTTACTAACTATATTATTCAACCAAATCTAGATTATTCACAGCTGGAAGGAAGCATTTTTGGATTACTGCCTCCCAGTTTATTTTCCATTTCCAGCCAAAGTGTGTAAACACAGTCTTTGTGAAGTAGAAACACAGCAGAGGGACAAAGAGGTCCTGGTGGTTCAGGGACATCCAATCTGGTGTGTGAAAGGGATGAGGGGTGTGGTGTGTTGGGGGGACAAGTCCCTAGTGGGACTTATCTGGGATCAACACCTAAAATTGGTGTCTTTTTAATGGACTCCTCTCTCCATTCCCTTATTTGTCCTCCGGTAGAGGGGCTAAAGAACTGGGATATGACCAAAAGGAGCGATAGGATTGGAGGAAGAATTAGAGAGTCTGAATAATCTTCTCCTGGAAAACTGCAAATTGGATAGATTACAGAGATTTTGAGGGCCCATACCCATCTTCGGGGTTGTCTTGGGCAGCCAACAGCACATAATCTATAGTCTCTAATGACCTGGATTTTCACAGCACTTTAGGCACTGTAGCCACACTGTCACTCTCTCTCAACTTTCCAGTTGTCTTCCTGGCTCTTTGACAATGGCCCAGCATATCTCTCTCTCTCTCTCTCTCTCTCTCTCTCTCTCTCTCTCTCCCCCCCCCACTATCTTTCCCCACTCTCTTCCTCTCTCTCTCCATGCTCTCTATCCCCTCATGCTTTCTCTCCCCCCACTCTCTCCCCACTCTTCCTCATCTCTCTCTCCCTCATCTCTCTTCCCTCTCTTTCTCCTCTCCCCATCTTTTTCCCTCCCTCTCTCCCTATTTTCCCTCTCTTTCTCCTCTCTCTCCTTTTCTCTCCTCTCCTCTCCTGCTCTTCTGTTCTCTTCTGTTCTCTCCTCTCTCTCTCTCTCTCTCTCTCTCTCTCTCTCTCTCTCTCTCTCTCTCTCTCTCTCTCTCTCTCTCTCTCTCTCTCTCTCTCTCTCTCTTCCCCCCTTCTCCCAACCCTCGGCTCTCCCTCTCTCTCTCTCCCTCTCTCTCCCAGTTGTTTCCCAGCCATAGGCTGGTGAGCCCCATAATAAGCTCAGATAGATGAGTGTGTGTCCCATCTCCATTAACATGACTGTGCAGGCTAATGATGGGACCCCCTGCCAGCTTCCGCTTGTTTTCTGTTGATTGTTATGTAATGTTCGGCAGCAGGAGGTAAATTCCTCTCCAATTTCAAGACCCGTTACAGCGCATGAACCCCACTGTGGGAAGTCACGGTGATTGAGCTTTTGAGGCGAGTCCCATGCTGCTAACTATAAATCAGGCCTATTATATACTCCAACCGACAGCCAGAAATCCTTTGTACTGTACATGGCACAGCAGAGTCTTGGAGCTGAACACCAGTTCATTTCACATCCCTCAACGGTCGCTGCCTTGCAGGGTTGTTCTTTTTGTTGTTGTTTAAATTTGGTGGGATGTTTGTGCTCATGAAGATAAAGGGACTTAGCCCGGCTCATAGCTGGAAATCTTTTGCATGCACAGGCTGGGGCCTTAGCTTTGCCCTGCAGGATCTACGTTGCAGTGTGTCACAGATTTCTTCTTCTCTGAGGATTATGGATTGGGTTTTGCCCAAGTCTCCCCACTCCTCATAAACCTCCAATGGCTGCCCATTCCACTCCGCATCAAGCAAAACCTCCTGACTATTGCTTTGAAGTAGCTCTCTCCCTGTTCCCAATCTTTGCTCCTCTCCCAACTATAACCCATCCAGCTTGCTTTGTTCCATTAATGCCAACCGACTCTCTCTCTCCCTCTCCTTCCCACTTGGGAGTCCCTCCCCCTTCACATCTGGCAGACTACTGATCTCCCCATCTTCCAAACGCTTCTCAAATTCCATCTTCTTCAGGAGGCCTGAACCAAAGTGCTGAGGGGCTGAAGGTGGGGTGAATATAAAGGGCTTAAAGAGTATAGATCTAAGTGCACAGGTGATGCAGAAGGGAAGTGATCCTAGAGCATTTCTTGGTTTGGTGGGGACAATTTGGCTTTATCTTGCTCCAATGCCATTTCACTTCCCTCCCAGGCCTGAGCGTACTCTTTCCTCGTGTCCAAATTACAGGCAAACCCTGGTGACTGGAGTTGAAGCAGAGATAGTCTGAGCACTGAACTTTTTAAATAAAAAGACATGAAAGCTTGTGGTTCAGCGTTAGTACTCATCTGGGGGACAGGCCAGTTGAAGCCAGCCTTTTTCTATTATTAAGTGCTGTAGAGTCATTTAGGATTCATAGCAACTCTATGGATATAATTTCTCCGGAATGTCCTTGTCCTCTGCCATAACTGCAACCCTTCTAACGGGTCTTCCGTTATCACTGTTATGAAACCAGACTGCCCAGTATAAACCTAGACAGTCAGCCACCCCAGACCAGTGTTAGTGTCAGAAGGAAATCTGTACAGGCTGAATAAACCAAATCTCAATTTTTGTATCGTTTTTCGGTCTAGGAAACAGGGCTAATGTTTAAATGTTTCTTCTGTGGCTCTGTGTGTGTATGTGTGCTCATAGGCCAGTCCATGCTGAGCTCACTCATTCATTCATACATTCAATTGTATTTATTGAACTCTTACCATGTGCAGAGCACTGTACTAAGCGCTTGGGAAGTACAAGTTGGCAACATATAGAGACGGTCCCTACCCAACAATGGGCTCACAGTCTAGAAGCTCAGCTAATAATAATGATAATAATAATAATGATAATAGTGGTATTTGTTCCGCTCTAACCCTGTGCCAGACAACTGGGGTAGATAGAACAGATCGGACACAGTCTCTTTTTCAATAAGGCTCTCAGTCTTAAACTCATTTTACAGATGAGGTAACTGAGGCACAGAGAAGTTCAGTCACTTGCCCAAGATCATACAGCAGATAATGGTGGAGCTGGGATTGGAACCCAGGTCCTTCTGATTGACAGGCCCAGGCTCTATCCACTATACCATGCTGCTTCCCTCCACAGGAGATCAGAGCAAATCAAGGAAGGAGGACTAAATATCCCCCACATCTCTTTCCTGGATACATGTTAGCCAGGCAGAAGACCAGCAACAGAGCGAGGCAGGCCAGGAGGCTTCTTTCCAGAACCCAAATGAGTTTGGCTGTGTCCTGTCCCAGCCAGTAGCAAAGGCTCCATGGTTCACATGGGTGGGGCCTGGCCTGTGCAGAACACTGGGGTTAGGATGCTCCCATCCACCCATCACTGCCAGGGGACTGTTTCGGCAACTCTTGCTGGTTTCTCCACCAGGATTCCCAAGAATTCAGATCCAGGAATTCCACAAAAATGGGAAGGGATAAAAGTAGCAGAGGGAAACTCCACCTCATGGTATTACCACTGCATGAAGATGTTCTATTGGCCAATTGGGTTGGAAGGAGAAATGTTGGGGACCATCAGATCCTGCAGTTCCCCCAGACTGATGGAAGATGACTTACAGTAGTCCAGGTACCCAGCTCGCGCTCTTCGCTCCTCCGAATTCACCTTCTAACTGAACCTCAGTTTCTCATCTGTAAAATGGGGATTAAGATTGTGAGCCCTAAGAGGCAAAGGGACTGTGTCCAACCTGACTAGTTTGTATTTACCCCAGTGTTTAGAGCAGTGCCTGGCATGTAGTTAACACTTAACACATACCATAAAAAAAACCAAATTAACCTTGCTCACCACTTGTCTAACTACGACTCTTTGCTCACTACTGTTTCAATACTGTTACTCACCTACTGTTTCACTGCTTCCAAGAAGCCTTCTCCATATAACACCATTATTTTGCATTATGTCATCAGTCTCTCCCTAGCACTGAAGAAGTTTATTCCCACTGCCTGCATATATTGCCAAAAATAGATTCAATAGACTGTAAGTTCATGTGGGCAGGGAACATGTTTACCAACTCTGATATATTGTACTCTCCCAAGCACTTAGGACAGTTAGTGCTTGATAAATGATTGACTGATTGATTGATTTCAGCTGGTGCAATCTTTAACTGTATGTTATTTCCTTGCTCTCCCTCTTAATTCTACCATTTGAAAATCATTTCTGTTTGTCTTTTTCCCCAGTTAAATTCTAAGCTCCTTGTGTGAGTCATATTCATGTTGGATGGTGAACCCATCCAAGTGCTTAGTGCAATGTTTACATTCAGGTGCTTAATAAATGCCACTAATTAATCATTTTCATTTTGTTCCTATTTTCTGCATGGTATATTTAGTCCTTGTCCTTTATGCCAATGTAGTGTTTCATTGCTCCTGATATGCCTGTCTCTTGTGCCCCCCTTCAGTCTTCTATATTCATTGATCGAGATACCTCCCAGGGTTCCGTGTCTAATTTCCACCTGTCTACTCTTTCCAGGCACTGGGTACAGTGCTCTGCACAAAGTAAGCACTTAATAAATAATATTAATAACTACTGTTGTTCTCTATTGGCTCTACGAATCTGCGTTTTGAGCTTCTTGTCTGGGAGGTGGTGCTGATAGAAGAACGAGAAAGGCCTAACTACTAAGTCTGTAAATTGTGTTATAAGAGCACTCAAGGTAGATCTGTCCTACTGTCCTCTCAGGACAATGATGTATGATTGGAAAAGTGGTCCCCAGTGAGGCCCACCACATGGCTCAGTCGTAAGATGGGCAGGAAGCTATCTCTCCATGGTAAATCATGACTCCGCCTGGGCAAAAGTTTATTTCCGCAGAACCGCCCTTCATCTGAATCCTTTGCGGTGGACTAATGGCTTCCGAGACTTTTCCAAAGTGTCAGAGAATTAGGCCAGACTCAGGTCTTTGCCAGCTCAAAGCAGGAAGCCACCGCTCTTGTTATTAATAATAATAGTAATGATAATTATTGTGATATTTGTTAAGTGCTTGCTATGTGCCAGGCACTGTACTCAGTGCTGCAGTAAATACAAAGTAATAGAGTTGAACACAGTCCCTGTCCCATGTGGGGCTCACGGTCTCAATCCCCATTTTACAGATGAGGTAACTGAAGCAAAGAGAAGTGAAGTGACTTGCCCAAGGTCACACAGCCGACAAGTGGCAGGGCTGGGATTAAAACCGATGACCTTCTGACTTCCAGGTCTGTGGTCTTTCCACTACGTCATACTGCCTCTCATCACTTAGGAAGATGTTTTTCTTAAATTGGATTGTTCTTTGGGTAGGAAGTAATGGGTTTTTCCTCTCAGGTTGGATTGCTCTTTAGGCAGGAAACAATGCTTCCTTGTTGGAATATCTTCCTAATACAAGAGAAAGCTCCACGTTCAAATCCTCTCTGTGAAATAGGTATCATTGTCATTTTCGTGTCTTTTTTTAAAAATGATGTTTGCTAAGCATTTACCATGTACCAGGCACTGTACAAAGTTCTGGGATAGATTAAAAAGATGAACACAGTCCATTGTCCTACACAATCTTCACTCCCATTTTACAGATGAGATAAGTGAGGTAAAGAGAAGTTGAGACACACAGCAGACAAGTGGCAGAGACAGGATTAGAACCCAGATCTTCTAACAGACTTGTAGTCTTTCCACTAGGCCACACTGCTTCCCCGAGTCACTAGTTATTAGGCTGAGAGAAGATGTTGTGACTGATTTAATTCTTCTCCAAGGGCCTAATTCAAGCTTTGCATTTCCCAAGCTGGCATATAACAGGGCGTTCCCCATGAGGACTTGACTTCCTGTCTCTCAGAGGCAGAAACAATTACAATAAAGGGACGGGCTCTGTACACCTTAAACACTTTGATACTCACCCCAGACCCGCAAAACTTATTCTTATACACTATCATTTCCCTTATCCCTAATCTATTTCAACATCTGTCTCTCCCTATAAATTATTACCTCCTTGTGGACAGGGACCATGTCTACCAACTCTGTTGTTTTGTCCTTTCCCAAGCACTTAGTGCAGTGTTTTGCACACAGTAAGTGCTCAGTAAATGACAATGACTGATGGATAGAAAATTCCACATGCTGCCTTCTGAATGATTTGAGGAACTAAAAGTGTTCCATGTCATCCCATTTAATTCAGTCAGTGGAGCATCCTTGGTTGGCAGTGGAACAGGGACAGTAGTCCTTGATGGACTCTATTTATTCCTTTTAGTTTAAAAGGAAGAACTGGTTTTATTTTGGTTTGCAGTCTTAATTCACCCCTCCCTCAGCCCTAAAGCACTTACGTACATATCCATAATGTACTTATAGTAATATCTGTCTCCCTCTCTAGACTGCAAACTCACTGTAGGCACAGAACGTGTTTAACAACTCTTTTATGTTGTACTCTCCCAAGTACTTAGTACATTGTTCTGCAAACAGTAAGCACTCAATAAAAATGATTGATTGGCTGTTTACCAGAGCTCCTCTTTCTGATTCCCTAGTGAATATTTACAATCACATGAGGAAAGTGTGGCGTGATGGTCTGTGCTTGTGGGGTGAAATTCCCGCTTCTGTTTCCTCTTTGGTCTTGGGTGACTTGGGTTCAACAGTTTTTGTCCTGTGCTCTACCAACCCTGAGTCAGGATTCAGGATGCTGGCTTCATTAGCTCCTATTCTTCTTTCTTGGTAGTTTAGAACTGAAGTCTCTCATCTTCTCAAATCTAACAACATTCAGGCCCATCCATGGGTGGTCCAGACTTTGGGTCCCCAGAATAATAATAATGATAATAATTATCATTATTATTATTATGGTATTTTTTAAGTGCTTACCATGTGCCAGGCACTGTATTAAGTGCAGGGGTGGATGAAAGCAAATTAGGTTGAACACAGTCCCTGTCAATGTGGGGCTCACAGTCTCCATCCCCATTTTACAGATTAGGTAACTGAAGCCCAGAGAAGTGAAGTGACTTGCCCAAGGTTACACAGCAGACACATGGTGGAGTCAGGATTAGAACCCATGATCTTCTGACTCCCAGGGCTGTGTTCAATCCACTACTCCATGCTTCCATGAGGAAATTAGAGCTCATTTGTGTGGAAACCAGTGTTTAATTTTACCTGGTAAGGGGTCTGATTTCTAAAAGCCAGCATTTCTCCCAGTGATGAATAATCTTCTTTCAGGGTCCTTGAGATTGGGCCATTGGACTGTAAGCTCAATGTGGGAGGGGAATGTGTCTGTTATATTGTTGTGCTGTACTCTCCCAAGGGCTTAGTACAGTGTTCTGCACATCTTAAACCCTCAATGAAAGTGATTGACTGACCAATTATCTGTAATTATTTAGGGGTCTGTCTCCCCTGCTAGCTTTTAAATTCCTTGAGGCAGGGATTATGTCTAACCCACAAAGTATACTTTGCTCACTGCTCTCCCACTTTCACCTCCTTATTTTGGAACTCTCTCCCTCCTAACACTGAAAACTCTCCTGAAAGCCCACCTCTTCCAAAAGCCTTCCCCAGTTAATGCCAGTAACCCAAGTAAAATAGACCCATTATCTGTCTCTAAAGCTTATATTCTCGTGCTCAACAACTACCACAATTGTTATTTCTTGGCACATAGTAAGCGCTTAACAAATACCATTATTATTATTATTACTAATAGCCATCTTAGTGTACGTTTAATATTTTTTGTGATTGCACTGTGTACACACACACACACACACACACGTATATATAAAATGTCTGTTTCCCCAGAGATACTTACAATTCTTAGCTTTTTGTCGACAGAGAATATGTCACTCCTTTGTTTCAAACTTCTCAGGCACTTAATAAAATGTATTTGACTGAATGAACATTCAATTAATTAATTGAGATATTTGTGGAACACTTGCCTTGAGCCAGATGGCGTGGTAAGTGCTGGAATAGATTCAAGGTAATTAGATTGGGCAGAGTCCCTATCCCACACCAGGCTCACATCCTAAGAGTGAGGGACAACACTTATTTAAGCTGTATTTTATAGGCGAGGAAACTAAGGCACTGATAGTTAAATGACTTGTCCGAGATCATACAGCAAGCAAGTGGTGGAGTCAGGATTAGAACCCAGGTCTTCTGACTCCCAGTCCTATGTTCTTTCCACTAGACCCTCTGCTTCTCATCAGTGCTCAATAAATGCTATTACTACTACTACTACTACTACTACTACTACTACTAGTATTACTCCTGCCAGCAGCATTGCTAGTTGTCCTGTCCATTTGGGATGCTCCCTTATTTCATACCCCCTCTAGACTCTAAGTTCACTGTGGGCAGAGAATGTGTCTGTTGTTTGTTATATTATACTCTTCCAAGAGGGCAGGGGAAACTGGCAAGAGTCACATGTCAGAATTCTCAAAACTGAAATCTGTAAACCCAACCCTCAAGGGGCTGACTTTGGAAATTCTTGGCAGGAGCTAGCGCACTTTGTAGAGGGAATAACTACTCTTAGGATCAGTATTTTAGCTTGGGGAAGTCTGCCCATCCTTGATAAGGTTTTTAAGTTACTAGCAATATGGCACTGGTAGTGAGATGACAAAAAAAACAAAACCCCCCCAAAACCCCTCTTCTCTCCAAGTCCTTAGAGAAGAACAGAGGCTTAGTGGAAAGAGCTTAGCCTGGGAAGGCAGGAGATTTGGGTTCTAATCCCAGCTGCTATTTTCTGGCTGTGTGAGCTTTGACAAGGCACTTAACTCCCCCTTTAAACTGTAAACTCATTGTGGGCAGGGAGCACATCTATTAACTCTGTTGTAGTGTACTCTCCTAAGTGCTTAGTACAGTTTTCTACCCACAGTAAGTGCTCAATAAACATGATCGATTGATTGACTTGATGCCTCAGAATCCTCATCCCACATCCTGTGTCATAATAATGGTCTTTGGGGAAGGCTGCTATTCTCCCAAGTGTCAAATTCAACACCAATTCAGAATGAAGAACTCAAAGGAAGCCAAAGGCTGGATGTGCAGATGGCAGTGAAACAGTTCATAAGAAGTTAAAAACCACCATAACCTAGAGAAAAGTTCCCAGCTTCAGAATGTGCATCAGATAGCATATGCTTCTAAACTTCCTATCCACCTGTGTTCTATTCCTGGCTCTGTCACCTCCCTTCTGTGTGATCTTGGGCAAGGCACTTAGTTTCTCTATGCCTCGGTTTCCTCATCTATATAACGAGGATGAAAAGCCATTTCTCCTTCTTCCTTAGACTGTGAACCCCATATGGGACAGGAGCTGTATCTTACCTTTTTGTACTGTATCTACCCTAAGCTCAGTATAGCAGTTGGCACATAGTAAGCACGTAACAAATTACTGTTATCGGTATAACTGTTATTATTAATAATAATTATTACTATTATAACATGGTCCTCCCTCTTTCTAATTTAGAATCTCCAAATATAACCCATATGCTCTTTTCTCTACCCTGATTTTACAAGGGTAAAACATTAACAAGTGTATTTTACCAGCATCAAGTTTGATAGTTTTATCTGTTATTTCAAAGAGCCCAAAAGGATGTATACATTTCTCCATGCCTGAAAGCAATGCAGAAAGACCCTGTGCAACTGAACACTGTACTTGCAGAGAGACCTGAAAATACCAATGTTTGGTAGGACACTTTTTAAATTTAATTTCAGACTGGATTTTGCAATGGAATTATTGCCCGCCTTCCTGGCTCCCCAATGCAAACAGCAATCCTCGAAAAAGCAACATTTATTAAATAAGGAGGGTTACAATATCAATGGGAAGTTATCATGCAATAACCTTCTATTGATTGGTGTATCGTAAGTAATGAAATCAACTGGAATATTATTTATTAAACATATTGATTAGCAAAAAATAATTTGCAAGGGAGGGAAGACTACTTCGAATGGTTATTGTTTATTTCTATAGGCACAGAGGGTTCGCCTTTTTTTATTGCTGATCGAGAGTTTAGCACAGAGATGCAAATAGACGGGCTCTGTTTTTGCAGGCCTAGGGTGCTGTGTTCTCATTTTAGAACAGCTAGAGGAAAGTGAAGAAAACAAGGATATATTGGTGGGCTTTAGAATGTGTCCTTTCTGCCTGAAATGTTTTTACAGATCCTCATTTTCAAGTAGCAACACCCCAGCTGCTTCGAAACATCCCATCCAACCCTCTCTCTCTTCCATGGGGTCTTCCCGCCAAGCTAGCTCTCTTCTTCCCTTCAAAGCCCTACTGAGAGCTCACCTCCTCCAGGAGGCCTTCCCAGACTGAGCCGCCTCCTTCCTCTCCCCTTCCTCCCCCTCCCCATCCCCCCGCTCTTACCTCCTTCCCCTCCCCACAACACCTGTATATATGTTTGTACATATTTATTACTCTATTTTATTTGTACATATTTATTCTATTTATTTTGTTCTGTTAATATGTTTTGTTTTGTTGTCTGTCTCCTCCTTCTAGACTGTGAGCCTGCTGTTGGGTAGGGACCCTCTCTATATGTTGCCAACTTGTCCTTCCCAAGCGCTTAGTACAGTGCTCTGCACACAGTAAGTGCTCAATAAATACGATTGACTGAATGAATGAATGAACCCTGCTTGATGCTAAGCATTTCAATTTGTCCAGCTCTCCAAAATTTATTTAACTCTAAATCATTCATTCATTCATTCAATCGTATTTATTGAGCGCTTACTGTGTGCAGAGCACTGTACTAAGCGCTTGGGAAGTACGAGTTGGCAACACATAGAGACGGTCCCTACCCAACAGCGGGCTCACCGTCTAGAAGGGGGAGACAGAGAACAAAACAAAACATATTAACAAAATAAAATAAATAGAATATTCATTCATTCATTCATTCAATTGTCTTTATCGAGCACTTACTGTGTGCAGAGCTCTGCACTAAGCGATTGGGAAGTACAAGTCGGCAACACACAGAATCGTAAGCCCATGGCTCTGTTGCTTGACTTTCAGGAATCTGGGCCTTCCATTCCTGGTCCAAGGAGCCTGAAGGCTGAAAAGCCCATATAAGTGGTAGGTGACGTTAGCCAGGCTCATCCCAAACTTCTCAAAACAGCAACAGGAAAAAATCCCGGGAAAAGGCACAAACCCAGACCCAATGACTTAAGCATGCCAGCAGGGGTCAGCATCATGCCCTGGATTCCTGAAAATCCCACTAGGCTACACGAGGAGAAATCCATAAAAATATCAGAAAACAGGCCTTTAGGCCAGGATCGGGGCAAATAAGTAGCAGGAATCCAGATAACAGGGGAAAAAAAAAGGCACCCGAGGTCCCAGCCAGCGAGAGAAAATACAACCAGTCCCACAACACTGAGACATCATTATATTCTTTTCATCATCATCATAATAATGAGGGCATTTGTTAAGCACTTACAATAATAATAATAATAATAATAATGGCATTTATTAAGCGCTTACTATGTGCAGAGCACTGTTCTAAGCGCTGGGGAATTTACAAGGTGATCAGGTTGTCCCACGTGGGGCTCACAGTCTTCATCCCCATTTTACAGATGAGGGAACTGAGGCCCTGAGAAGTTAAGTGACTTGCCCAAAGTCACACAGTTGACAAGTGGTGGAGCCGGGATTTGAACCCATGACCTCTGAGTCCAAAGCCCGTGCTTTTTCCACTGAGCCACGCTGCTTCACTATGTGCAAGCGCTCATGTGCCAAATTCATGCCCCTGGAATTCTGGAAAGAAACAGTATTATTCAGCCACTTCCTGATGAGGAATAAGCCTGGGGTGGCTAGCCAGGAGGGATTGCAGTGTACAAGCACTGTTCAAAGCACTGGGGTAGATACAACATAATCACATTGTCCCACGTGGGGCTCACAGTCTTCATCCCCATTTTATAGATGAGATAACTGAGGCCCAGAGAAGTTAAGTGCCTTGCCCAAGGTCTCACAGCAGACAAGTGGCAGAGCCGGAATTAGAACCCGTGTCCTCTGACCCCCAAGCCCAGGTTCTTTCCACTAAGCCACGCTGCTTCTCTATAATAATAATGATAACGGTCTTTGTTAATTGCTTACTACATGCCAAGCACTGTTCTAAGCACTGGGGTAGATACAAGGTAATCAGATTGTCCCACGTGGGTCTCCCAATCTTAATCCCCATTTTACAGATGAGGTAGCTGAGGCCCAGAGAAGTGAAGTGACTTGCCTGAGGTCACACAGCAGACAAGTGATGGAGTCAGGATTAGAACTCACATTCTTTGACTCCCAAGCCCGGGGTCTTGCCACTAGGCCATGCTGCTTCCTAGACTTTGAGCCCCTCTAAGGTTAGAATCCATGCCCATTTCTCACCTGTATACTCTTTCCTGACATTCAGTACACCCATAAATACTCTTACTACTACTACTCTGCCATTTCCCCTACCTAAGTTTCATTTTAATATCCATTTGCCTGTCTAGACTGTAAGCATCATGTGGCCAGGGACCTGTCCACCCAGTCTATAGTACTGTGCTCTCCCAAGGGCTTTGCACAGTGCTTTGCATGCCGTAAATGCTCGATAAACATGATAACGTCCTTGGAGCTGGGTTGTCATGCTGAGGATTGGGAAAGGAAAGAAATGCACTATACAGTACGACTGCTTTGGGAAGCAGTGTGGCATAGTGGAATGATTTGGGGACCTGGGAGCCAGAGAATGTGGCTTCTAACCCTGGCTCTGTCCCTTATCTGCTCTATGACCCTGGACAAGTCACTTAACTTCTCTGTGCCTCAGTGTCCTTATCTCTAAAATGGGGATTAAATAGCTGTTCTCCTTCCTACTTAGACCATAAGCTCCATGTGGAACAGGGACTGTATCTGAACTAATGATCTTGTGTCTACCCCAGTGCTTAGTAGAGTGCTTGGCCCATGGTAAGCACCTGAGAAATATTACAGGGATTACTGCTATTTTTGATACCAAAGATGGGGAGAGCAGAGGTAAAGAGTTGGGTCCCAAGATCACAGGCAGGCAATCCTCCATACAAGGGTTATATCTGCAGTCCCAGAAGCCTCTAGGTGAACAGCAGAGGCCATGGGGAACGTCAGTGTCTGCTGCTTTAAGTGCAAAGAAGAGAGCAGCCTGGAATTCTGGAAAGAAACAGCATTATTCAATCAATCAATCATATTTATTGAGCACTTACTGTGTGCAGAGCACTGTACTAAGCGCTTGGGAAGTACAAGTTGGCAACATATAGAGACAGTCCCTACCCAACAGTGGGTTCACAGTCTAAAAAGTGGGTTCACAGTCTAAAATTCACAGTCTATTCAGCCTCTTCCTGGTGAGGAATAAGCCTGGGGTGGCTAGCCAGGAGGGATACATCTGCCCTGGCTCCTGTCTGAGAGGGCCAGTAGCTGAAGTGAAACATATCAAACTGGGAAATTGTAAGCTTAGTAACTACGTTACCAGTTATGATAAATAAATGACACATATTGTGCCACATAATAATGGAGTCTGTTCTTGCTCTGGCAAAATAGCCAGCCAATAGAAGGTGCTATGGTCCCTGAGGGTTTGAGAGAGATCTGCACTAACTCAAGGGCCCCATGTCAAGGAGGGAAGGAGTTAAGACAGGGAATCAGGAGGAGGATCCTGTAGACTGTGTTCTCGTTATCAGTGATTGTATTTACAAACTCTGGAGAAGCAGCATGGCTTAGTGGATAGATCAGGAGCCTGGGAGTTAGAAGGACCAGGGTTCTAACCCCAGATCTGACCCTTGTCTGCTGTGTGACCTTGAGCAAGTCATGTTATACATCTGTGCCTCAGTTACCTCATCTGTAAAATAGGGATTAAGACTGTGAGCCCCATGTGGGACAGGAACTGTGTCCCATCTGATTAACATGTATCCACCCCAGTGCTTAGAACAATGTTTGGCACATAGTAAGCACTTAAGTACAATTATTATTATTTTATTATTATTCTATGACCCCCTCACCTGCGGATAACACTAAACCAAGACACCCCTGGGGAATTTGGATGGCATCCTTGGCCATGATGAGAATTCACTTTGAAATTTTTGAAAGCATTTTGGGAATGCCCTCCACTGTTTAGTCTTCCTTCATATCCTTATTTTCATTTACACAACACATCTGGGGCCACATATTCAGAAAGAACAGGAGAGGCCACCATTTCCTGTCTGCTTCTGATTCCTTGGAAGTTGGAAAGATACTCTAATACTGCTCACGTGCAAACAGCACCTCTTGGTTTGCAAATCCCATCTTCACTAGGACAGGCTGGTGGTTTTTGACTCAGAATCTAAGCCAATACTTTGCTGAAGAAGAACCACCCTGTTCTCAGAAGCTGCCCTCAAAGTCCACCTGGCAGGTATGTCAGGTTAGTTTGAGCTACATTTTGAGCTCCTTTAAAAGTTTTTCCTCTACCTTGTCTTATGCTGTCGTATTCGACCCATAGCAACTCCATGGACACATCTCTCCCAGAACACCCCACCTCCATCTGCGATAGTTCTGGTAGTGGTTCCATAGAGTTTTCTTGGTAAAAATATGGAAGTGGTTTACCACTGCCTTCTTCCGCACAGTAAACTTGAGTTTCGGCCTTTGACTCTCTCCCGTGCCGCTGCTGCCCAGTGCAGGTGAGTTTTGACTTGTAGCAGATTGCCTTCCACTCACTAGCCACTGCCCAAGCTAGGAATGGAATGGGCAGGCCTCTGCTGGACTCTCCCTCCGGTAACCGAGACTGGTAGAGTCCTGGAAACTCTCCAGGTGAGATCCTGAGAGGGGTTTCCTCCACCTGCTCTAACATTAATCTCCCTTCAATCAAAGACATTCATTGAGCGCCTACTTTTATCTCGCAGCCGACCTCTCTCCCACATCCTCCCTCTGGATGGGAACACCCTCTCTCCTCATATCCGAGAGACAATTACTCTCCCCCTCTTCAAAGCCATATTGAAGGCACATCCCCTCCACGGGGCCTTCCCTGACTCAGCCCTCCTTTCCTCTTCTCCCATTCCCCTCTGTGTCATCCTGACTTTCTTCCTTTATTCATCCCCCATCTCAGCCCCATGTCACTTGTGTACATAGCTTTAATCTATTTATGTATTTATTTAGTTATATTGTCTGTCTCCCCTTCTAGACTGTAAGCTCATTGTGGTCAGGGAATGTGTCTGTTTATTGTTGTATTGTACTTTCCCAAGGACTTAGTACAGTGCTTTCAACTGAATACGATTGAATGAATTCATTCTCATCTTATGAAATCTCTCTCCCGTTCCCTCCTCCCCTCCTTAACTTCCATCTTCAACCGCTCACTCTCCACTAGTCCACTGGTTCCTTCCCCTCTGCCTTCAAACATGCCCATGACATGACAAGAGCAATATATTAAGCTCTAGAGAGAGCATAATAAACATGATCCATGCCCTCAAGGAGTTTGCAATCTAGTGGGTGAGACAGACACTAAAAACGTTTGCAGAAAGGAGGAAGAGGGAAAGGGGAATAGGGACATGAGTAAATGTTTAAGGAAGAAGGTAGGAAAACTAACCACATAAGTGCTTTGAGTGGTTGTGAGTACTTAGGTGGTGCAGAAATGCTGATGCGGCAGTAGGGGGATATAAAATGGGGACATTGGGAATTAATCGGGAAAGGTCTTTTGGAGGAAATGTGTTTGCGAGGGCTTTGAAGATGGGGAGCATTGTAGCCTGTGGGATTTGAATTTGGAAGGAAGTTCCAGGTAGGCGGAAAGGAATGAGCAAGGAGTGGGAGGTGAAAGACGTGACAATGAAGCAGAGGGAGTAGCTTTGTTGGAGAGGAACAAAGAGTACAAGCTGGCTAGACTGGGAGAAGAGCACAGACAATAGATAAGTAGGAGGAAGAGAGCTGCTTGAGGGCCTTAAAGTCAAGGGTAAACATTGGGTAATCAGATCTGATACAGACTTTGTCCCACAAGAGGATCAAGGTCTAAGGGGAAGGAAGAACAGATGCTTAATCCCCATTTTACAGATGACAAAGCTAAGGTACAGAGAAGTTAAGTGACTTGCCCAGGATCACAAAGCAGGCAAGTAATGGGGGTGGGATTAGAATTCAGGTCTCCTGATGATGATGATGGTATTTGTTAAGCATTTACTATGTGCCAAGCACTGTTCTAAACCCTGAGGTAGATACAAGGTATCAGGTTGTCCCATGTGGGACTCACAGTCTCAATCCCCATTTTACAAATGAGGTAACTGAGGCCCAGAGAAGTGAAATGACTTGCCTGAGGTCACACAACAGACAAGCGGCAGAGTTGAGATTAGAACCCATGACCTTCTGACTCCCAGACTCACGCACAGTCCTTGGCACCTAGTCTGCACTTAGCAAATACTAAGTTAAATTAATCAGTGGTCTTTATTGAGTGCCTACTACCTACCAGAGAGTGTGGCTCATTGTAAAAAGCACAGGCTTTGGAGTCAGAGGTCATGGGTTCAAATCCAGGCTCCTCCAATTGTCCGCTGTGTGACTTTGGGCAAGTCACTTAACTTCTCTGTGCCTCAGTTCCCTCATCTGTAAAATGGGCATTAAGACTGTGAGCCCCCCATGGGACAACCTGGTCACCTTGTAACCTTCCCAGCACTTAGAACAGTGCTTTCCACGTAGTAAGCGCTTAATAAATTCCATCATTATTATTATTATTATCATTATTATTATTATTACCAGGCACCATACTAAATGCTGGGGTATATACAAGGTAATTGGGTTGAATACAGTTGCTGTCCCACAAAGCTCACAGTCTTAATGCCCATTTTACAGGTGAGGGAACGGAGGCATAGAGAAGGGAAGTGACTCGCCCAAGGTCACACGCAGACATGTGGCAGAGCCAGGATAGAACCCAGATCCTTCGGACTCCCAAGCCCGTGCTCTGTCCATCAGGCCATGCTGCTTCTCTTGGCACACAGGCACATCCTGTGGGCCTGGCACATAAGATGTGCTTAACAAATAATCAATCAGTGGCATTTATTGAGGGCTTACTATGTGCAGAGCACTGTACTAAACACTTGGGAGGAATTAGTAGACACGTTCCCTGTCCATAATTTTTATTATTACCTGTCGGAAGACATGGTAGCCACAATTAGGGGGCTTTTCTGGCTAAGAGGACATTTACCTAACACCACTCTTTTTCCATTCCTATCTCTCAATCTAGCCCATTGTGGGGGGCAACTCTGTAAGACCCCCCACCCCACAGGGGAGTGCTTGTCATTTACTTAAGTTCTCTCTGGGATAACTGGAAAGCTGGAAGTGGCTACATGCTTAAAAGATGTCCCCCAAATCTACCATTTAAGAAGCCAGGTTAGACTTGCAATACGAAGCCTAAAATAGCATTAGGAAGTACTTCTTGGGCCCTTGGGGAATTTCTTTAATGCTGGGGGACATGAAACTCTCCTTGCCCGGTAGTGCTCATCACTGACCCCATCATACACACAGTGACCCAGACATGGTGGCTTATTACTTAATTAAAGGAATTTGGACTAATCAGGATTTTAAAAATCTGCCATGTGCAGAGGCTGAGATCAGCGTTTCAAATGCCAAAGTTGTCTTTGAAATTCTTGCAGGAGGGATGTACGAAATCTTAGACAAGAGAAGCCAAATGTAGTCAGATCAGAAACGAGCACGGTACTTTGAATTAGCTTTGCTTTATTCAACTCCCCAAGGCTGCAGATTTGAAGTCCTTTAAAATGTCATCAGATATATCTTAAAATTATCTGATTTTTATTTTTTTAGGCCAAAGACAGCTTTGAAAACAAAATTGTTAAAGTGGGGTGTTTTCTTTTTTTGGAATAACAAAAAATCTCCAGTGTTAAACTAACCAGATCTGCCCTGCCTTCCAGCCTCTGACTGGATTTACCCTAAATCCAATAGCATCCAGAAATTTCATGGGCACTAAAGGGAAAGGAAGAAAAGGAAGAGTTTTTTTGCCATGACTTTAAAGGAAGGAAAAGGATCACCCTAGTTCACCCTAACTCTTAACTCTAAAGGTCATGTTTCCTCCAAGAGGCCTTCCCAGACTAAGTCCTCTTTTCCCTGTCTCCTTCTCCCCTTTGTGCCATCTATGCATTTGGATCTGTAACCTTTGGGAGTCACCCCGCCCTCAACCCCATGACACTTACGTTCATATCTATAAATTAAATATTAGAAATTATTTATATTAACTTCTGTCTCCCCCTCGAGAGTGTAAGCTCAGTGTGGGCAGGGAACATGTCTACCAACTCTGTTCTGTTGTATTCTCCCAAGGGCTTAGCATACTGCTCTACACACAGTAAGTGCTCAATAAATACCACTGATTGATTGATTGACTGATTAACTGATCCGGTCTCCTAAAATGGTATTTCCCAGATCTCAGTTCCCAAGCAGAGACTGTGAATTATGATCAGAATAGTGATTTCTGCGTATCTTCCCTGTACAGCCATAAGAAGGAGATCTAAAATGACCCCATTTCTGACTAATGCTTTTAAAAAAAAATGTTCCTGGAATTGAAACTTTGAAGGGGAAGCAGCATGGCCTAAGGAAAAGAGCATGGGCCTGGGAATCAGAGGACCTGGGTTATAATCCCGGCTCCACCTCAGCCAAGTCACTTCACTTCTCTTTGCCTCAGTTTCCTCAACTGTAAAATGGGAACTCAATACATGTCTTCCCTCCTACTTAGACTGTGAGCCCCATGTGGGACAGAGACTGTGTCCAACCTGATGATCTTAGATCTACCATAGTACTTAGTATAGTGCGTGACAAATAGCACATAACAAATATCTCAATATGTAAGACCTACCAGATTGAAATACTAGGGAGTTGTGGGCAGGCAGGTGGGCAAAACTCCTCAACGCCGCTGAGTTTGTAGATTGGAGTCAGACCTCTGAGCAGGTTTCTGGTGGTGACTGTGGACTTCCTCCTCTTCTTACCATTTCCCAACCTCCTTGCTGTGTCTGATGATAATTGCTGAGAGCCTTCAGGGTGCTTTTTCCCTCCCCCATTAACCAATACTCCATTTGGGACGTTTTAGGGATGGAGTGAACTTCTGTCCAGTAAACTGTGCCCTGGGAGCTGGGACACTGAGGATGCTGTTGAAAAACCTGAGAAGGGGAAACATAGATAGAATCCAGATCTAAGGGGCAGCTTGGTCCTGCCTGTGGAGGGTGCAGAGGAAACAGTTCCAGCTCTTTCAGGAAGCTTTGAATGAAATTTACTCATCTGAGTGGGTGGCTAAAATATGACCACGACTCAAACCATTGTTCCTCTCTGTTCCAAGCCCCCAGATATAACAGGAGTTTAACAGTCAATCAGTCAGTCAATTGTATTTATTGAGCACTTACTATGTGCAGAGCACTGTACTAAGTGCTTGAGAGAGTACATTATAACAATATAGCAGGCTCATTCCCTGCCCACAATGAGCTTACAGTCTAGAGGGGGAGGCAGTCATTAATATAAATAAATGTTACAGAATTCAGAATTCTCAGTAGGTTCTTTCCATGCAGTCCAAAATGGTATTAAAGCATCAGCTTTACAAGATCAAGAAAAATGTTCCTTGAAGATTTAATCTTCATTGGGTTAAAAATAGTTACTTTCCAACATGAAGCTGACGCCACCTATTAGCCTCTTGGTTTCTATTCCTTGGTTTTCATGACCTTAGTTGCCAATTTTCATCCTGAAAGAACCTAGCGTGAACTTGTAAGCACTTGACTAACAGAGCTCTCTAGCAACCAGGACCATGCACTTAAGAGGAAATACTCTGGAAGGGGCAGGAATGTGGTACGTAAGCATGGGGTTGAACTGAAACAATCAATGGTACTTACTGAGCACTTACTGTGAGCAGGGCACTCTTGGGAGAGTACAATGCAACAGAAATCGCAGACATGTTCCTGCCAATAATACAATCTAGAGGGGGGGACAGGCATATAAAATATATGTTATAATATATATAACATATATATAACATATATATATATATATATATATATACATTATATGTTATATAACATATAGTTTAAAGATTTTGAACTCCTGAGGAATGTGCCAGTCTCGTTGTTCTCCTGAAATCCAAGGTCTCCTTCTCATGGGATAGACTCACTTAGAGGACTTCCCACTTCCCTCCCTCATTTGCAATTCCAGCAGTCACCTTGCAGCTGTGGCCCAGCTGCAGCTGAAGTTGGCAAGTGAGGAGTGGAGGGGGTGATGGAAGGAGTCCTGAGCCAAGAGCCCCCAAGTCTCAAAGGGAAGCATCAGGACTCTTCATTTAAAATCAAATTGGAAAGCGTCGGATGACAAAATAGAATCGCTCAAACTGGACTGCCACAGGAAGACAATGGAGAGTCTACCCAGGTCTGTAATAATAACAATAATAATTACGGCATTTGTTAAGCACTTGCAATGTGTCAGGCACTGTACTAAGCACTGGGGTGGATACAAGCAAATCCGGTTGGACACAGTCCCTGTCCACGTGGGCTCACAGTCTTAATCCCCATTTTACAGATGTGGTCACTGAGCCCCAGAGAAGTGAAGTGACTTACCCAAGGTCACACAGCAGACAAGTGACAGAGGCAGGATTAGAACCCATGACCTTCTAACTCCCAGGCCCATGCTGCTCTATCCACTATGCCAAGTTGCAGGAGATTGTGTGTTGAGTGTAGGGATAGAAGTGATTTGATAAAATCTACCCCAGTGCTTAGCACAATGCCCAGCACATAAGCACTTAAAAATAACATAATTATTATTAACTCTTTTGTACTCTCCCAAGTGCTTACATATGCATATTTAATTATATTAATGCCTGTCTCCCCCTCTGGACTGTAAGCTCATTGTGGACAGGGAACGTGTCTACCAACTCTGTTATATTGTATTCTCCCAAATGCTTAGAACAGTGCTCTGCATGCAGTAAGTGCTCAATAAAAACCACTGATTGATTGCTCTGCACAGAGAAAGTGCTTAATAAATACATTTGAGTGACCGAATGAATAATTGAGATTCAGAGAACAATCTTACCTCAAATACCTAGAACCTAGAGGGAAAAGTGAGCATGTAAAGCTCGGGTTTTGGGATAATGATCTCAATACTCTATTCTGCTTTGCTACAGTAGACAGCCTCAGGGTCTCTGGCAAAATTATTTTCGAACGGAATTTCCCCAGGATAAGAGCAGGTCAGAACTGCCGCAGGAAACAAAGGCAACTTCCATTTCCAGGTATAAGGGTAGAGGCAGGTAGTTAGGTTTTCACTAAGGCCATTTTGGGAACTGTAATTCCCAGGTATGACTTGAAATTTCTATTTCTCCCAAGAGGATCATTTCCTCTTGCAAGTTTTAGGAAATTTTTAAGGAAGGTCTTGGATTCATAAGCAGGAGAATTCTGGAGCTTAGAGCAAGCAGCTCTAGGGAGGTAGCCACAAAGGCTCTTTGCCAATTTTCTTCCTTGCCCTAACTCATCCGTTGCGCTTCCTGCCCTTCCGCCTGGTCGGCAGTCAGTCAACGAGGATCACCGAGTCCACACAGTGTTCCAAGCCCAGGGCTAGTTGCTTTCCAATTTCCCACCCCCTCCATCCTGTAGGCCTCTCCTCTCCCGAGGGGAACAAAGGAAAGAAGTTACTGGGTCTCTCCGGCCGTGGACATCCTGTAAGTCCTGGAACACTGTTTGGGAGTGAGGGATAATGGAATGAAAGGGGGCTGTAGGATAAGAACTAATCCATTTGAATCCTTCCATGGATGACACTATGAAATCATAGATGGGTGGTATGGAGAAGCAGCATGGTATAGTGGATTGAGCATGGGCGGTGGGAGTCAGAAGGTCATGGGTTCTAATGCTGGCTCTGCCACTTGTCTGCTGTGTGGCCTCAGTTACCTCAGCTATAAAATAATAATAATAATGGTATTTGTTAAGTGCTTACTATGTGCAAAGCACTGTTCTAAGCGCTGGGGGATACAAGGTGATCAGGTTATCCCATGGGGGGCTCACACTCTTAATCACCATTTTACAGATGAGGGGACTGAGGCACAGAGAAGTGAAGTGACTTGCCCAAAGTCACACAGCTGACAATTGGCAGAGCCAGGATTTGAACCCATGACCTCTGTCTCCAAAGCCCATGCTCTTTCCACTGAGCCACACTGCTTCTCTGGGGTTAAGACTGTGAGCCCCATGCGGGACAGGGACTGTGTCCAACCTAATTTGCTTGTATTCACCCCAGTGCTTGGTACAGTGCTTGGCACATAGTAAACACTTAACAAATACTGCCATTATTATTATTATGAGCTCCTTGTGGGCAGGGGATGTCACTGTTTATTGTTGTATTGTACTTTCCGAAGCACTTAGAACAGTGCTCTGCACATGGTAAGCACTTAATACATACAATTGAATGAATGCAGTTTTTCATTTGGCATTGAGCCTCTTCCCCTCTAGACTGTAAGATCCTGATGGGTAGGGGATGCGTCTACCATACAGTACAAGAGTTGTACTCTCCCAAGCTCTTACTATAGTACTCTGCACATAGTAGGCACTCAGTAAATACCATTAATTGATCAAAGGAAGTAGCTTGACTCAGTGTAAAGAGCCCGGGCTTTGAATGAATGAGTCAGAGGTCATGGGTTCTAATCCCGCCTCTGCCACTTGTCAGCTGTGTGACTTTGGGCAAGTTGCTTCACTTCTCTGTGCCTCAGTTACCTCATCTGGAAAATGGGGATTAAGACTGTGAGCCCCACGTGGGACAACCTGATTACCTTGTATCTACCCCAGTGCTTAGAACGGTGCTGGGCACATGGTAAGCGCTTAACAAATGCCAACATTATTATTATTATTATTATTAAGTTTCTATAAATCTCTTTGGAGGGGATAATGAGGCCTCTTCCCAACATGCACACTCTGACACTCTAGTTCCCTCCTCCCCACCATTCCCCTCTTCGCTCATATTCACCCTGAGTTCCCTTCTGGGATTTTCTAGTTCCTGGGACCCCCCCTTGACCTGCTTATCTCAGTGCCCCAAGTTCGGACCTCTGCTACTTTACATCTTCCAAATGACACAGATGGCAGGATAGGGAAATCGGAAGCACTTGATAATAAAACGGCAATTCATTTTGCAATTCCTTCAGTATTCATCCTGACAATACCCAGCCTGATGGGCTCCTTGGGTATGAATGTTGCTTTCAATATGCAATTCCACGGGAATTATGACGTTGCTTAGCACTCATTATGTCCACTTATTGTAAAGTGTTACTGAGAAATCCTCTCACTGTTGATCCAGGGAACTACTTGCTTTAGCAACCGATTTCCGAAATATCCTGCAAGGAGAGGGGCTTTCTAAAGCTCTTTACGGTGGATTATCACACTTTGTTTATGTTTGGGACACTAATGTGCCGTGCTTAAGTATGTAAATTGCCATAATGTGAGGAAATGAGATGTAAAAATAGCTAGGGGTGTGGGGGGAAGCCTTTTTGGATTTAGAAAGGCTTTTCAGGTCCAACTTTCAGAGGAGGATGAAGCCCTCACCGAGCCAGCCCTGGAAGAGGGAAATTTGGTCCGGGAGCAGAGCTGCCAGTGGCTGACAGCCCCAAAATGGAGTTTGGCCTAGATCCTCCCGTGCTGGAAATAAGATCTCTAACCCCTGCAAAACCTCCAGCGCCTGCTGGTCTGGGGCAAGGGAATTCCAATCTAATGCTGCCCGTTGAGCCTTGAAATCCGAACTCTCTAGAAAACGGACAGACAGAGAGCAGGCAGAGCTCTCTGAAACCTATCAGTCTGGAAAATCGAGTACGTGCCACGGTCTTTGCCCTGTCCAAGAGTAAACACTTGGGGATCATCTAGGCCAGGTGATGTCAGGCGTTGCCTTGAAGCTCCAGAGGGATTTTTTTTTTTAAATAGTTTGTATTAGGCACGGCCAAAACAGCCACTTGGCAGTAACTTGACCCCTATGGTCTCCTTATAGAGGAGGGGGGAAAGGTGGAAGAATTATTCTACTAGGACCCCTGGGGATGATTTCAGAATATAACATCTCCATATGTAGGGTAGGGCTGAGGGGAATTTATTATCTAAAGTATGTGGATTTAGATCTACAATTCTTCCTCCCAGAGGGAAATGTTATCTGAAATTTCTACTCCAGGTGGAGGAAGGTGGGTCATTATGCTAGGTTTTCATCTGGAAGCCAAGAGAGGGGAGAGGTCTGATTGTTTGGCAAAGGATGGTTTTCAATAAGACAATAGAAGGAAACCACAGGATGCTCTTTTTGTCTCCGGGAAAATGTGGAACCTGTTCCATTTAACCCTTTGGGGATCAACGGTTGCATCTTATATGCACCCCAGTGCTTAGAACAGTGCCTGGCACATAGTAAGTGCTTAACAAATGCCATAATCATTATTATTACAATTATTATTCAACACCCGGTGATAGAAACAGGGTCCTAGGTTGATTGCATGTGGTGCTGGGGACTAAATTTCCCCCTTTCAATCACATTTATTGAGCACTTACTGTGTGTAGAGCACTTACTAAGTGTTAGGGAGAGTATGATACGACAATAAACACCTGACACAGGACCATGACATCTTCTTGGAACTGTGTAAGTTGGGTAGTCAGGCCATTTATAGTTATCTGCTCCTCTGCCGCTAACCGCCTCACTGTGCCTCGTTCTCGTCTGTCCCGCCATCGACCCCTGGCCCACGTCATCCCCCTGGCCTGGAATGCCCTCCCTCTGCACATCCATCAAGCTAGCTCTCTTCCTCCCTTCAAAGCCCTACTGAGAGCTCACCTCCTCCAGGAGGCCTTCCCAGACTGAGTCCCCTCTTTCCTCTCCCCCTCCCTATTCCCCCCACCCTACCTCCTTCCCCTCCCCACAGCACCTGTATATATGTTTGTACAGATTTATTACTCTATGTATTTTACTTGTACATATTTACTATTCTATTTATTTTGTTAATGATGTGCATCTAGCTTTACTTCTATTTATTCTGATGACTTGACACCTGTCCCCATGTTTTGTTTTGTTGTCTGTCTCCCCCTTCTAGACCGTGAGCCTGTTGTTGGGTAGGGACCGTCTCTATATGTTGCCAACTTGTACTTCCCAAGCGCTTAGTACAGTGCTCTGCACACAGTAAGTGCTCAGTAAATACAATTGAATGAATAAATGAATGGAGGCAGAAATGATGCAAAGCCATGAAGTTTCCACCTCACTCAGTTCTACCGGGAAGGTTTTGCAGGGAGAGGTGCTCCAGGCAAGCCCTTGTTTGAGGGACTGAGAGAGTCATAAAGCCTGTGAGAATTTGAGCCGTACCAGTCCTTGGATTCTCCATGCTGAGGTAGAGTGTTCCAGTGAGCTAAAAGAAAACCACCTGTATTGTGGTGACTGTGACTTAAATCATCCTCCTTCAGCAGTTTTGACAAGAAGTGTTAGAAGGCCAGGAAATCGACCATTTATTTTTCAATTCCTCTCCTTTGCTCTCCCTGAATAAGGTACTGGTGTGCAATGAACTACCCAGAAGTCAGGCATACAAGAGAAGAGCACGTTTGAACTGCATGTTGGACAACACAGTCGGGGCTCTGATGGCATGTTGCTAATTAGTTGCTTCTAAGATTGAGAGGGAGCACTCTAGGCTGACCTAGTGAGCATCTACGGTGGTTGACTGTGTTTGCCATACACAGTTCTATCCTAGTTGTAGGTGGTAAGGGCAAATCATCCAGTCTATTGGAGTTGAAGACAGAGTCAGTGGTGGAAAAGTGGATAATAATAATAATAATAATGGCATTTATTAAGCGCTTACTATGTGCAAAGCACCACACTGTTCTAAGCGCTGGGTCAGATACAAGTTGATCAGGTTGTCCCATGAGGGACTCACAGTCTTAATCCCCATTTTACAGATGAGGTAACTGAGGCACAGAAAAGTTAAGTGACTTGCCCAGAGTCACACAGCTGACAAGAGACGGAGCCTGAATTTGAACCCGTGATCAAATGGGTTCAAATGGGATGTTCCAGGTCGAACGTTTCCCCAATGAAAGAGAGCACTTAACCATCTTGCCCCCTCCTACCTCACTTCACTGCTCTTCTACTACAACCCAGCCTTCACACTTTGCTCCTCTAATGCTAACCTTCTCACTGAACTTCGATCTCATCTATCTCCCCACCGACCGCTCACCCACATCCTGCCTCTGGCCTGGAACCTTCTCCCTCCTCATATCCAGCAGACAGTTATTCTTCCCCACTTAAAAGCCTTATTGAAGGCACATCTCCTTCAAGAGGCCTTCCTTGACTAAGTCCTCCTTTCCTCTTCTCCCACTCCCTTCTGTGTCACCCTGATTTGCTCCCTTTATTCATCCCCCCACTCCAGTCACAAAACACTCAAGTACATATCCGTAATTTATTTATTTATATTCATGTCTATCTCTCCCTCTGGACTGTAAGCTCTTTGTGGGCAGGGAATGTGCCTGTTTATTGTTATATAGGACTCTCCCAAGTGATTTGTACAGTGCTCTGCACACAGTAAGCGCTCCATAAAAATGATTGACTGACTGACTGAGATACCTTCTGCTCCCTGGCAGCATGATCACCTCAAGAATGGGACCCAGGTGCCATTCAGTGCCAACTCATTGGATAGTATTAAGTGGTTACTAAGTACTGGGCTAAATTCTGGGTTAGAAATAAAATAATCCCATTGGATCCCACCCCTCATGGGGCTCCGACTTTAAGAGTGGGAGAAGACTGTAAAGGTTCTTCTTCTCCCTGAAAAAAGTATTGCCATCCTAGGATAAGGTCAATGTATCACCTCAAGGGTTAAACTTTATCTACTTTCTTATTTGTCCCTCTATACACCTTTCCTCCATATCTGAAGATGACACTGTTGACTGTGAAACATCCATGCACATCCACTTTCTTTCACACTGCCCTCAAGTATAGATACTATGGTTCTCCTCAGTGGGCAGCTATTCAATTGGGGTCACTGGTGTATTTTAAATTGGATAGCTGAATCACGAAAGATTTGGCTCTCAGAAATCCTGTTGGCTCTTCAGCATTAGAGAGACAAATATGGGGCTGTCTAGTTAAGTATGTTTGAAATGTTGTGTTGGAGAAGGCTTTTGCGAATACCAAGGACTGTCCAAAAGACAAACAAATGGATTTTAGAGCAAATTAAACCACAGTGGTCTTTGGAAGGCCAAATGACTCGACTTAGTTTACCATATTTTGGACACATAATCAGGAAGACAAATTTTCCAAAGAAGACACTAATACCAGGAGAAGTCCAGAGAAAATGTGGAAGAGGCAGACCAGCAGCTAGATGGATAGAGACCATAACAACGATAATGGAAAAACCATTAGAAAGTTTGCTATTATGGCAGAAGATAGGAAGTTCTGGAGAAAGTATATCCATGGAGTCGATATGAATTGGAAATGACTCAAAGGCACTTAATAATAAAGTATGTTGTTTTATTGGTTATGTCCACCTGCTCCATTTGATTGTACTCACCCAAGCACTTAGTACACAGTAAGTGCTCAAGAAGTACTATTGAGTGATTGATTGATTGATTGATTGGATGTGTCAGGGTAAGGAGAGTTAAGGACAAAAGATTTGTTTTTCTGGTGGATCCAATAGTGTCTGAGTTGCCCTTTGGATTGCAATCTCATCAAGGGCAGGGATCCAGTCAACCAATGCTATTGCATTGAACTCCTCCATGTACTTAGTACAGTGCTCTGCACAAGTAAATGCTCAAGAAGTACTACCGATTGACTGATCCACAGTCTCCATGGCAGGGCAGAAGTAGTCTCCATTTTGGAACAGGTCATCTTAGACCTCTCCCTACAGCAGGAGATATTTCTCTTCTCTCACTTAATTCTCAAGCCATCATGACTGTGGTGCTCACGGCACAGTTTTAGCACAATCAGTAATTAATGATAGAATTCGAGTCAAACAATCCAAAATATCCTTTGCAAAGTGGATTTTCATGAAAATCAGTTGCAGCTATGAAAAATTTATAATGAACCTTAGCTATACATGTTCAGACAGTCCCTACCCAACAGTGGGCTCACAGTCTAAAAGGGGGAGACAGAGAACAAGGACCCACCTTACATAGTCCTACACCTACATAGTCCTACTGACAGAAGGGTCCTTAAATACCCAAAATAATTAAATTATGATAATAATAGTACTTAAGCACTTACTGTGTGCCGAGCCCTGTTCTAAGCACTAGGGTAGATACAAGTTAATCAGATTGGACACAATCCCTGTCCCACTTGGAGCTCACACTCTTAATTTCCATTTTACAGATGAGCAAATTGAGGCCCAGAGAAGTGAAATGACTTGACTAAGATCACACTTTCGTGATTAAATGGGGATTGGGGAGGGAAACATCCAGCAATTGAAGATGAAGAGTTAGAATGTAGATTTTAATTGAGTTGTTCACTGCTGGTACTATCTTCAGTCATATCTAGACCTCTCTCAAAGTGACTTCTACAGGAGAAGCAACATGGCTTAGTGGATAGAGCAATTGAAATCTAGGGCCTGGGAATCAGAAGGACGTGGGTTCTCATCCCAGCTCTGACACTTGTCTGTTGTGTGACCTTGGGCAAGTCATGGAATGTATCTGTGACTCAATTACCTCTTCTGTAAAATAGGGATTAAGACTGTGAGCCCCATGTGGGACATTGACCATGCCAAACTAATTAGCTTGTCTCTAGAATTAGCTTGCATGAGAAGCAGCGTGGCTTAGTAGAAAAGAGCCCAGGCTTGGGAGTCAAAGAACATGGGTTCTAATCCCGCCTCTGCCACTTGTCTGCTGTGTGACCTTGGGCAAGTCACCTAACTTCTCTGTGCCTCAGCTACCTCATTTGTAAAATGGGGATTAAAAGTGTGAGTCCCACGTGGGACAATCTGATTACCCCACATCGACCCCAGCACTTAGAACATTACTTGGCACATAGTGAGCACTTAACAAATACCATCATTATTATTATTATTACCCCAGTGTATAGTTCAGTGCCTGGCACACAGTAAGCACTTAAAATATACCAGTCAAAAAAAAAAAAAAAAAAAAAAAGAAGACCAAAGACCAAGTTGGAGGCCGGAAACTCCCTGGATTGGTTCCTTGCCATGGTAGTTGAAGAAGCCTACGGGTGACAGTGATTCCCATTTTGAACCGATTCCCCTTTTAATACACTTATTTAAATAGTAATAATGGTATTTATTGAATGCTTAATATGTAAGCTCATTTTGGGTAGGGAATGTGTCTGGTAAATCTCTTGTATTGTACTTTCCCAAGAGCTTACTATAGTGCTCTATATATAGTAAGTGCTCGGTAACTATCATTGATTAATTGATTAACTGGGCACATTGCAGTGCCCTAAACACTGTGGAAAGTACAACAGAAGCAAGATATTGTACTCCCCACCCACTAAGAAAATACATTCTAATGGGGGTGACAGACATAAGGTTATTATGAATACAGTACTCAGAATAGATAATTTTCTGGAAATTGGGTATAGGTTTATATATTTGAACACACATAAACACTCACATATATTTGCTGAGGAAAAGTATAAAAAATGTAAGTTCTAGAAGAGGTTATTCAGTTCATATGACGTGGGATGTTGGGAGTTGATAAGATTCAACGAACGCTAGTTGGAGCAGATGTGAGTTTAGGAAGACCTTGCAGTTCTTACAGGACTCAGTCAGGCATCCAAAAAGCTACCAGTTTGGGTAGAACAAAGCAATAGAACTTTTAAAGCTCCCCTGGATCCTTGTTCTGAATCTAGGGATGTTATGAATAAAAGTTAGTGACCATAAATCACCTCAAAAATCAAAGGCCTGTTTGGGATAGTAGCTGCCTACTCAGGTCTGAAAACGATACAACTTTAACATGTATAATATTTGCATACCCTTTGGAGAAAGAGCTGTTTCTAACTCAATGACTCAGTTAGGATTTTCTCCTCTAATTTGCTTTCTATAAGAAACTCAACATAGCTGATAATCCTTACAGTGCTTTACTTTGGCTGAACTAAACTTAGCAACAACTATGAAGTGAGGTCGCAAAGTGTTTTTCATTATAACCACCTGGTTTTGGTCACTGATAATTTTCTGAAAAATTCTCCCTTTTGTCTGAGACTTTGCATGTTTGGGTTCAGTCCAAGGGGGGATTGTTTTCGGAAAGTCTGAGGGAAATTCACTCAGCCGTTGTCTAGTTCTGAAAACATTAACACAAATAGACTTTCTTCATTGGAAAACAAGTTGCTACTTACTTTTTTTCCCTCTGAAAACAAAATCATAAACTTTCAAACTTTTCATTTCCTTTTTTAGGTCATTTTCACCTAGAATAATAGGTGCATTCTTTCCGATGACAAGTGATCTGAAAGCTTTCGAGTAGAAATGATCACAGTTGAGTTGTACTGATTTGGGTTATACACTCTTTCATAGCTGGACTTTAACTAAACTTTTACAGTCCCTCTGGGGCATGCATCCTGTGGGTGCACTGGAAACATTTGGTGATGATGACCAAAGTGGTGAGAATGAGGAATGACAAGTTTATGTCTTTCCTCATCCATGTTTGGGTTTTAGTATCATATCCAGGAAGTTGTAAATTAGTTATGCTCTCCCTTCTTTGGGCCTTGCTTCTCCCATCTGCAACTGAACTAAAACACTGTGTCTTGCCTGCTTCATAAAGGACACCTTGTAGTAAAAATAAATACATTTAGAGATGCAGGCAATTTTCTCGTTTGGAGTTGCAGGTGGGGAAATCATTGACATGCAAGACTCTTTTGTGAATGTTCAAATTACCATTTTTTTGGCCGGGACTCTGAACCAGTTTGAGGAAGTCTTGGGCAGGGAGGTTTTCCTAAACCTAGAATACTTCATATATTTAAAAAAAACACATTGTCCTGGATAGATAAATTAAGACCAGTAATTGATTTAACGGCCTGGACCCCATAGTTCTGGTTCAGGGTTGTTTTCAAGCTAAACCAGCTCTGCAGAAAAAGTCAGAAGACACCCAATGAGAGATTGAAAAGTGAAGTTAAGAGAGTTTGGTTGGAGAAGAAAGGAAAGTGAAATGAATAGGTTAGAGTGTAATATAAGAGGTTATAAATGAGACATGAGTTCTAAATTATTCATTTAGTAGAAAGTGTTTGAGACCCAAGCTCCTAAAGGTTGAAACTCTTGTAGGAGACAGAATAGTTATTCATGAATAGTTATTCATGAATCCAAAAGGAAATAGAAAAGGACTTCGGTGGAGAAGCAGTTTGTTTTATGAGGAATTGCTGTTTTTGTTGTTTTAAACTTTTGAATGACACACTATTTTATAATGTAATGAAAACTCCTATGAGGACCACTGAGCTGAGCAGAGATTGTACAGGAAATAGTTTGTCTTAACTTTTGTATAACACACATTTTATAATTCACCAAAATATCCCATTGGGATTAACAATGCTTCTTAAGTACTTTTGGCTCCATTAACAAATGTGATGTATCATTATTAAGGAGAAAAAGAAAGACTTAAGGAACGAGAGCTCAAAAAGTGTTTCCTAACAGCCATTATCTTCGAACTGCAAACAATTGGGGCTACCATTTTGGCCTAAATGAATATAGGAAAACTGGTGAGTCCCATGTGGAACAGGGACTGTGTTCAACCCAATTTGCTTTTATCCACCCCAGTGCTTAGTACAGTGCCTGGCACATAATAAGCACTTAAGCAAATACCACAAATATTATTATTATTATTATTCACTCTGTTATAGCACCAGTACTGGACAGCATCTCTTGGATGGGGAAAAATGATATCCGTCTTCCCCAAGTGATGTGCATGAAAAACCTCATATTCAACCCACGACGTCCATATGAAATGAAATATGTTTCGATGAAGGGTTCTCTGCCCTCTCCAAAAGTTCACCCATCAGAGAGATCGGGGACGATATGACAGAGAGGTGAACCCCCTGTGGCCAACTCCTTGGTTGCTAATTACCATATTAACATGCCATCTTCCAATAGAGCAGTGGGCAAAGGACAGTACATCTTTAATTGGAAATCTAAAGGACTGCTCATGTCTTGGCTTGGATAGGGAGAATTTATGTCTCCTTTTCTTGATGGGCTTGGAGGGATTGGTGAGATTCACGGTGGCCTACATCCTGCCTGATTTATCGCCCATCATTTACATTTCACTAGAGTCAATCAGTGCAGAAGGTCATACCCAACTGGAAGTTTTCACCTTAAATCTTCCCTTTCCCCTGCCTCTCAGCCACTCTGAGGAAGATGCTCAGAAACCAAAACCGTATCTAAGGAGACGGCCATCCTTCCCTCCTCCCCTCATTCGTCCTTTCACCTGAAGCAAATGGAAAGAAACACACACACACAAAAACCCCAAAAGAATGTTCTCAGACAGGTCTGTGAATCATGGAAAAGGTCTGTCGGCTAGTCTAAGTCAGTCCTGTCTTGGGTAGAGTGGGTTGTCCGCTTGCATTTATTCATGATTCATTTTCCAAACTCTTTTTAAATGCCACACGTGCCAGGCCTCCTCCACCACTGTCCTTCCCCTTTCACATCCAGTCTCTCCTGCTCAGAGATCTCACACTCAGGAAGATTTTATATTTCCCTACCCTGATTTCTTTTCTTTTTCTTTTTTCCCCAATTTCATTTTATGCTTGGAGTGAGAGGAGAAAAGCACGTGGGACAGTCCATGGATCATTTTAGTTGGCAAAGTAAGAGTGGGACAACAGGAAAAGATGTGTTTGAGGGCAGTTTCAGGCCTTTCTGAGTAGAGGTAGATTGGCAATCAGCCTCATCCATCCCAACCCAATTTATACACTCGTTCTGTTCTGTAATTTACTTTAATGTCTGTCTTCCTGTCTAGACTGTAAACTCCTTGTGAGCAGGGAACATGCCTACCAATCTGTTATATTGATCTCTCCCAAGCACTTAGTACATACACTGCTCTGCACATAGCAAGTGCTTAATGAATACAATTGATTGATTGATGCTTGTCTCCATTTTGTTCAGGGAATGTGTCTGCTAACTGTTGTACTCTCCCAAGCACTTAGTACAGTGATCTGCATATAATAAGCATTTAATAAATACCATTGAATGAATGGAACGATTTCTTTCCCTTCTTCACTCCCCCAGCCCCCAAGCCTCAGACTTTCCACTGCTTAATGTGTGTTATCTAAGCTTTATTTCCCTAGCCTTTTTAGTGCTGTCTAGTCAAAATGTAACTGTTGTTTTTTCCTTCCTTAATTAATTCTGGTTTATCTGCCTCTTTCACGAAATACATTAAGCATTTTGCAAAGGACCTGCTACTAAACAACTAACAGGAAAATCACCTTAATAAGGAAATAGATAGTGTGATATTCAGGTCCTCGGCTCTGATGGGGAAGAGAGTTTCCAGGGCTCAGCTGGGATGGAGAGATCAACTGAACACTATGGGCAAGTTGGGCTTGTTGCACCAAGAGTTGATTGGGAAGGATGCCCAATTCATGACCTAGATAATAATAATAATGATAATAATAATAATGATAGCATTTATTAAGCACTTGCTATGTGCAAAGCACTGTTCTAAGCACTGGGAAGGTTACAAGGTGATGAGGTTGTCCCACGGAGTCTCAGTCTTAATCCCCATTTTACAGATGAGGGAACTGAGTCTCAGAGAAGCAAAGTGACTTGCCCAAAGTCACACAGCTAACAAGTGGTGGAGCCAAGATTTGAACCCATGACCTCTGACTCCAAAGCCTGTGCTCTTTCCACTGAGCGACACTGCTTCTCTAGATAATAATAATAATAATGATAACATTTATTAAGCGCTTACTATGTGCAAAGCACTGTTCTAAGCGCTGGGGAGATTACAAGGTGATCAGGTTGTCCCACAGGGAGCTCACAGTTTTAATCCCCAGTTTTACAGATGAGGTAACTGAGGCCCAGAGAAGTTAAGTGACTTGCCCAAAGTCACACAGCCGACAGTTGGCAGAGCTGGGATTGGAACCCATGACCTCTGACTCCAAAGCCCAGGCTCTTTGCACTGAGCCACGGTTTCTCCATTTCCCCCGTCTGCCCTTTCTCCAATCAGTCGTGTTTATTGAGCACTTACAATGTGCAGAGCACTGTACTATACAACAGAGAGTACAACAGAATTAGCCTCAGAATGAGAACCCAGCACCTAGCAAACAACTCTGTCAGTTGGCTTTCGTTCCATCCCTGGAAAGAGCTTACAGTTCATTTTCTTTGGGCCAGGAGATTGAGGTTGTCCTGGATCCAGCATCTCTGCTGAATCCTGTCTCCCCAAGAATGTTCCTTATCTTAACCTTTCTCAGAGTTCTTGTTTACCTCTGGACCGGTCTGACTCAACTTGTTGACTCTCCTTTCTCCACAGCCACCTGCCCCTAAATCTGTTGATCCCTTTTTCATCCACATCATCGTTATCATTCAATTGTTCCATTCTTACAGTCGTATTTATTGAGCACTTACTGTGTACAGAGTACTGCACTAAGTGCTTGGTCGAGTTCAATATAACAATAAACAGACACATCCCCTGCCCACAATGAGCTTACGGTCCAGAGAAAATTCATCAGAATTTAATGAGAACCTACTGAGTGTAGAATAATTGATTTTTTGAGAGCATACTGTGTGCAGAGCCCTGTACTAAGTGCTTGGGAGTGCACAGTACAACAGCATTGGTAAGCTGCCCACAAAGAATTTACAGTTTAGAGGGGCAAATACACATTAAACAGCATGGCTTAGTGGAAAGACCGTGGGCTTTGGAGTCAGAGGTCATGGGTTCAAACCCCAGCTCCACCAATTGTCAGCTGTGTGACTTTGGGCAAGTCACTTCACTTCTCTGTGCCTCAGTTACCTCATCTGTAAAATGGGGATTAAGTCTGTGAGCCCCCCGTGGGACAACCTGATCATCTTGTAACCTCCCCAGCACTTAGAACAGTGCTTTGCACATAGTAAGCGCTTAATAAATGCCATTATTATCATTATTACAATGAATATGGATGTGTGCATAAGCACTGTGGGGCTGAAGGTGGGGTGAATATCAAGTGCTTGAAGGGTACAGATTCAAGTGCAGAGACAAAAGCACATACTAGGCAATTGGGAGCATGTACATAAGTGATAGTATGCCCTCTAGGAGCTTGTGACCTAATGTGTTCTTTCATGGTCTCTGCGACCACAACATTCTGTTGACTCACCTTTCCCTTCTGTCCCCTGTCCTCATCTTTGATTGCTGGGACAGCACATTCTGCTTGCAGCTTCCCTGGTCCTCTCCCTGCCTAACCTTTTCTTTTTTCCAGACCTGGGTTCCGTTAGCTCTTCCCTCTTCTGCTTCTGATATGCCTAAGAGGCATTTCAGAGCAGTGTGGCTTAGTGGAAAGAGCATGGGCTTGGAAGTCAGAGGTTGTGGGTATTTATCCCGGCTCTGCCACTAATCAGCTGTGTGACTTTGGGCAAGTCACTTCACTTCTCTGGGCCTCAGTTACCTCATCTGTAAAATGGGGATTAAAACTGTGAGCCCCTCATGGGACAACCTGATAACCTTGTATCTATCCCAGCACTTAGAACAGTGTTTGGCCCTTAGTAAGCGCTAAACAAATACCAACATTATTATTATTACTTTTCTCTTCCTCAGTTTCCCCATCTTTAAAAATGTTTTCCCTCCCTTGGAGACTAGGACCCCCATGTGAAACAGGAACTTTGTCCAATATGCTTGTACTGTATCAGCCCTAGTGCTTAGTGGAGTGCTTGGCACATAGTGGTTAACAAATACTATTATCATCATCAGCATCATTATTATTATTCTTTAACACTGTCTTCTGAGCTGCTCTTTACCCAACTGGAACATCCTCCTCCCTCAAATCAGTCAAACTACATCATTTCCCTTCCTCCAGAACCCTCCCCAAACACCAATTCCCTCAGGAAGCCTACCCTGACTGTTCAGCATTGCTGCACTCGTGTCACCCTAGGCACTTATGTGTGGAACAATTTATTTATTCATTTTTTTCTCATTTTGTTATTGCCAGTTATATGTTTTTCCTCTTGTCTAATTCTATGTATTTAATCTGCCCCTGCCTGCCTTCCCCATTTGACTGCAGATCTCTCAAAGACAGGAACCTTTCTTCTACTTCTATTGCATCCTCCCAAGTGCATAATGAATTGAGGCAGATTGGAAAGACCCAGGCCAGGGTATCAATCAATCAATCATTTACTGAGTTCTTACTATGTGCAGAACACTGTACTGAGCACTTGCGAGAGTACAATATAACAGTAGAGCAGCCACACTCCATGCCCACACCGAGCTTAGTCTCGAGTGGGAGACAGAGGTTAATAGAAATAAATAAATTATGAAAATGTACATAAGTGCTGTGGGGCTGGCAGAGGTGGTGAATGGTGAAAGCAAGTCAGGGTGATGCAGAAGGGAGTGGGAAAAGTGGAATTGAGAGCTTAGTTAGGGAAGGCCTTTTGGAGGAGATGTGCCTTCAATAATATTTTGAAGATATGGAGAGTAATTGTCTGTTGGACATGAAAATAGAGGATGTTCTGGGCCAGAGACTGGAGGCGGGCGAGAGGTTGGTGGCGAGATAGACAAGATTGAGGTACAGTGAGTAGGTTAGCATTAGAGGAGCAAAGTGTGAGGACTGGATTGTAATAGGAGAACAGTGAGGGGAAGTAGAGGGAAAAAGGTGATTGAGTGCTTTAAGGTCAGTGGTAAGGAGTCCTGGTTGACCCAAAGGTGGATAGGCACCTTGAGTGGGGAAATATGAACTTCTGTTTTCTGTAGAAAAATAATATGGATAGCAGAGTGAAGTATGGGCACCGGGAGATCTGGTTTTAATTCTGGCCCTGCCAATTGCCTGCTTGTGACCCTGAGGAAATCACTTAACTTCTCTGTGTCCCAATTCTCCATCTGTAAAATGGGGATGAAATATTTGTTCTCCTTCCCCATTAGACTGTGAACTCCATGTGGGACAGGGTCTGTGTCCAATCTGCTTACATTGCATCTACCCCAGTGCTTAGTAAAGTACTTGACACATAGCAAGTGCTTAACAAATGTGAAAATTATTATTATTATTGCTATTGTTATTACAGTAAAATGATCTAAACAGTAAGTGCTCAATAAAGAGCAGGTGCTCATAAAGTGTTCAGTCAGTGCCCATAAAGAGGAGCAGCATGACATAATGGAAAGAGCAGGGCTTGGGAGTCAGAGGTCATGGGTTCTAATCCTGGCTCTGCCACTTGTCTGCTGTGTGACCTTGGGCAAGCCATTTAACTTCTCTGGGCCTTGGTTACCTCACCTATAATAACGATGGTATTTGTTAAGCACTTACTATGTGCCAAGCACGGTAATGAAGAAAAGACTGTGATTCCCTACGTGGGGCAACCTCCTTATCTTGTACCTACCCCAGTGCTTAGAACAGATTTTGGCACATAGTTTGTGCTTAACAAATACCATAATTATCATCATTATTATTATTTTTCTGATAATGATAGCATTCCTGGAAGAATAACAATGAGAGGCTCCAAAGCTCTCCATCACCTCGCCCCCTCCTCCCTCACCTCCCTTCTCTCCTACAGCCCAGCCCTCACCCTCTGCTCCTCTGTCGCTAACCTCCTCACTGTACCTCATTCTCGCCTGTCCCGCTGTCGACCCTCGGCCCACGTCCTCCCACTGGCCTGGAATGTCCTCCCTCCGCACATCCACCAGGCTAGCTATCTTCCTCCCTTCAAAGCCCTACTGAGAGCTCACCTCCTCCAGGAGGCCTTCCCAGACTGAGCCCCCTTTTTTCCTCTCTTCCTTCCCAGCCCCTCCACCCTACCTCCTTCCCCTCCCCACAGCATCTGTATATATGTTTGTACAGATTTATTACTCTATTTTACTTGTACATACTTACTATTCTATTTATTTTGTTAATGATGTTCATCTAGCTCTATTTCTATTTATTCTGATGACTTGACACCTGTCCATATGTTTTGTTTTGTTGTCTGTCTCCCCCTTCTAGACTCTGTGCCCATTGTTGGGTAGGGGCCGTCTCTATATGTTGCCAATTTGTACTCCCCAAGCGCTTAGTACAGTGCTCTGCACACAGTAAGCACTCAATAAATATGATTGAATGAATGAATGAATGCCAGTGAGAAATATTGAAGTTTAGGATCAAATTCACACTTGGAATCAGTGTAATCATTTATATTTCTGATAGCAGAGAAAACAACCTCAATGTAGGTGAGACTTCTAGACAACAGTGATGTTAAACTCTTCATCACTTCAAGAAGAAGGGCAGTGTCATTAGAATAAGAGGGATTCATACACATCGATATTTGAGAGAAAAGCTTCCATGAGGAATGAGAAAGCATCCCTTTCTTTTCTCTTCCAATTCTCCCCTCATACCTTCCCTCACAGGTCGACAAGGGCACATGGGAGAAAATCTGAATTAGTGACAAGACCATGATAGAATTCTTCGGTCTAATCAGTTCTGCCCTCCAGACTTAGGGGCAAGGAGAAAATAGATTATAAGCCAGGAGAGTAGGGACTGTGTCTTTTACTATATGGGAATTCCTTTCAATTCTCTGAGAAAAGTATGTGCTTAGTACCTGCAAATGAATGACTGAATGGATTCATTTATCCTGGTAACACCTCATCCTGAGAAGCTCCAGCTAGTCCTAGACCCACTACAGACTAATCAATTGCATTTATTGAGTACTTACTGGATGTAGAGCATTGTACTAAGTGCCTGAGAGTGTTCAATATAACAGGGTTGGTATACATGTTCCTTGCCTACGAGCTTACAGTCCAGAGAGGAATACTGACATTGATATAAACAAATTATAAATATATACATAAGTGCTGTTGAGTCAAAGGAGGGATAAATAAAGGTGCAAATCCATGTAGAAAGGAGATGCAGAAGATGGTGAGAGAAGAAGAAATAAGGGCTTGTTTCCTTGGAGGATAAGTGCTTTTAATAAGGCTCTGAAGGTGTGTAGAGGGATCGTCTTTCAGATATGAAGATGGAGGGTTTTCCAAGCCAGAGGCAGGACATGAGCAAGAGGTTTGTGGGGAGAAAAATGAGATCAAGTTACAGTGAGTAGCTTGGATTAGAGGAGTGGAAGGTGCGACTGGGTTGTAGTAAAAATCAGGGAAGTAAGGCAGGAGGGGGTAAGGGGATGATTTAAAGCCAATGCTAAGGAGTTTCTGTTTGATGAGGAGGTGGATGGGCAACCACTAGAGGTACTTGGAGAGTGGAGAAACATAGGCTGAACATTTTTGCATAAAAAAAATGAAGTCTGAACAGCAGAGTGAAATATGAACTGGAATAGGGAGAGACAGGAGGCAAGGAGAGTCATCAAGAAGGCTTATGCAGTAATCAAGGCAGGATAGGATAAGGTCTTGGAATAGTGAGGTAGCAGTTTGGAAGAATAGGAAAGGATGGATTTTAGGGATGTTATGAAAGTTGGATGGACAGGATTTGGTGACAGAAAATATTTGGATTGAATAAGAGAGATGAGTCAAGGATTATGTCAAGAGTACACGCTTGTGAGAAAAGAAGGATGGTGGTGCTATCTTCAGTGATGGGAAAGTCAAGAGGTGGACAGGATTTGTTGGAGAAGATAAGGAGTTTGGTTTTGGACATGCTGAAGTTTGAGGTGTTGATGGGGCCTCTAAATAGAGATGTCCTGAAGTCAGGAGGAAGTGCAAGAAGGCAGAGAATAAGAGAGATCAGGGCTGGAGATGTAGATTTAACAATCATCTGCATAGAGATGGTAGTTGAAGAGTGAATGAATTTTCCAAGGAGCACTTAGTACAGTGTTTTGCACATAGTAAGCACTCAATAAATATGACTGAATGAATGCATGAATAAGTGGGTGTAGATATAGACTTGAAGGAACCCAGAACTGAGCCTCGAGGGACACCCTCAGTTAGGAGTTGGGAGGCAGAGGAGGAACGTGAGAAAGAAGAAACTGAGAAGGAGCAACCAAGGAGGTAAGAGAACCTAGAGAGGACAGTGTCAGTTAATGTTCCATCAAGATAGATAATGTTTCCAACAAGGGCATGGTTGACAGTGTTGAAGGCAGCTGAGTGGTTGAGCAGGATTAAGATGAAGTAGCAGCAGTTAGATTTGGCAAGAAGAAAATCTCTAGACAGCACCTTTATTTTATTTTTAGCTCTCTCAAATTATCTCATTAAATGCCCAAGTGACTATCTCCTGAGCGACCATGGTCTGACAAAGCTGCGTCTGTAAATGAGCTCACTAGACTGTAAGGTCACTGTGGGCCGGGAATGTGACTGTTTAGTGTTATACTGTACTTTCCCAAGCACTTAATACAGTGCTCTGCAAACAGTAAGTGCTCAATAAGAATGATTGAATGAATTGAATGAAAGTTTCAACTCCAAAGCAGGGAGGACGGCTAAACTCAGGGGGATCTTTTATTTGGCTCCAAAATCGTGTAAAACCACCCAGGGCCACTATAGGAGTTTCAGGGTGGGTTGACAAATGAGTACTCCCCCTCTCCTATGAGGAGATGGTCTGGCCCAGATAACCAGGATTTGATTAAGCAGACACGATACTGGTGTGACACAGTCACTATCTGAGTCATATTTCCATGTGGAGATAGAAAGCTACTCTCCACTGACTTTCTGGGGTCAACTCTGGATGCCTTTGCACTTAGGAAATAGCATGCATCATCCAAATGGGGGAAATGTGCACAATTAAAGGCAAAATCAACTCCAAATGGAATTTTAAACTGCTCTACAGAGATCCCCCTTACAATTTCTCACTGGTGTAACAGAGGGATCGTCAATATTTTCAACTCATAGGCCCAGCTGTTTGTTTCCTTTAGATAGGATTCGTCATTCCTTAGATAATCAACACACTCGATGGCTTTGCTTCAAGAACAAATTACTCAGAAGATTCTGAATTGTGCAAATTGGTTTTCAACCCTGGAAATGGGGGCTTTTCTGGGAGGATTGTCTGATATCCTGGAAATAGAATCATTCACAAAGGGTGCTCAGCCCACTAAAAATGCTTTATTGAATGCATGAATCTCCAGCCACAATATTTATTGCTTTCAAGACTTTGTGACACCAGCTGCATAGAGTTTTCTTTCCTCAACTAATGGAAAAGTCTCTGCTCCTCTCAGACTCTGGTCCCTTTCACTAGATGTTTGGTAATAAGAGTTAGGTTTCTCTGGTACCGTGATAATAATAATATTAATAATAATAACAATAACAATAATAATTGTGATATTTGTTGTGCATATGTACCAAGCACTGCATTAAGCACTGGGCTAGATGTAAGGTAATAATAATGATAATAATAATCGTGGTATTTGTGAAGAACTTACTATGTGCCAGGCACTGTTCTAAGCACTGGGGTGGATATCAAGCGAATAGTGTTGGACACAGTCCCTGTTATTCTTTCATCCAATTGTATTTATTGAGCGTTTACTGTGTGCAGAGCACTGTACTAAGTGCTTGGGAAAATACAACACAGCAATAAACAGTGACATTCCCTGCCCACAACGAGCTAACAGTCTAGAGGTGGGGAGACAGACATCAATACAAATAAATACAATTACAGATATGTACATAAGTGCTGTGGGGCTGGGAGGGGGGAAGAGCAAAGGGAGCAAGTCGGGGCGATGCAGAAGGGAGTGGAAGATGAGGAAAAGTGGGGCTTAATCTGAGAAGGCCTCTTGGAGGAGATGTGCCTTCACTAAGGTTTTGAAGCAGGGGAGAGTAATTGTCTGTCGGATTTGAGGAGGGACAGCATTTCAGGCCAGAGGCAGGATGTGGGCTAGGGGTTGGCGGTGAGACAGGTGAGTGGCTCAGTGGAAAGATCCTGGGCTTGGGAGTCAGAGATCATGGGTTCTAATCCTGGCTCTGCCACTTACCTCATCTGTAAAATGGGTATGAAGACTGTGAGCCCCACATGGGACAACCTGATCACTTTGTATCCCCTCAGTGCTTAGAACAGTGCTTTGCACATAGTAAGCGCTTAACAAATACCATCATTATTATTATTATTATTATAGAGGCATGGTGAGAAAGCTAGCAGCATATGGGGCTCAGTCTTCATCCCTATTTTACAGATAAGGGAACTGAGGCACAGAGAAGTGAAATGACATGCCCAGGGTTACACAGTAGACAAGTGTGGGAACTGGGATTAGAACCCAAGTTCTTCTGACTTCCAGGCCCACGTTTGATCCACTAGGCCATGCTGTTTTTCTGATAATTAAGTAATTAAGAGCTAGATAATTAGGTCCCTGATGGAACTCACAGTCTAAGTAGGAAGGAGGGCAAGCATTGAATCCACATTTTACAGTTGAGGGACCTGAGGCAGAGAGATGTTAAGTGACTTGCCCAAGGACACACAGCATGTAAGTGGCAGATCTGGGATTAGAGCCCAAGTCCTCCGATTCCCAGGTCAATGCTCTTTCTACTAGGTCACCCTGCTTCGCACTGCTATCCTCTGCCTAGTGATTTATCCTGGGCTGTATTGAGTTGTGTATGTAAACGTCCTCTGTGCATTTTGCAGTGTGGTGTGCCCTGTCCTGCCTTTCATCTTGTTGCATCCACTGCCGGAGAAGGACCATCATTGGCAAAAATGAGAGAACGTAAATGGCACTCAACAAACTGCTCTCTCTCTATTAATAACTGTGGTATTTGTTAGGTATTTATTCTAGATAATTAAGTCCCGCATGGAGCTCACAGTCTAAGTAGGAGGGAGAACAGGTATTGTATCCCCATTTTGCAAATGACGGACCTTTCCAAGGTCACACAGCAGATAAGTAACTGCCAGGCCTGTGCTCTTTCTGCTAGGCCACATTGTTTCTCTTTTCAACTCCTGTGCCTATTCTGGGTCCCAGAGTGTTTGTGATTGAACCTAAGCTCATCCACTGGTAGTGATGGGAGAATCCGTCATCATCAAAATGGGTGAAATAAGGCTCTTCCCTCCTACTGCTTTGGCCTGACTCAACACCATTTTTGGCATGGAAAAAAGTCACTGTCTAAAAAAAAAAAATCATTTTCGTCAAGGGGCATTTCTTAGCTAAACTTCCACCTTTCCCTCCATGCCATCCCATCAGCCACCTTAACCTTTATGTGTAAATCAATCCATTTGTCTACTATGTGTTGAAATAGTTCTTAAAATAGCACATTTTTCTTTTTATCAGCTCTATTGATTTTATTATCCTAATTTTATACCAATTGTATTTTGGGCAGTTTCTGTCCACTTACCTCTTATTGGCTTCCTCATTCTATATTGTTTCACTAGAGCGGGGACTCTGTTTTTAATCAAGTGCTTAGTACAGTGCTCTGCACATAGTAAGTGCTCAATAAATACAATTGAATGAATGAATGAACTTTTGTTGTAAATTTCCATGAGCCTAGTAAGCACATAGTAAATACTGATGATGATGATATTGATGATGATAATGATGAAGATTATTTAAATTCTGAGTTCAACCCTGATGGTATGCCCCCAAAATTTGTAACAATTTGTTAGGAGCTGGTGAACCTGCCTAAAATGAACAGTGTACCAGTTGGCTCTATTCCCAAAATTGTCATGTCCTTGATCCAGATGACTGTTTTCCCTTGGAAACCAAATTCATCTCAGAACTTCAGGATGGCACTGGGGATTTAAAAATTGCCTCTGCTAGATATCCAATGAAACTCTAGGAAATCCTAATCACTCAAGGAAAATATTTGCTGCGATGAGGCAAGTAAAAATGGTCCTAGGAGACAATACTGGCAGCCCAAGGATGAGTGGAATGAGAGGGATTCTGTCGAGCATTAGTTATCTTGGCACATAGTGTCACCACCAATTTTCTTGGTCCATCGTGTTCTTGCCAATTAGAGTTTCCTCTATAGGCTCCTGATTTTCTCATCATCATGTTAAAACACTTACTTGAAATCACCAGTCATTTTAATAATGAAAGGACCCTAATTATACAATGATTTCATATTCAGTCCAGTTTTCCCCTGGTCCTGCAGGCCTGTAATGTTAAGTTCATGCGGTAACTTCAGAGACTGGACTTGTGAACTGACCTCAAGTGGTGATTTATGGGTGATTTCAATTTGAAACAGGTAGTCCTTTAAGACTGAACTGTAATGTCTTTCGGAATTTGGGAGAATTGAGCTCATTGCATTGCATTTTGTTAGAATTTATATTAATATTTCTGTTGGATGAAGCTGCTCCTATTCTCTTCTAGTTTCTGCCTTAGCCAGTCAGGGAATTCAGTACAATTCATGTTGTAACTTAATTTGCATTGAAGCACTTCCTCCGCTACATCAATATGCTATACACATGTCTTTTTAGTTGTGAATTTCCATCCTGCCAACAGTCATCAGTGTGAAATCTAGGATATATATTTTCAAATATCTTCATAGTATACATTCACTAGTAACTTAGCTTCAAAGTTTTAAGTGGGATTGTCTTGTTTTCCTGATTAGGTTTTGCATTATATTTTGATCTTTGAGGAACTAAATTAGAAGATCAGTTCTGCTAAGGAGTTACTTTGTCAGAAGCCCCCACACTCAACTCGGTGGGTTCAAAACTCCTTCATATTCCTCTAGACCATAAGCACATTGTGGGCAAGGATTATGCCTGTTACATTATTGTATTGTGTTCTCCCAAGCAGTTAATACAGTGCCCTGCACATAGTATGTGCTCAATAAATGTAATTGATTGATTGGTTCGGACATGTACGTTCTGTAGTTCTTCCATTATTGTGCTGTTTGGGTGAAAACCAGATGAGGTTGCAGGAGATCCAGTGGAAATGAGAACCTGATTTTTGGCTTTGTGACACTTTCTATGTTGTTGCTGGCTGAGTGGGGATTGGTGATTTGAGTGGGGGACAGATATAGATTAAAATCCATGAGTGTGGTTATTGGGTTTTAATGTTTTCTTAGAAATCGATGCTGTTTTTTCCTTTTCCCCCCTCCCCTGAAGGTTGTCAGGAAATGCAGCATTCAGCAAAAAAGAGCTCCCTCAAATTGATTCTGTGATGGGGGCTGCAGAAAAAAAAATGTTTGAAAAAAAACATCAAAATGCTGAAATGCTCTTTAAAATGTCAAAATGATGCAGTTTAACTGGGTGAGTGGAAAGTGTGGAACTTTGTTGGCAATCTGACTTCTTGAAGGTAGCTTTATGTGAGAACTTTCAGACCAAATTCAGATTCTTAAAACTCAGGTTATTTGCATATGACTTCACCTAGGTGAGTAAAGATTTGAGTTTTAGGTTCAAAGCTACCAAGCTGTCAGTGCCCTGGCCATCTTAAACCATCCATCCTTGTCTGACAAGCATTTGCTATTCTGCAACTCTATAACAAATCTCCTCTGAATTTCACCCCAAACAATGACTTGTTCCATATTTCTGTGAAATGTTGGAAATGCAGTGTTCAGAAGGAATGATTTAGTTTTCTGTTTCTGCACAATAGTTTCACTTCAGTTTAGAGGTAAAGATTTAAGACATCTTTCCCCAAGCACAAAGCTATAACATGGAATAGTAGAAGGAAAGTTATCTGATGCTTGATTAGCCAAACAACTGGTTATCTAAATTGAGGCAAGCTTGGATCACTGACAAAAAAAGTTTGGATAACTGAAGTGAAATGGGAGAGCGCCTGTGAGATAGCCAAACTTACTCAATATCAACGTATTTAATTATTTGAATTTACCTTGGTCCAAATTGATTGAGATAATTTCCTAACATTCATATTTGCATAGGGCTCTTGTCCACAGATCTTATCCTTAGAGCACTCCTGAGGTCAAATCTAGCCAGGACAAAATGATGCTCATTTGAAAAAAATCCCCAATTCACTTTTCTCATCAGCTTGTGAAAGGCTGAAAGTCATTTGTTTGAACCCGGGTTGTTAAGGTTGTTTGCTTTCAAGATGATTTGGCATACTTTGCTTTATGAAACATTGTCCAGGTGAAATCGTTCATGATGATGCAACAATCCGTGCTTTTTAATGGCTAATGTTTGATCTTCTCAGAGTTTGAATTACTAGGTCACCCAATCTGGTGATCAGGGAGTGACACCGAGGAAGAGAGAAGCAGGAATTTCCATGTAGCTTAGGAAGAAAAGAGCCAGGCCGACTGCAGGAGCGTGCACTCCTTCCTCCGACACCGAAGCGTGTCTGGTTAAAACTGGAGCTGACCCCCATGATGGGGGGACCCCAGTCTGGGCTTCCACAGACAGAAATTTCCCAGCTCCTTGGGAGGTTTTGTGCTGCCTGGGGTCCGTCTCCCAGTTAGAAGGGAGAGAGCAGTGCTGGAGGGGAATGAGCTGGAGGTTGGGAAAGCAGGAAATCACCTGCAGGAGGCCTCATGTTACTTGAAGAATGCTGGGGAGGGCTGGGTACCAGGCTGCTTATGTGTAGCCAGAGAAGGTTACAACCATGAACAGAGCTGTGCTCAGAGTGGAGGGCATTAGACGGGGTCAGACTGTATCATATAACTGGGAGGGGAAAACAGTGCCATGTTGGGCCCTAGTTCAACCTCTCCGGTTCAGAATTGGTAGATTGATAGGATGTTCAGAAAACTTTGTAAGCAAACCACACACTTCCTCTGCAAATCACACCCCCAGTTATTTTATTATTATTATTATTAATAATAATAATAATAATAATAATATTTGTTAAGCACTTACTATGTGCCAAGTACTGTTCTAAGTGCTGGGGAAGATACAAGGTAATCAGGTTGTCCCATGTGGGGCTCACAGTCTTAATCCCCATTTTACAGATGAGGTAACAGGCACAGAGAAGTTAAGTGACTTGCCCAAGGTCACACAGCAGACAGGTGGCAGAGGCGGGATTAGAACCCACATCCTCTGACTCCCAAACCCGTGCTCTTTCCACTAAGCCAGGGGGTACTCTGAGAAATGTTTGGAGCTTTAAAATAGGTTTGCGGAGTGTTCTTTTCTTCATTAGGAACCATAACCATTTGATTGCAGTGAAATCTAGAATTGCATAGGTTAATGTTAAGAAATCCTTTTATTACAAGTACTGAGGACTGGGAAGTGTCCAGGGGCACCCTAGGTTATTGTCATACCATCATCTTTGGTTTCACTGTCCATGTGTGGGAGCAAATGTGATGAAATCAAAGAAGGCAGATCGGCACTCTGAACTAATCAGTCAGACGTATTTACTGAGTGCTTTCTGTGTGTGGAGCACTGTCCTAAGCACTTGGGAGAGTAGAATATAACAATAAACAGACACATTCCCTGCCCACAGTTAGCTTTTCCCCCAACTGAAGAAGGTTGGGAAACTCTTCCCTAGGGAACCATTAGTTCTGTTGAGACCTAAATGGCCTGAGGTAGGGTGACTACCCTTCACTAAGAATCTTATTCAAGGGGCATTTTCAGGACCAGTTTTTGATCCCATCCAACTTCCACCTTGGACAGTCTAATGGATGCTGAAGGGAGTTGTGCCAAGATCTTGGCATCCCTGGACTGATTCATGCCCAGAGTTAGAGGGAGAAGTGAAAGGGAAGAGGAGTGATGTTTAGGGAAGCAGGGTAGGGAGTGATGAAACTGCAGAGAAGAGAAGTGTGAACCACCATAGAGAAGAGAAATTGCCTTCAAACAAAAACAATTCAATAAGATCAAAAGGCAAAATGGAAGTTATCTGAAAGACAAATTGGAGATTAACCCACTCTTCTAATTTGAATGGCCCTCTTTGATACCCACCCGAACCATTGAACTTGAATCCTAACATCTAGCTTTAACTGTGATTTCCTGGGGACTCTTTGATTAGAATCATTAGTATATTTATATTTGTTAGTTTTTCTTCTAAATGAAGAAAGAAGAAAACAAATACCTTTCTGGTTTTGCAGATCTCTTTTTTATCGGTCCAAGAAGGGAATTCTGGGGAAATGCTGTGAGTTTTGCTTGAGAAAACTCAGTCAACAACCTACTGAAAACCAAATCCAAATGCCAGTCCTCAGATCAATCATATAGCTTTGTCAACAACACTCCAATTGTCTAATCTGGCACCATCCTCTAAATCCTGATCCCTGACCCTTACAATAAATCCTCCCTAAGCTTTACCCAACCCAGTTTAACCGGAAACCTAGTCACAGTTGAACCCAAATGAGGTTTTTCAATTATTGAAATTCTGTATAGATTGATTTCCACTATTGGAAGTAGGAACTGAAATCTGTCAACCTTAGGAACTTAGGCCTTTGGTTCTCTGTGGCTCACTTCATTTCCTTCTTGATACTACCCTTTTGAATGGCAAATCCTAGAAAGCTGCAACCTGGGATACTCTTAATCTTCACTCACAAATTCAAAAAAAGTCATCTTTTCTAGACTTTGACTTGCATCATTTTTGGAAATGTTTCCCAGGGTTGTTGAGACAGTGTTACTTTACAGCAATTAATTAATTTAATTTCTTACACCATCACTGATTTATTGGATGACCTCAGGCATTTCATCTGTCCCTGACTCAGTTTCTCCTAACTGCTTCACAGTGATAATGAGAGGATAGATTGGATTTTTAAAAGCTCCTTGGGCTCTTCCACGGAAGTGTTATGTAAATACAAGGTGTGACGGTGGTGATTATCATAATTATTTCCTGTTCTTTTCTGCTTGCATCAGCACAGTACACACACACACACACACACACACACACACATATGCATATATATGCCGCAAAAGATTAAACTTTATATGCAGATGGAAGGCCCCCAAAAATGTGGGTCTCATAGAGCAGTTTTGGATTGCAGTCCTTTGAAGACATCTGCAGTGTGTGGATAACTTGTTCCAGAAAAGCAGCTCTCCTTGCCAGGCAAACCAGAAATCGTAAATGAAAATGAAGTTTTTAATTCCATTTGGCATTTCTGAGCCACCTGCTGGCTCCCAGCATCTTGCTGAATGCATGAGATGCAAAAAGTGACTTTCTGCTGAGACAAGCTTTGCTTTGGCTGGCCCAGGCTCTGCGACCGAGAGTTTCCCCCGGGTTGCTATTTCTGGGAGGTGCTCTAACTCTGGGGACACCCAAGACCAGATTTCTCACAAAAGGGTGCAGCCTGCCCGGCATTCAGGGAAATTACCGAATCACACTGAATTCAACTGCAGGCCTGAGACGTGATTGTGCTATTGGCCTGGGGTGAATCCTAAAACTAGATTAGAGACTAAATCCGAGCCAAAGTCTGGAAAAGGGAACAGATGATTACAGAGAGGGCAAAAGTTTCCTAGTAGTGGAACTATATAATTGAAGCCACGGATTCCGGGGACACCCTCCCCGACTTCAGCAATGAGAACGTCAAAAAGGGGACTGCATATTAATACTAATAATAACTGTGGAATTTGCTGAGCACTTACCATGTACTAAGGCACTGTACTAAGTACCAGGGTGGATCCAAGCAAACTGGGTTGGACACGGTCCCTGTCCCACATAGGGCTAAGAGTCTTAATCCCCTTTTTACAGAAGAAGCAACTGAAGAGAAGGGAAGCGCCTCGGCCAAGGTCACATAACTGACAGGTGGTTGAGCCAGAATTCGAACCCAGACCCTTCTGACTTGAAGGCCTATGCTCTGTCCACTAGGCCATGCTGCTCCTATAGATTGGGAACTGAGCCACTGTGAGTAACTGGGCATATTCAGGTCTGAAAGCTAGTGCATTTCTATAGGTGGGTAAAAGGAGGGAATCAAGGGGTTGGGGGTGGGAATGAGAGTAGGGATAGGGATTTTAAAACTGGGACTGATCCTGAAAATAATCAGGAAATCGAGAGGGACATAGGGGCCACTGTAGAATCTTTCTCATGAATCAGACCGGCTTTAGGTTCCCCTACTCCTTTTGGATTCAATCCCCATGGTGTTCTCTTTCTGAAAGTCTTTGTCTGTTCCTTTTTGTCCTCCACTCTCTTCCCAATCCTCTTTACCTTCCCTGTTATCCCTTAAGTTTGACTTGAAAATTATTGGCTTTGAGAGAGGCTCTGCAGGAGCAATCTCACTTAATAAGCTAATTGTGACAATTTGAGAAACAAGAAAAACTATGCCTACTTCCACTCTGTGCTTTCTCTCTCTGTTTCATTGTACTCAGGCATTAACAAGCATATGTTAAAATCCTCACAGACCATTCACTACTCAGTGCAGGCAACAGAATACAGAGGTAGCATGGCCCAGTGGATAGAGCATGGGTCTGGGAGTTGGAGGTCCTGAGTTCTAATCCTGCTTCTGCCACTTGTTTGCTCTGTGATCTTGGGCAAGTCATTTAACTTCTCTGTGCCTCAGTTACCTCATCTGTAAAATGGGGATTAAGACTGTGAGCCCCATGTGGGACATGGACTGTGTTCAACCTGATTAGCTTGTATCTACCCCGGCACTTAGCACTGTGTCTAGCACACAGTAAGCACTTAACAAATTAACATTTTAAAAAATACAGACACTGCCTAGAAAGGCGAGAAATATTTTCAGGACCATATCTTGGTAGACGAGGTAACATTTATCTCACTTAGATAGGCCTGAAAGGAATGTTTCCTTGCACCTAGGAACATCACTAAGTTTAGGAAGGCTTTACCCTTGAATTTTCTCTCATGACTTTAACAATTCAAGGTGGCAGTCCTTAAATATCCAGCCCAGGTTTTACATCGATCCTTTCTCTTCATGAGAAAGGACGTGGAGAATCCGGTCTTTTTCTAGGTAGAGCAGGATCCATCAGACATGTTAGCTAAGCCGATAGTTCTTTATGGCCTTCCAACAGGCCTAGCATCTAAATCCTGCTCTCCCAGTGGGCAGGGATGCCACATCAGAGGCTATTAATTCTGCATTGATCCAAATCGGGCAGCCAGGCAAAGATGGAGAAGATATGTGACTTCTGTCCCTCAGTGAGGAAACAGGAGGAGCTTTGATCCCAATTTCCTTTCCCCTTTTCTACTCCAGCACTTAGTACAGTGCTTTGCACATAGTAAGTGCTTAATAAATGCCATTATTATTATTATTATTATTATTACTTGACAGAAGTTTTCTTGGTTTTAAGCACTTGATATACACCTCACTCTCAGCCCCATAGCAGTTATTTACATAACTATAATGTATTGATAGTAATATCTGAGAAGTAATATTGAGAAGCTGCATGGCTCACTGGAAAGAGCCTGGGCTTTGGAGTCAGAAGTCATGGGTTCAAATCCTGGCTCCTCCATTTGTCAGCTGTGTGACTTCAGGCAAGTCACTTAGCTTCTCTGTGCCTCAGTTCCCTCATCTGTAAAATGGGGATGAAGACTGTGAGCCCCACGTGGGACACCCTGATCACCTTGTAACCTCCCCAGCACTTAGAACAGTGCTTTGCACATAGTAAGCGCTTAATAAATGCCATCATTATTATTATCTGTCTCCCCCCTCTAGATTGTAAGCCTTCTGTGGGTTTACCAACTCTCCCAAGTGCTTAGCACAGTGCTCTACACTCTAAGGTCCTTGTGGGAAGGGAATGTTTCTACAAGCTCTGTTTTACTCTATTCTCCTAATGCACATTGAAATACTCAGTATACATCACTGAATGAATGATTAGTTGAGAGCCTTACTGCCACTCTGTAGGCAGCAGCAGAGCAGAAGAGGTTTAATTTCCAGCCTCTGGAAAAAGCAGTAGACCAACCCTAGAGCTTTGACTGGTGGCAACATGGTGAATGCTGTCTGTATCTCTTTCTGTGTCAGTGCAGTATCTGTGATTGGGCCCATACCAGTGTGTAAGACTGGGTGTGTCTGTCATTCTTTTATCTATTTAATACCCACTACCACTGAGGAGCAGTGTGGCCCAGTGGATAGAACACAAGCCTGGAAGTCAGAAGAACCTGGGATCTAATCCCGGCTCTGCCACTTGTCTGCTGTGTGACTTTAGGCAAGTCACTTCACTTCTCTGGGCCTCAGTTGCCTCATCTGTAAAATGGGGATTATGACTGTGTCCAACCTGATTAGCTTGTACCTACCCCAGAGCTCAGTACAGTGCCTGGCACATAGTAAGCTCTTAACAAATACCATAAAAAAAAAACCTTGCCGCGGTGAGTTGCCAGCTCCAACAGGGATCCTTGGGCTGACAGAAATGACTAGCCACGCCTGCCTTACTGGGCCCCCCGAATACTTGGAAAATGTAGGTTCAAACTAAAATGGATGCCTGAAACAGAGGTAGTCAGGGAGGTACGGAGAGTGGGAAGGAGATAGTGCTGAGCTTGAGGAATCCCACTCTAAAGGAAAGGCGTCCTCTGCATTGAACGACAAAGATCTGCCCACCAAGAGCCTGATTAGACCCACCTTGTTGGCACAAGGCGTAATTGCCATGTGAATAATGGATCTTCTTATTAGCTATGAAAAGATACTGTAATGGGTTCACGGAGCCTACAATCAAAGCAAAACCTAAAATAAGCAATTCTAACTTTCAGGAATTCTTTTTCTCTGGTGTCAGCTTGGTTGCAACACCTGGATTCAAGGTTTTGTCACTCTAATTCACTCTTGGAGTTGCATGTGCTCTGTCTTTCTCTAGGCTGTGTTTGCTGCTCACTTCACACCCTGACAAGTACAGTGAGGCTGAGAAACGTGTAAGTTGGGGGAACTGTACAGCCTGCCATTTACTTGTCTCCATTCCTCTCTGAAATCTCCCATTCTTTGTCACTTCCTCTCTCTCTCTCATCACTTTCAAGCTTTCATCTCCTGTTTTTTTTTGCTGTTCCCCATTGGTTTTTCTCTTTTAGTCTTATTCTGCCACCACTAGATGGTGAGACAATCTCTCTCCTCTCCCTCTCTTCCCTTCTCTCTTCCTTTCTCTCTTTCTTTGTCTTTCGTTTTTCTTTCTTTCTCTCTCTTCTTTCTTTCTTCCTTTCCTTCTTTCTTTCCTGCTTCCTTCCTTTCCTTCCTTCTTTCTTTCCTGATTCCTTCCTTTCCTTCCTTCTTTCTTTCCTGCTTCCTTTCTTTCTTTCTTTTCTTCTTCCCTCCTTCCTTCCTTTCTTTTTTCTTTTTTCTTCTTCCTTCTTTTCTTTCTTTATTTCTTCCTTCCTTCCTTCCTTCCTCCCTCCCTCCCTCCCTCCTTCCCTTCCTTCCTTCCTTCCTTCCTTCCTTCCTTCCTTCCTTCCTTCCTTCCTCCCTTCCTCCCTTCCTCCCTCCCTCCCTCCCTCCCTTCCTCCCTTCCTTTTTTCTTTCTTCCTTTCTTCTTTCCTTCCTTCCTTCCTTCCTTCCTTCCTTCCTTCCTTCCTTCCTTCCTTCCTTCCTTCCTTCCTTCCTTCCTTCCTTCCTTCCTTCCTTCCTTTCCTTCTTTCTTTTTTCCTTTTTCCTTTCTTTCTCTCTTTCTTTTTCTTTCTTTCTTTCCTTCTGTCTTTCCTGCTTCCTTTCCTTCCTTTCTTTCTTTCTTTCTTTCTTTCTTTCTTTCTTTCTTTCTTTCTTTCTTTCTTTCTATCTTTCTTTTTTCTTTCTTTCTTTCTTTTTCTCCCTTTCTCCTTCTTTCTTTTTTCTTTCTCCCTTTCTCTTTCTTTCTCCATTTCTCTCTCTCTCTCTCTCTTTATCTTTCTCTTTCTTGCTTGCTTTCTTTCTTTCTTCCTTTCCTTTCCTTTCCTTTCCTTTCCTTTCCTTTCCTTTCCTTCCTTCCTTCTCTCTCTCTCTTTCTCAACTGCACTTTACTTTAAGACTGTTTCAGAAGAGTGAAATGCTACCATGCAAAGAAACTCCCAGACACAAATGGATGTATGTGCAGCATGTGAAAGGCATGTGGACCTGCACTCTCATACAAAACATTTATTTCCCCAGCATTGACAGTTAAGGCACAGTGTGTTCCAATTTCACCTCCAAGCTCTAGGGAGACTCTAAATGATGAGAAATAAGGTGCATTTTCATTATCATCATTATTACATTTCTTTGGGGAAGAGGATTATGGCTCGCTGGACTCAGTGCTGCCTTTGCTCTTATTAGATAGAAACCCTGTGTCTTCTGCCAACTGGTAATAAATACCAGGAGATGCCCTGGATGGACTTAACTAATTAAGGAGACTTCTTTGTAACTGGCTTAGCAACATTCAAGGTGCACAGAGCTTCAGCCAAGATGGAACAAAGATGAAGTACCTTGGGATGGAGGACAACAATACAGAGATCAGGAGATCTGTTTCCCTTCATGGCTGTTCAGTTGGTCAAGTGGAGAGAAGCTAGTGAGCACGTCAGCCTTTTCCCTAGTCAGATGCTATTTTTGCAGGCTGCTTATCGTCATCCCGGGGGTGATGCTTTGGAAAATCCTCTTCCCATCAAGCTGTAGTCTGAACAATTGTTCATTCAGTTGCAGGGAGACAGAGGGAAACAGATCTGACTTTATTTCTCATGCTGAAGCTGGAGTGTGACATGCCAGATTGAAGGGGTCCTTAACACTGAAAAATCACTGCTTTGATTAGACTTGAATCATATGGATAAACCGTCAGCATTCAATGAGGACCTGGAACTGTAGCTCGATATACAACGAAGGTACAAGTGACCCTGTTATAGGATACCCATCCATCACAGAGTGATTGATACTTCACCCTGGGGTAGGGTATAGACTCAGAGTCCCCGGCTGAGAAAGCTGAGTTTTCTTAAATGAATGGCTCATAAGATGAAGGGGCAGGTTGAAAGTCAGCTAACTTCCAGCCCATCTCCTTCAGCAGCTAAGTGGTCTTTTGTTATTGAAGTGCCCGATATAAAAAAAAGAAGCATACCAGAATTACATATTCTCTGCATAATGGTCAGCATGTACCTGCCTGGACACTTCTCAGAAGTTACATTTTGTTTAGGCCTGATCTCTGAGTCAGGAAAAAAGGGGGAGAGGGAGAAAAAAAGAGTAATATCATTCTATACCAGCTGTAATGACCTGATGAGCCCATTGTTGGATAGGGACCGTCTCTATATGTTGCCAATTTGTACTTCTCAAGCACTTAGTACAGTGTTCTGCATACAGTAAGTGCTCAATAGATATGATTGAATGAGTGAGTGAATGAATAATAATTGTGGTGTTTGTGAAGTGCCTACTATGCGCCAAGCACTGCACTAAGCAATGAAACTGACACAATGCAACCAGATTAGAGTTCCTCACAGAGCTCAGAGTCTGGGAGGGAGGGAGAATAGACATCTTCCGCGAGCCCATTGTTTGGCAGGGATTGTCTCTGTTGCTGAATTGTACTTTCCGAGCACTTAGTACAGTGCTCTGCATGCATTAAGCTCTCAATAAATATGATTGAATGATTAAATGAATTTTACATATGAGGAAACCGAGGCACAGAGGAGTTAAGTGACTTGCCCAAGGTCACACAGCAGACAAGTGGCAGAACTGGGACTAGAACCCAGGCCTTCTGACTTCCAGTCCTGTGCTCTAGGTCATCCGATGTTTCTCGTGGCCATCCCTTGAGTTATAATACTCAATATATGGTATAACCTCGAGTATATTCTAGAATTCCTGTTTTCACAGTTGAAACATAACCATTAGTCTTTAATGCCACCCATTTGGTTCTAATGATAAGAAAGTCAGATGAGCCCTTTCATCTGCAAAATCTCTATTAGTTCCCCTACCAACTAGCGCTGTGTTGCCTTCCTTTCCCCCAATTATTATTCCATGCTCTTGTCTATTTCCTTTTCACCTTTAAATCTCTCCTGGCATCATTGGACAGTGCACTGCCTGGGTAACAGAATTCGGTGGCTGTTTTTCTCTGCTTTGCCATTAGAGATGATTTGCTGTGTATATGGCTCATAAGGAGCCGGTCTTATATTCTCAACTAAAAGAAATGTCCTGACAGATATTATTCCCATCACCCCACAACCTCTATCATCATCATCAGTCTAACACAATTGCATTAGTAAAAAGCATAAGTGAAAAATATTTTGGAGTGTGATGCTATAAAACCTAGGTCTTGTCCACAAGGGGTTTATAATCCAGAAAAAATCACTGGGGACAAATCTGCTAAAATCCACAAAAGGACATTTAAATGATTCCAGTGATTTCTTTTTCTTTGCTATTGGCTCTGAAAGCTATCATCTTTATATCAATTTATTCCAAAACACCTAACTCCAAAATATCCACACTCTACAGACAAATGTTCATCAGAGGCATTGGGGCTAAACAACCTCATAAACAAAAAAAAAAACCCAAACATTTCCAGTCTGCACAATGATTTTCCTTGGCTTTCCTCCCCCCAGGAGAAATACAAGGAAAAAATCAATCACATCAGTATTCTTTTCTACTCACAAGACATCATTTATTATTCCCAGCTGCTGGATGGCTATATGCAAGGTTGGCTGTCTATCTCACACCATCAAAGGTGGCTGTGCTGACGGTCATGGTTGGGCAGGGTTAGCTGCTGAGTTGCTCAGACTACCCTGTTGAGTCTGCAGAATTGTGCTTCACACTTTGCACAGGATACCCTAGTCAGATTTCAAATCACCTCTCAGTCCCGAGATGGGGGCAAACTTCCGGTCACAGAAAATGATTCCAAGACCTCACATCAGTCCTAAAGCTCTGAAACCTATCTGCTTTCCATTTGCCTTCTTAATAATTGTCGGTTTTGTTAAGTGCTAACAATGTGCCAAGCAATATACTAAGCATTGGAGTAAATACAATATAAGCAGATTTGACTCAGTATTTATCCCACATGAGGCTCACAGGGAGAATGAGTATCCTCTTGTGCTCATGACATTTGGACATTTGCCAACAGGCAGCTATTTGAGTATTGAATCTTTGTGGGACTGGGAGTCAGAAGGACTTGAGTTCTAATCCCGGCTCTGTCACTTCTCTGCTATGTGACCTTGGACAACTCATTTAATGTCTCTCTGCCTCAGTTACCTCATCTGTAAAATGGGGATTAAGACTGAGAGCCCCATGTGGGACAGGGTCAATCCAAGTATCTCATATCTTCCCTAGTGCTTAGTACAGTGCATGGCCCATAATAAGCGCTTAACTAATACCACACTTTTATTATTATTATTGTCGTTACTAGTGTTGTTGTTGTTGTTAATAGCCTGTGGGCTTCTTAAGGGTAGGGAGCATGACTTGTTCTTCTTTACAAATATTTCATCATACCAAGTCCGGAGCTCCTCACACTGTGTGGAATTGACTGACAATTTGACAAATCATACTGAGGCATTGCTTTAAATCACAATATAATTAGCCACTTGAGAAGCAGCATGGCCTAGTGGATAGAACATGGGCCTGAGCGTCAAAAGAATCTGGATTCTAGTCCTGGCTCTGCCATTCAATTGCTGTGTGACCTTGGGCAAGTCACTTCACTACTCTGGGCCTCAATTCCCTCATCTGTAAAATGGGAATTCAGAGTGTGAGCCCATTTGGGCTTAGAACAGTGCCTGGCATGTAGTAAGCGCATAACATGTACCATAAAAATGATAATATTAATAATAATAATAATAATCTTAACATTTGTCCTTGGAGAGGTAAACACCTTGGGACTTAAGCTATCAAAATATATTCTGGTAAAATATTTCAAATTAAACCTCTTTTTAGGGCACAACTTGAGAGCAGCACTTTGCCCACCCAAACCCCTTCCCTTTATATTTGTTTCTTTAACCAGGATCTACCCTTGAGCTCCCTGCCCGTAACGAAGCTAGACACTAAAGTCAGTCAATCAGTGGTATTTATTGAGAGCTTACTGGGTGCAGAACACTTAACTAAGCACTTGGGAGAGTGCAATACAGCAGAGTTGGAGACTTTCTTTACCTACAAGTTTGCAGTCTAGAGGGACTATAATCTGACTAAAAAGAGCAAGCGGCTTTTTGGCATATTGCTTTTCTCGCCATGTGATTCCCTCACTGGAAGAAAAAGCCCACTCAAACCACAGGCACAGTGGTGTCCGACTCTTTTTTTTTTTCCTTTTTACCCAATTTTCCAGCTGGGTTGACTGAGACACAAGGGGGTCGGAGCAACGTGCCTGAGGTCAGCAAGCAAGTGACTAAGCCAGGATTGGTTCCCTTCTGTTTACCAGCCTCTGGCTGGAAGCATTGCCTGTTGAATCCTCTGAGCTGCCTTCTCCTAGTCTTCACGCAGACCCTGTTGCTTATTAAGCCTTTAAAGAAAAGAAAACATTTTTGTGGTGGAGAACTATGTGATTGACTTATGGCGAGTATGGGAAGAACCTTGAATTTCTGGAGATGTCTGATTAAATGAAAACCTTTTGGGAGATGGGAAAGAGGCATTTTATAAAAGCCAGGTCTGGCAGGGATTGATTGGTGGGGATGCAGGGCTTGCCTTTCCCTTCTCCAATTATCCATGTCTTCCTCCTTCTCTAGAGGTTCTGAAGATTCTCCAGAAGTTCTTGAATCCGGTCAAAGGCTGCCAAAACTGATTCAGGGATTTTGAGATTCCTAAAGCAAAAGAGAACCAATTAGGGTTCTCTCTGGACTTTGACTGCTCTCTCACTACCTGGAATACATCCTGCTCTTATCTGGAGCAACAATACTTACAGCTCCCAGGGCATAGAGAAGATCTGGAGGTGTAGCCGAAGAGGAATTTCTGTGTTTGCCCTCTATGAGAAGAGAAGCAGCGTGGCGCAGAAGATAGAGTAAGGCCCTGGAAGTCAGAGGGACCTCTGTTCTAATTCTGACTCTTCCAATGGTCTGGTGTGAGACCTTGGGCAAATTATTTAACTTCTCTGTGCCTCAGTTACCTTATCTGGAAAATGGGGATTAAGACTGTGAGCCCTAAGTAGGACAGGAACTGTATCCAACCTGATTAACTTGTATCTACCCCAGGGCTTAGTACAGAGCCTGGCTCATAGTAAGGGCTTAACAAACACCATTAAAAAAAATCTAAACTCAAGTGGTTTATTCAGAGGCAATTCGGGATTCACTCTGACCCACTTCAAATCTGGACTGAGGCTGCCTCTAGACTGTGCCTGCTTTGAAGGCAGGGATTGTGTCTACTAACTATTTTACTGTAATAATAATAATAATAATAATGGCATTTATTAAGCACTTACTATGCGCAAAGCACTGTTCTAAGCACTGGGGAGGTTACAAGGAGATAAGGTTGTCCCAACGGGGGGCTCACAATCTTAATCCCCATTTTACAGATGAGGTAATTGAGGCACAGAGAAGTTAAGTGACTTGCCCAAAATCACACAGCTGACAGTTGGCAGAGCAGGATTTGAACCCATGACCTCTGACTCCAAAGTCCATGCTCTTTCCACTGAGCCACGATGCTTCTCAATTTACTCTCCCAAAAACTTGGTACAGTGTTTTGTACATAGTAAGCGCTCAATAAGTACCACTGATTGATTGAATGTTGTCTACAACAGAGGCTACAGAACAAAAGGGGTGTCTGTATCAACTAGCTTCTCTCTACCTCAGGCTTCCTGCTTTCCAAAGGGTCTCGTCACTGGGATCCCAAGCTGATACCCTCCCCTAAGTGAAAGGTGAGAGGCAAGGCTACAAGAGGAAATGACAGAAATAAGTCAAGATTTCTTGCCCTTAGGGGAATGTGTGGATTAACCTGGCAGCTCAGTTCTGTACCAGTCAGGTTATTCGCTACCCAGTCTTTAAGTCCTTTCCAGTAATACTGGTAACAGTCACAGGCTTTTTTGATTTTCTTGAGAGATCAGGTAGGAACAGAAAGGCTAGTCCTGACACATGCCATTCTGTACTCACTGAATCTGTTCGTGGACCAGAACATTTTCCCTATCTGTAATTTGTTCATCTGATTCCCCCTCTAGACCATAAACTCCTTGCAGGTAGGGATCACGTATACCACCTCGATTTTATTGTACTCTCCTAAGTGTTTAGTACAGTGCTCTGCATATTGGAAGCATTTGATAAATACTGTGGATTGAATGAATTCAGAATATCCTGAGAGACCCCGACATAGAGGGGTAGTGTGGATTGCTTTGCACATTTAGTAAGCGCTTAACAAATACCATCATTATTATTATTATTATTACTATTCATTCATTCAATCGTATTTATTGAGTGCTTACTGTGTGCAGAGCACTGTACTAAGCACTTGGGAAGTACAAATTGGCAACATATAAAGACGGTCCCTACCCAGCAACGGGCTCACAGTTTAGAAGGGGGAGACAGACGACAAAACAAAACATGCAGACAGGTGTCAAAGTCATCAGAACAAATAGAATTAAAGCTATATGCACATCATTACCAAAATAAATAGAATAGTAAATAGGTACAAGTAAAATAAATAGAGTAATAAATCTGTACATATATATACAATTGTTGTGGGGAGGGGAAACCTTGGTCTGGGAGTCAGAGGACTTGGATTCTAATCCCGCCCCTGCTGCTTGCCTGCTCTGTGACCTATGGAAAGTCAGTTAGCATCTCTGTGTCCCTTTCTTCAACTGTAAAATAAGGATTCAATATCCATTCTCCTTCCTACTTAGACTGTGAGTCCCATGTGGATTAGGGAATATGTACAACCTGATTAACTTATATCTACCCCAGCACTCAGAACAGTGTTTGATGCATAGTGAGCACTTAATAAATTCAATAATAATAAGAAGAATAAGAATCATTATCATGATTATTACGTCCTGCCTCTGGCCTGGAATCCCTCACTTTTCACATCTTGACAGACAATTGCTGTACTCAGTTTTGAAGCCTTATTGAAGGCACGTCTCCTCCAAAAGGCCTTCCCTGACTAAACCCTCATTTCCTCTTTTCGCACTGCCTTCTGCATCACCCTGACCTGCCCCCTTTATTCACCACTCCCCGCCCCTGGCCCCACACCACTAAAATCCATATCTATAATTAATTTATTTATATCACTGCCTGTCTCCCCCTTTAGACTGGCAAGGAATGGATCTGTTATACTGTTGTGCTGTGCCCTGCACACATTATCACTCAATAAATATGATTGATTGATTGACTGATTGAAATGATCATATACCCTCTGATCCTTTCATCTGGATTCAGAAGTCTGATAGCATGGTAAAACAGGTATTTGACAGGTTTTCTTTGACAAGTCAAGAAGATCTTCAAGGAGCAGACATACTGGGTTAAGTGGTGCGAAGGTTATTTTAATCTGTGTCATTCCCTTCACCTCTCACCTACCACTAACTTCCTCCCTGAAAGAAAAGCCACATGTATTCACCCCCTGCTTTGACAGAGTACACTGTGTTTGGAAAAGAGCATTATATTCTCTGGTGACAGAGAACTATGGAAGTCACCCTGCACAGTTATTGAATAAAGATCCATCACCAACAGACTGATATGTGACCCACAGGTACCACATATGTTACCTAATGACCAGTCACTTCATTATAGACTTGGTGACATGTTTATAAGGGTGAACTTTAGAGTGCTATTAGAGAATGGACAGATGAACTATACCGGTGCCCTGCGGGTAGATTTCACCCAGCCTCTCCTGCCTCTGTGGACCCATTACACAGTAATTAGGGTGATTTTTAAGTTGGATGCAAGGAGTTAAATTACTGCCCTGATTATTGCTTCATTTGTCACAGTGGTAAGTGCTGCTTTGGGGAGGCCAACTTCGAAAGGAAGGAAGGAAGAAAGGAAAGAAAGAGAGACAGCGAATCCAATTTGGAAACATATTTCTATATCCACTCTACTAGTTGAATTAGTACATGGTAATCAGTGAGATAAATGGATAGGCAAAAGACTGGAGACAATTCAAAGTAATTCTCAGCTGGTGGGAGTCAGATAATAATAATAATAATAATGGTATTTTTAAGTGCTTACTATGTGCAAATCACTGTTCTAAGTGCTGGGGGGATACAAGGTGATCAGGTTGTCCCACATGGGGCTCACAGTCTTAATCCCCATTTTACAGATGAGGTAACTGAGGCCCAGAGAAGTTAAGTGACTTGCCCAAGGTCACACAGCTGACAAGTGGCGGAGCCAGTATTCAAATCCATGACCTCTGACTCCCAAGCCCGTGCTCTTTCCACTGAGCCATGCTGCTTCTCAGTTGTATCTGTGGTATTCCAAAAAGGATTTTCCACGCTGAATTGGACCATGGGGCAGTCAATCGATCAACCATTCAGTGGCATTTATTGAGCGCTGCCGTGTGTAGAACAGTGTACTGGGTGTTTGGGAAAATACAATAGGACAGCGTTGAGATCCCTACCCACAAGGAGCTTACAGTCTATAGGATCCATCAGCCCTGTTAGCCTGCCTCAAGCAGAAACCAATAGTGGATGCCTCAGAGAAATTTGAAATTGTCTTTCATCTTGAAGGACACAAAACCAATTGCTTTAGCAATCTATTGGGTAGTAGAAAGGATTTCCTTAGCTTCTTTAAGTCGAAATGACAATCCACCTCCAACCTCATCTCCAATCTCTAGGCTCATCATCTCCAATTGCCAAATTCCACTCCCAAGTGATAAAGTTTCCACAAGAAGCAGCGTGGCTCAATGGAAAGAGCACAGGCTTTGGAATCAGAGGTCATGGGTTCAAATCCCGGCTCTGCCAATTACCTGCTGTGTGACTTTGGGCAAGTCACTTCACTTCTCTGGGCCTCAGTTACCTCATCTGTAAAATGGGGATTAAGACTGTGATCCCCCCGGGGGACAACCTGATCACCTTGTAACCTCCCCAGTGCTTAGAACAGTGCTTTGCACATAGTAAGCGCTTAATAAATGCCATTATTATTATTATTATTAAGTCCATATGAACCCACTGACAACTTCAATAGTCAAAAAGCATCATTACAGCTAAGGTTAGGGCTTAGTGTAAGCGTTAAAGATTAGCAATAGGTTTCCTTGATTGTCTTTGTTGACCTAAGACTATTTGCAAATGATCATCAAACAATCGATTTATCAATCAGTTTGTCAACAATTGACTTACCGGTGTTGATTTCCACAAAGATCCTAGGGCATCAGATAAGATTACCTTCCCATTTTACTGTTACATCTGCACCTGTGAAAAGTGTAGCCTATAGCAGAAAATACAGTGAGAACACTCCATTTCATGATGATGCTTGGAGCCATCTCCTAGTACCCTTGAGTTTTACCCTAGTTTCTCCTGTTTTCTATTTCTACAGATTATTATTTATCAGGCACTCGCCTATGCCTTACGTAGTTAATAGAGGCACAGGCTTCTAGTCAAGGAAAAAGTCAAATATCTGCAATTACAGCCAACGATTTATTCGTCTAAGTTGATTGCAGAAACATTTACCTATTGGAGTAGCTTTATTAGTTTCGCAGCTTTAAGTTGAAATTGGTTTTCATCTTTCTAATTAGTTACTTGGAGGTTTGGGTAAATCTTGGTGTGCCTCTAATTAGGCAAGGCTTACTATGTAATTATCCTGAAAATGCACAAAACCTAAGTACAGGTTTGTTACATGAAATTCTGGAGTCGTCGACTGCCACAAAATGAAAAAATATTTATTTCTGAGATGCATATGGGTGTGTAATTGTGGGATTTTGATTATTGATGCTGATGATGCTGATGATAATAATAATAATGCTATTTAAATCCTTACTATGAGCCAGGCACTGTACTAAATGCTGGAACAGATATAAGATAACCAGGTAGGAAATTGTGTCTCTCCCTCATGTGGCTCATAGTCTAAGTAGGAGGGAGAATAGATACTTCATTTCCACTTTACAGATGAGGAAACTGAGGCCCAGAGAAGTTAAGTGACTTGCCCAAGGCCACACAGCAGGCAATAGGCAGAGTGGGATTTAACTCAGGTCCTCAGACCCTGGGGCCCAACTCTTTCCACTAGGCCATGCTGATTCTGGCTTCACTTCCAAGAGGACACACCTACCCCACTGTTTCCAGGTAGAGGTTATTTCAAAGGGGGACCTTGTAAAAGGAAGCAGGTATTTTGGTACCTTAGTGCTTCTGGAGAGGAGCTTTACTAATTCACTCCTGTCTCCTTGGGGTGCTTATGCTACCGTTTCTAATTTATTTTAATATCTGGCTCCTTGTGGGCAAGGATTGTGTCTATGACCCCTATTGTATTGGACTTCCCCAAGCTCTTAGTTCAATGCTCAGCACACAGTAAGAGATCAATAAATTCTGATTGATCAATTGAAAAGTTTTGGTGTAAGTGGCAGATGGAGAACATGGGATAAGTGGTAGGGAAACTGTCTAGGATCAAGACTCTGGAATTCCACATAGCTAAGATGTCACTAAAACCCCATGTTCCCAGGCAGCAGTACGGTTACATGGCCTTGCAAATAGTCACTTGCCAGCTTTCCCCAGGACAGTAAATAGCTGACCGGTGCAATTTTTTGCCCTCTCCAAGTCATGCTCTCAAATTATGTCTACGAGTTGGAAAATAGTTTATGCTTCTCTGGCAAGTTGGGCTACTTTCCTCATGCTTGTGGGTGGTTATTGATTTATTCAATGCAATCTGTAAGATTACATTTCACGGATGCCCATAAAGAGCTCATTTCACACTCTAGAGAAATGAGGAGGGGTAGAAGGAGGAAATGCTGTTTAATTATTAATGTTTGGTTTTTACCTTCATGCTGCTGACAGTCTGACCTGGACTGGTTTGGTGCCTGTCTCCATGTAGTTCAAAATACTTTGAACTAGTTTTCAAAGGACAGATTTTCCTATCTCCATTTTTCAGGAGACAAACTTTTTATGAGGCCCATATAGTTTATGTGCCCAAAGTCACATGGGGTATCCTGTCTATCTTGATTCCCAAGGGCATCTTAGGTCAAAATGGTCCTGACCTGAACTCAAAAGTTTTCTTCTGGACCGGATTGTCCCCAGGCACAGCTGTTAGACTTGTTACAATTAATTCCCCACAGCAAATATGTTGGTAAGGAAGACTATCAGATGGAGGGTTTTCAAACTTGTGTTCGCTCTGGAGTTTAAACATGAGGAAAATCATTTTCTTAATGGCATTTGTAAAGCAGTTACTATGTGGCAAACACTCTTTAAGCATTGGAGTAGATACAAGCAAGCCAATCAGTCCAGATATGGTCTCTCTCCCACAAGGGTTCTCAGTCTAAGTAGGAGGGAGAACAGGAACTGATCCCCACTTTGCAGTTGAGGAAACCGAGGCATAGAGAAGTTAAGTGACTTGTCCAAGGTCACGCAGCAGGCAAGTGATGGAGTCCGGATTAGAACCCAGGTCCTTTGATTCCCAGGCCTGTGCTGTAGCTACTGGCCATGCTTCTCCCCTAATTGGGAGCCTCCAAGGGTTCTGGGAAGTGGAGTGAATCTTACTCATCTTTGGGAAAGATGATGATTTGTACCATTATAGGTTTCACAGACGAGGGGAGAGAGACTGGATGTATGGAGGTAGTTAAGAATGAGACATGAACTTTGGCTTTGGAAAAGGCAGAAGAATAGAAGAATTATAGAGGAAGAATCAGCCAGACCCCATGACAGATTGAGGTGGGGGAGAGAACTATGACTTTCTTAAGGCCTTTGTCTCTCCCTATTCACAGCTCCCTTGTGAATATGTTCCAAAAGCTGGAGGCTTCTAATGGATCACAGAGTGAAAAAACCAGGGAGCTCTCACTTTCCTTACATGTGAAATGAAAGGAGAAGCAGCATGGCCTAATGGATTGAGCCCAGGTCTGGGAGTCCAAAGGACCTGGGTTCTAATCCTAGCTCTGCCTCTTGTCAGCTGTGAGAGTTTGGGCAAGTCATTTCACTCACCTGTGCCTCACTTACCTCATCTGTAAAATGGAGATTAAGACTGTGAGCCCCATGTGGGACATGGACTGTCCAACCTGATCACCTTGTATCCTCCCCAGAGCTTAGAACAGTGCTTTGCACATAGTAAGCACTTAACAAATACCATTATTGTTATTATTATTATTATCAGCTTGTATCTACCCCAGTGCTCAGTACAGTGCCTGCCACAGAGTAAGAGCTTAACAAATACCGTAAAAAATTGTGAAAGAGTGCTGTCCAGCACTCGACCTCCAAAAGATTTTGTGAAGATTGCCAGGTTTATGTTCGTGAAGGGGTTTGAGCCCCTCGAGAAAAATGGCTAAATAAGTACAATGAAAGACCCCCAAGGAATACTCTATTACACAGAGTTCCTAAAGGTGCTCATGAAGGGAAATTCTCCATACTGAACTCCAGTTCTCTATTGACTTCCATGATTTAACTGGAGTTGCTTGCCCAAGAAAAAAGCAAGCTAAAATTAGCTGGGCTGCTTTCCCAATATAGGGGATGTAGCCGATCCTAAGCCGGTCGGGGGTGGAGGGGGGAGGGAAGGGAGAGGGAGAGAGAGCAGCTGAGTCAGTGTCTCTTACCCTTTTATCCTCTACCTCTTTGAAGGTCCCTAAATAGGAATTTAGCATAACATACATCAAATTGCTTCTCTAAGGTACAAGTTGGGTGACAGCAAAACTCTGTATATTGAGTTACTGTATATCAAGGAAGATCTGTATGTGTGCCCAACTAATTTATCTCCCAGAAAGGGTAACTGACAGAGAAATTGGAAAACACTGCTTTCACCCCACTCTAGTCAACCTTCCAGACTGTAAGCTCGTTGTGGGTAGGGGATGTGCCTATTGGTTGTTTTATTGTACTCTCCCAAGCATTTAGTACAGTGCTTTGCACACAGTAAGTGCTCAGTGAATATGACTGAATGAATGAATGAACCTGGATGAGCAAAAGAAAAATATCTGCATAGACGTCACTGAGTTTTATCATATCTTCTTCAACTCTGCGCCTGAGGAGGTTGGTGGGGGGATAAAAATAAAGAAACCAAACAACAACAGCATAACTAATTAAGGATAGGGTTAAGTGTGCTTTCTAACTCTTACAGCACTGGAGTTCCTTCTGGTTTATGGAAAGAAGCTGAATTGTGATATTTGAAATCATACCTCTTCACCCCAACCCTGGTCCTCCTTAATCCCAAAGGAAGATTGAAAGAAAGAAAAATGCACTGAGAGCAAAATAGGGATGTTTGATTTTGCTGGATTCCCAGGCTTACACAATGGCCATGCCCACATGGTTAAATTGGGAGGGTGTGCAATGATTCAATAATTTTGGAGCCTGGATTTTTCAGGAAAATGCAAATATTTGTGGGCCTATGTTAATCTACTTGGTTGGCTGGATGCAACAGTTAAAGGTTCATCACCATCATCAATCAATGGTATCTATTGGGTGCTTACTGTGTGCAGGGAACTGAACTAAGCACTTGGGAGAGTACAATACAGCAGAGTTGATAGACACATTCCCTGCCCACACGGGGCTTACTTACATGATACATACATCATCTTGCATGTATGCATGAGTACATACATACACACATGATTCATACATGTAGGGGCACAAGCGTAGATCAATAGATGGATAGATAAATGGAGGGACTGAAAAAACATAGATGGATGAATAAATATAAGTAGGAGTCTCACACAGCTGCACACTTATTTTGCATTATGTCTTCCAAAAAATATTTTTTCTTTCTTCTGGTATTTCCTCAGCATCATAACCTTTTCTGGCTTCTAAGTTTTCATACTTTACATTATTCCCATTTTATAACAAAGCCAGTGTTTTCTTGAAATGTGGGAAGCATTTGTTACCCCAAGAATCTTTTCTGTGCAACAATACAGCAGATACTTGGGATTCAAAAGTAGTTGAATGTTCAGTTTACTCAGGTGAAATTTCAGTTCATTCATTAACTAAATCTGATTGGAACTGAATACAGGAGAGCAAGAGGCATTTTTCTTCTAGATTGTTTTCCTGTTTTTCTTTACACACAGTAGTAATTGAACAGGATTGCAGAAATGGACACATAGCTTCTGCTCTGATCTCTGAAGTTCCAGAGAGTTCACCTTTTTATTGGCACTAGCAAAACTGTCTTATCTAAGCCATCTTAGGGTAGATCTACGTTTTGGAATCAAGAGACCAACGCAGACAGAAAGTTTTTCTGCGCTACACCATAACCATCAATCAGCTCGTTGGCTTTAGCCATATAAAAGTTTTCATACTGACCTTTGAAGAACACCACTGAATTACTTGAAGTCAGGATGGTAATGAAATAGGACAAAGACACCTTCCTGTTAGCTTGAAAGTATACCCAGATAACATCAGGATAGCTTCGGTGGAGGGTAATTACAGACATATGCTAGCTATTGTCTGGTCTCTCTCTGTAACCTCAAGCTGATGTTGTAGTTTAGGGAAGGAAGCAGAGTCTATATTGAATCTAAACCGAGAGTCAGACGATCCAGGTTCGATTCCCAGATCCTCCAGAGACTTAGTGTGTTATACTGAGAGAGTGCCTTAACCTCTCGTGACTTGCTGGAGATCACACAAAGACAGTAGCAGACTGAGAGGTGCAGAGAGGTCTCCCAGTCGTCTTTTCTACCTGCCAGATAAGCTCCCTGCCACATGTAAAAGGGGCCGCTTACGATGTAAGTTACAGCTTGAAGTCTGTGTCTTCAGACCGTTGCAGAGATGTCTGTAGGAAGATCAAAAGAGCTCTTCACAAGTATGCACTGACGCTTACATCATGATGACTAAAGATGGTTTGTGTCCAATTTTCAAACTTCACAAGCCCTTTTAGGAAACCAAATGATGCACACAGTGGAGCTTTTGTCTTTGGGATGACTGGAATTCACAGTGACTGTGGGATGGTTCTTTCAGGGCAATAGGATGTGTGCATTACATTGTTGTGTTGGGCTCTCCCAAGCTCTCAATGAAGTGCTCTGCACACAGTGCTCAATGAATACGACTGATTGATAGGCTTCGAAAACCTGTTCTCACTCATCTACTACAGCAAAATTCTCTATAACAGTATGGGTTTACGACTAAAACTCTGTTTATAAAATGTTCAAGTTACTGCATAGCTAAAACAGATTCTCCTTGGGCCTAAATCACTAGGTATCTTTATAAGCTCATTGACTCAAATCACAGAGGGACTATTCATTCATTCAATCGTATTTATTTACTGCTTACTGTGTACAGAACACTATACTGAGTGCTTGGGAGAATACAATATAACAATAGACAGACACATTCCCTGCCCACAGTAAGCTTATATTCTAAAGGGGGAGACAGACAATTCACATAAATAAATGAATTACAGATATGAGTTTGAGTGCTGTGGGGCTGGGATGGGGGGGATGGATAAAAGGGGCATGTCAGGGTGACGCAGAAGGGAGTGGAAGAAGGGGACAGTGAGGCTTTATGAGGGAAGGCCTTTTGGAGGAGATGTGCCTTCAGTAAGGCTTTGAAGAGGAGGGATAGTAATTGTTTGTCGTATCCGAGGGTGGAAGGCGATCCAGGCCAGACAGAGGACATCGGGGAAGGGCTGTCAGCGAGATAGATGTGATCGAGGCATAGTGACAAGGTTAGCATTAGGGGAGCGAAGTGCTCAAGCTGGGTTCATTCATTCATTCAATCATATTTATTGAGTGCTTACTGTGTGCAGAGCACTGTACTAAGCGCTTGGGAAGTACAAGTTGGCAACATATAGAGACGGTCCATACCCAACAGTGGGCTCACAGTCTAGAAGGGGGAGACAGAGAACAAAACATCTTAACAAAATAAAATAAATAGAATAAATATGTGCAAATAAAATAAATATATAAAGTAATAAATACGTACAAACATATGTACATATTTATTATTTATTTATTTAGTTAATATGTTTTGTTTTGTTGTCTGTCTCCCCCTTCTAGACTGTGAGCCTGCTGTTGGGACCGTCTCTATATGTTGCCAACTTGTACTTCCCAAGCTCTTAGTACAGTGCTCTGCGCACAGTAAGCACTCAATAAATATGATTGAATGAATGAATGAATGATTAGCTTTTATCTACCCCAGTGCTTAGAACAGTGTTTGGCACATATTAAGTGCGTAACAAATACCATCATTATTATTACTAATCCAGTCCCAAGACCCACCCTTCGGATTTGAATGGCCCTGTTATGGTTTGAATGGCAGTGATAATATCTGGGGCTTGTCTATCTCTTGGGACCGTACTCCATTCAACCTCAGGAGGCCCTAGAATGTAAGCCCATTATGGGCAGGGAACCCAAAACCTTGGTAAAGTGCTCTGCACATAGGAAGCACTCAATAAATATCACTGGTTGGTCATTAGAGAGTCGAGCAACCAAGCTATAGACATTTCTTTGCAGGCAACAGCTGTCAATAAAAGCAGACTCCAACCCAACAGGAGGAATGTGGCAGAATGCGCAACTCTCTGTGGCTTTGAGTTGATTCAGAAATTTCAAAGCAGAAGTCCCTTTGGTTAGATGAAAATGAAACTGGAATCTGCTGTGCTTTGAAGAAACATGTGGGGTTGGAATTTTGGGGGGTCAAGGGATTTGGTTGTCCTTTTGGGGTGTTGCATTTTACCTAATGATCAAAAAGAACTTTGGAAATACAAAACCATTGATAAAGGGCAAATATCCTTTCTGTCAATTTAGTTATGGATGATCATCAGCAAACACTGAATTACATTAATAATAGTTATTTCATGATGTTACATTTGTAAGTGTGTGTGTGTGTCTGTGTGTCCGGGTGTGTTTTTGGGGGAATTTCTTAAGCACTTACAATGTTCCAGGAACAGGACTAAACACCGAGATAGATACAGGATAACCGGGTTGGACACAGGACTTACAGTCTTAATCCTTTCAGATTGCTTCTCTGTGTCTCAGATTTCTCATCAGTGAAATGGGGATTCGTTACTTCTTCTCCTTCCTCCTTAGGCCATGAGCCTCGTGGGGGATAGGGACTGGTAATCTGTATACAACCCCAGTGTTTAGTACAGTGCCTAGCACATAGCAAGCATTCAACCAGTGCCATTATCATTGTTATTCCTGAGTGTTTGAATGGGCAGAACAGGGGCCAGGCTGGGAGACTGGCAATATAAACGAACACTAAGTCCCTGATATAACTGAGCCAGGAAATTCTACATTGAAGGCTGGTACCTAGGAACCTTTTGGTCTGGGAAATTAACTTCAGATGACTCTGAAATGTGCCTGCTGAATAGATAGCCTGCATACAGTATAATAAAAATGACCATGTAATTTAAAACAGTGTGGGCATTTGGAGAATTAAAAGTAAAATAAAAATACAAATACAAAAAGCTTAAACTACAGTGGCAATGACAATTACAGCATACATCGGGATCTTAGTGTTGGTAGGAAAATGTCCTCGAGCTCAAGGGTGCGGGTGAAATAATCAATGGGGTCAAACGCCCGTGTGGAGTCGAGGAAGTCTTTGCTCTGCGGATTGCCCTCTGATCTTTGATGGTGAGACTTGTAAAGAGCAGGGAACTATAGAACCAGAAATCTCAGGATTAACCTCTTGTACACTCTGCTGAGTTATAAAACATTTTTTTTTCAATTTTCTTCTCCTTGCCCCTTCCTCTTCCTGTTTGAAAATGGGGAGTTGGGGTTGAAAATACTCCTTTTATCTCAGTCATCTGGGGAATTCAGGCAGAAACTGATCCCCTGAGTCACAGCAAGGCATAGCCCTCTCTCCACTCTCCCCTTCTTCACGTCTTCCTGTTAATCAGTCAATAAAACATTTTTATTGAGCACTTGCTGTGTGCAGAGAACTGTACTAAGCAGTTGGGAGATTATAACATAACAGAGTTGGTAGACATGCTCCTTGCCCACAAGAACCTTACAGTCTAGCCGGGGAAACAGGCATCAAAATGTATTATGGCTATGTGCATGAGTGCTGAGAGTACAGTGAGTAAAGAGTGCAAAAACCAAGAGCCAGGGCAATCCAAAGGTAGAGGGAGGAAAGAAAATGAAGGTTTAGTTGAGGTTGGCCTCTTGGCAATGAGATTTTAATAAGGCTTTGAAGATGAGCAGAGTAGTCAACTGTTGGATGTGGAGAGGGAGGGAACTCCAGGTGAGAAGCAGGACATGGGAGTTATATTTATAGTATAGTTAATCAGTGATGTAAGATAGGAGGGGGCAAGGTGATGAAATTCTTTAAAGTCTATGGTAAGGACTTTCTTTTGATGCAGAGGTGGATGTGCTACCCACTGGAGGTTCTTGAGGAGTGGGGAAACATGGACTTGAATTTTTTTAGCAAAATGATATGGGCAGCAGAATGAACAGTATTGTACACAACAACGCTGCTCTGCACAAGCTGTTCTGAGTGAAAAATCCCACCATAACCATCCTGATATTCTAAGCAGAGAAGGAAGGCGTCTAATGGTATTAACTGTGATGATTTCCTCCAAGAAGCCTTCCCTCACTAACCTCTCATTCCCCACCCTATTCTCCTTCTTTTTCAGCACAGGCCTGGATGTCAGAGGACCTGTTTCTAATCCCAGCTCTGCCCCTTATCTGCTGTGTGACCTTGGGCAAGTTGCTTAACTTCTCTGTGCCTCAGTTCCCCATCTGCAAAATGGAGATTCAGTAATTATGCTCCCTCCTACTTACACTTAAGTTTGATTTGTTTGCCTTGCATCTACCCCCGCACTTAGTACAGTGTCTGACATAGTAAGCACCTAACAAACCCCATATTTATTTATTATCAGTATTATTCTGTGTCTCCTTTGCACTTGGATCTATACTCCTCAAGTATTTTGATACTCACCCCTCCCCCAGCCCCACAGCACATTTGAACATATTCTTCTCTTCCCTCTAATATATTTCATTGCCTGTCTCTGCCACTAAATTGTAATCTCCTTGAGATCGGGGATCATGATAATAATAACGATGGTATTTGTTAAGCGCTTACTATGTGCCAAGCACTGTTCTAAGCACTGGAGTAGATACAATAATAATAATAATGATAGAATTTGTTAAGTGCTCACTAGGTGCAAAGCACTGTTCAAAGCACTAGCATAGAAACAGGGTAATCAGGTTGTCCCACGTAGAGCTGATAGACTTCATCCCCATTTTACAGATGAGGAAACTGAGGTCCAAAGAAGTAAAGTGAATTGCCCAAAGTCAGACAGCTGACAAGTGGTAGAAGTGGGATTAGAACCCACGACCTCTGATTCCTGAGCCTGGGCTCTTTCCACTAAGCCACGAGGTAATCAGGTTGTACCACATGGAGCTCACAGTCTTAATCCCCATTTTACAGATGAGGTACCTGAGGCACAGAGAAGTTAAGTGACTTGCCCAAAGTCACATAGCTGACAAGTAGCGGAGCCGGGATTAGAACCTACAACCTCTGACTCCCAATCCTGTGCTCTTTCCATTAAGCCATACTGCTTCTCATATCTATATCATCATATCTACCAAGGTCACTGAATTGTACTTTCCCAAGCACTTAGCACAGTGCTCAGCACAACTGCTCAAATAAATACCCTTGATGGATTTATTGTTATCTTCCTTTTCCATTGAGGTTGTGAAGATCTGGCCCACAGAAATGGTAATTAAAACAGACGGAGTGAGAGGACAGTGCTGGTTGAAGATATTCAAAAGTGTGAATAAATGCCATTTCCTCACTTAGATTATCATTCTCATTTTTCCCTCAGCTTTCTCCAAGACACCTGTGGAGACACATCTTCATCCTGTGAGGAGCAGCAGCTTCGACTGCATCAAGATGGCAAAGGTAAAGGTTGGATTTCAGAGACTACTGTGTTTGTACGAGATTTTGGACCCACTTATCTCCTCTCACTCCAGGCTGTGGCGAGACCCAGACATAGGAATAAGTAAGAGAAGGAATCGACTTCCACTCTCACAAGGTTTCCCAGGCCCACTGTCGTGGGCCGTCTCTCCCCTAGACCCTACCACAGCTCTGCCACTGTAGAAAATGTCCCCTATTAATTAATAATAGTGATATTTAGCACTTATTTTGTACCAACCACTGTACTAAGTTCTGGGGTAGATACAACATAATCAGCTCAGGCACAGTCCCTGGCACACATAAGACTCAGTCTAAAGGGGGGAGAGATGAGGTACTTCAGTCCCCCCTGCCGCTTTCAGATGAGGCACCTGAGAGCCAGAAAAGTTAAATGATTTACCCATGGTAAGTGACAGAGACAGAATTAGAACCTAGGTCTTCTGAGTCCCAGGCCTTTGTCCTTTCCACTAGCCTATACTGCTTCTCCCTCCAACTGCTGTCCAACCTTTCCAACTCTCTCTCCTTACCACACCTTCCCTCCCCAACAATCCCCCAGTCCCTACTATGGCTCCCCTTGTTAACCCAGTGGTTTTAAAAATCTCATTTTCTGCCCCTCAATAATAAAACTGGTATTTTTTAAGCACTTACCATATGCCAAGCACTGTTCTAAGCGCTGGGGTAGATACAAGATAATCAGGTTGTCCAAGGCGGGTCTCATAGACTTAATCCCTATTTTACAGATGAGGTAACTGAAGTACAGAGAAGTTGTGACTTGCCCAAGGTCACAAAGCAGACAAGTGGCAGAGCCGGGATTAAAACTCATGACCTCTGAAGAGAGCTCACCTCCTCCAGGAGGCCTTCCCAGACTGAGCCCCCTCCTTCCTCTCCCCTTCCCGATCTCCCCCGCCCTACCTCCTTCCCCTCCCCGCAGCATCTTTATATACGTTTGTACAGATTTATTACTCTATTTTACTTGTACATATTTGCTATTCTATTTATTTTATTTTGTTAATATGTTTTATTTTGTTGTCTGTCTCCCTCTTCTAGACTGTGAGCCCATTGTTGGGTAGGGACTGTCTCTATCTGTTGCCAACTTGTACTTCCCAAGTGCTTAGTACAGTGCTCTGCACACAGTAAGCACTCACTAAATACAACTGAATGAATGAATGAAGCCTGTGCTCTTTCCACTGAGCCACGCTGCTTCTCATAACTTTTAACACCTTCTCCAATTGCCCCTAACCTCATAGCAGGTCCAAACATAGGTGATAATGATGGTCTTTATTCATGGCTTATACTAGGTGCCAAGCACGATACTAAACACTGGGGTAGATGAAAAGATTATCAGACCGGTCACAACCCCTATCCCAAACAGGATTTTCTATTTAGGAGGTAGATATCAGTCAATTAATTGTATTTATTGAGTACTTACCGTGTTCAGAGCACTGTACTAAGCACTTGGGAGAGTGCATTTCCCCATCTGACAGATGAGGAAACTGAGATATAGAGAGATTAAGTGAATTGTCCAAGGTCAGACAGCAGGACAGTATCAGAACTGGGATTAGAACCCAGATCCACTAGGCCACTGGTTCTAAAGTCAAAGTGGAGCAGCAAATCATGTCATAAGGAGACAGGGGCATATTTGCTATGGGAGTAAAATGACAATTCCAGTAATTTTAGTTTCCTTATGAGAATAAGCATCCTGAATTCCAAGGATCCCACCACAGGACTGCCCTGGAATTCCAGGTGCAAAATGGTGTGATTTTAGTTAATGAAATCCATGTTATCGTTAGGAAAAATAGGGTTAATTGCAATTTAGATTCATCCAGAACACAGAGTTACAGAAAAAAACAATCTTGAATGTAGAGATTTAACCTTTTCTGTATACCTCCTAACCTCTTTTGGTTCTGAACTTTTATCAATCTGTTTAAATGAGCTTCCAATCTGTTCCGTATTGATCATCTACACCCTGTCAATACAGGCTGTCGTGAAGGTGAGTCAAGCCTGCAATTTAAGTTAATGGAATTCATGCCTTTTTACCACATGGGAGCAGAATATATATCAGGTCATGGAATCGTGTTCTGGCCTCCATTGAGAGCTTGGAGCAATGGGAAGGAGGAAAATCCCAGTAATCACTCCCCCATCAACTGCCTCTTCTTTCTCTGAGGTGTAGAATTCAGTTTAAAGAATAATGATACTTGGGAAATATTATAACCCTTCAACCACTGTACCCGTGAATTGCATTTTGGACAGCTTTGGAGACAAGGGGCAGCTGAAAGTTACCAAGTACAGTCATGGCATTGGTTTCTTTGCTATGATAGCTTTCATCTGGACCTCCTGAAGGGCGGTGGGAGTAACGACGAAGTCATTTTATCGCACCTGTGGATGAGGTGCAGTTTTACTTCTAGTTAGACTAAGACAGAGAAGTTAATGAATTGCCTGCCTTTAGTTACTCTCTGAATAAGTGATTAATTGGGGTGGGAGGATGGCAAGGGGGTCCTGGCCAATAAGAAAATTAAGGATATTGGATGAGCAGTCACCAACGCATAGAAAAGAGACTCATGCATGAATAATTTACAACCTAATAATAAAAATCATGGCATTTGTTTAAAGCACTTCCTATGTGCCCAGCGCTCACTGTACTAAGCGTTGGAATTGATAGGAATACAAGCCCATCAAACTCAGACTCTGTCCCACATGAGACTTACTGTTTAAAAGGAATGGAGATCAAGCACTTAATCCTCATTTGTTGAGGAAAATGAGGTGAGTTAACGGGAGAAAGTCACACAGCAGACAAGTTGAGGGGCTGGAAACAGAACCTAGGTCTCCCGCCTGTCAGGCCCGTGTTCTTTCCACTAGGTCATGCAGCTTCTCTACAGGGGGGACAAGTCAGATACAAATATGTAACAGAAGGCTTAAATCAGGCCAATATCTAGTTGCCATAGTACACTGCTGATTTGCTCACCACACCACTCTTAAGACTTTGGAAGAATAAGGTCAAGGACCTCCAGATTCCTCCCGGGACGGCCAAACGAGGTCCAGACCATTCATCTGTAGAGTGGGAAATAAAAATTGACTCCTTTTAGAATGGGCAGTGAGTCAAAGCATTATGGCCTAATGGGAAGAGCACAAGCCTGGGAGTCAAAAGACCCGGGTTCAAATTCCAGCTCTGTCATTTGCCTGCTGTGTGACCCTGGGCAAGTCACTTAACTTCTCTGTGCTTCAGTTTTCTTCTCTGTAGTTGTGATCCCTGCCCACAAGGAGCTTAATACTACTATTACTACTACTACTACTACTAATTTTTGTTAAGTGCTTATTATGCGCCAAGCACTGTACTAAGCTCTGGGGTTGATGTAAGAAAATCAGTTCCCAAGTGGGGCTCACAGTCTAGGAGGGAGAACAAGTATCGAATCCCTTCCTTTCAGATGAGGGAACTGAAGCACAGAGAAGTTAAGTGACTTGTTCAAGGTCAAACCGCAGGTGAGTGACAGAGCTAGGATTAGAACCCAAGTCCTCTGACAATCAGGCCACTAGGCCAAACTGCTTCCCCTTCAATGAAGGGGAAAAGTCAAAGGCAATGGGTTACCTGCAGTGAGATGCTCTATCAGTTATTTCTTCACCAGACTGGAGCTTGGCTGCCCTATCTGCCCTCACTCTGAAAGACTTCCTATCAGCCCCTGCTCTGCTCCTTCATAACAGGTAAAATAAATTGCAGTGGAATGAGGACTTCTCAGCCTTTAGGATGTTGGGGGAAGACTGTGACTATGGCTGAGACTGTAGCTGTGGCTATAGTTGAGGCTGAGGTTGTGGCTGGGACTGTGATTATGATTGAGGCTGAGGATGTGGCTGTGAGAAAGCCAGAACTCTGCCTTAGTCACCCTAAAATCCTATTGCTCTTTTTGTAATTATCATTCCCCTGGTCTTCTGTGTTGCTTTTGTGCTTCATCGCTTTATCTTTCCTTATCTCTCTATCGCCAATCCTTTCTCCCTACCTTATATTTTTCCCCATCACTTAAGACATTGTTTTGCTCACTATGTCTGCTTAATACATACTATTGGATGCTTGAATGAATAAATGAATTAATGAGAGTCACAGATGAAGTACAGATAGAAAATTACCTTGGGAGGCATGAAGAGTTGTGAGCTAAGGTGTAGAGGAAGACTGGATAGGTAAAGAGGAGATAGCTGCCGGTGAGCTTTAAATCCAGTGGTTAGGTGTTTACAGGATTCTGCTTTAGAAAAATGAAGAAGTGTTCTGACACGTGAATAAATCATACATGACCACATGGTTGTCGAGTCCAATTCAACCATGTGTGGGGGTGTTCGCTTGCCAAAACCCAGTTTTGATTTCTGATAAGCCAGGGAAGGAATTAATTGCAAGGCTTCTTCCTGAAATGCCCAAGGCAGTGGGCTGTAGTAACTCATGTCATCGTGATGAATCGATGGGGAATTAACATTTCCTTGAGTGATGCCTGCAGGTTTTTTTACACCAAAAAAGAAGGAAACACTTTCAGGTTTTTTCAACGTTCTTTCTCAATCAATCAATCAATCAGTCATGTTTATTGAGCTCTTACTGTGGGCAGAGTACTGTACTAAGCGCTTGGGAGAGAACACTATAACCAACACATGCCCTGCCCACAACGAAGTTACAGTCTAGAGGGGGAAACGGACATTAATATAAATAAGTAAATTATGGATATATACCTAACTGCTTTGGGGCTCAGCCGGTGGGGAAGGTGAATAAAAAATGATGCAGAAGGAAGTGGGAGAATAAGAAATGAGGGCTTAGTCAGGGAAGGCCTCTTGGAGGAGATTTGCCTTCAATAAGGTTTTGAAGGTGGGGAGAGTGATTGTCTGTCGTTTATGAAGACGGAGAGCGTTCCAGGCCAGAGACAGGACATGGATGAGAGGTTGGCAGCGAGATAGATGAGACCAAAGTACAGTGAGTAGGTTGGCAACCTACAGTTAGTAGGTTCTTCTTGGAAGTGAGGATAATATTCCTTTGTTCACTTAGGGCACTAGGTTCTTCCTTAGCCATAGTCTGTGTTTGCCTCCATCTTACCTTTTTCCCTCTTTCTCCCGCTCCTCCCATCACCTTCCCCCAAACCTTCTCAATTAAAAAGGCAGAAACCCCAGCAAAGTTGTTTTCAAGGTAAATGTTGATTTAGTGCAATTGCTCAGAGTGGACCTTATGGTTTCCATATGAGACTTAGTGATAATTGTCATTTTTTTCTGGGTATCACTGGCTGGCTGCGGTCCCGGCAGTTCAGCCAAGACAGCTTTGCTGAAAATAGTTTAGATAAATACATCATGATAATAATAAATTCTAAGAGGGAGGATTGGGGTTTTAGTTTTATTCTGTTGCCAGCTTGCTCCTGAAGCCCTGTGTAGTGGTATTACACCATTCCTCAGAGTCCTTCCACAAAATCATCCAAATTGCAATTTATGACCAACTTGTTTATGTCCTGGCTTTTCCCAGGCAACCCTTCTCAGGGCTTTTGAACAGATTGTAGCTGGAAAGAACAGTTCTGCCAACTCTAATTATTCTTCCTACTTACCTTGGTATTTATATCTATCCTGTAATAGTACCGTTCTTTGCTCTTCCCAGATCTTGGGGCACGAGGGCTAGGCTAGCCCAAGAAAAGGAGGAGGAAAGGCACCTATCAAAATGGCTATATAATAGTGACCTGTAGGGAATCTGAAAACCACTCCACTAAATAGCAGCTCAGATGGGACAAAGAATTTACGTTGATTGGAAACAAGTCTACCCATTCTCTTCAGAGTCAGCAGCCTCCCCTACACTTCAGTCTCACCCACATTCCCCCTTTCCCTTCTAACCCTTTCCTTATCGCAAGGTAAATTGAGCCCACACATAGATCTCCAGCCAAACACGCTCAGCATTCATCTCTACCCGAAACCCCTGTAAAATGCTTCTGAAGAGGAAACCAAAAGGCCACAAAATGGAATAGTGGAACATCCAGAATTCCCTTAAAGCCAGTGAAATGGATTCTTTGCAGTCCATTACCTTGTTTCTAAGCTTGTGCATAGGTTCATTGTCATGGCACTATGAGGACAATGACAATGAATACCAATGGCAGACTCAACTTTCATCTCCTCCAAGAGGCCTTCCCCAGCTGAGACCTTATCTCCCCTACTTCCTTTCCCTTGTACATCACCTATGAACTTAAACACCAGTCTGTCCTATGGTACTCTCCCAAGTACTTAGTACAGTGCTCTGCACATATTAAGTGCTCAATAAATACCACTGATTGATGTACATACTGAAGAAGGCATGCACAGGACTGTTTTACAGATTCAGCACAAGCCTGTTGAAAATATCAGTTATGGGGCAGTCTGCACTTGGGAAACCAATCAGTGGTATTTATTGAGCACTTAATATGTGCAGAGCACTGTACTAAGCACTTAGGAGAATATAATGCTATAGAGTTACAATACAACAGAGAAACCTTACACACAGTCAATGATTTTCATCAGCAGCACAGTACTTAATGACCATCACGGTACTACGGAACTACAGTTCATCACAGGGAGGAGAACAACTATGAGTCTATCCAGCCAAGAGCAGGTTTGCCTACTGGACTTGTCAGATTCTTTCTCAGGATTACCTTTCAAAGAACAAGAATCTGCAAGTGAGTAGGCCTGACTTATAAGTCCCAACTCTTCTTGGCATACCACCTAATTTGCCTCACTTTCCTTATTTGAGTAATGGAGAGAGTTAATACTCACGTTTCTTACCCACAGGAATTTTGTGAAGCCCTGTATTCCTCTGATTATTTCCCAATATTCTAAGCCCTGTTGTCCCTTGAGCCAACTCTAGCATTTATAAATTTATTTACATCCTCCTCATGTGCATATGCCTTCTTCATTTATTTATTTTGGCCCTGTCAAATTATAAATATTTTTTGGTTTGTCTTCTCCTTTTGGAGTGCCAGCTCCTTGTGGGCAAGTAACGTGTCACTTGATTATACTGTACTTGCCGAGCATCTAGTTCAGAGCATCACACTAAGTGAGCACTCCACAAATGCTACTACTAATTCTACTAAATGAGCTATGGAAAGAGCCTTGGGAAAATTAAAGCACTTTACAAATTCGAGGAATTATTCAAGGAATTTGTGTTGCTCCGCAATTTAAGAATAATAATAATAATGGTGGTATTTGTTAAGCGCTAATTATGTGCCAAGAACTGTTCTAAGTGCTAAGGTAGATGCAAGGCAATCAGGTTGTCCCATCTGGGACTCACACTCTTAATCCCCATTTTACAGATGAGGTAACTGAGGCACAGAGAAGTTAAGTGACAAGCTCTAAGTCCAAGCAGCATGGCTCAGTGGAATGAGTATGGGCTTGGGGGTCAGAAGTCATGGGCTCTAATCCCAGCTCCGCCACTTGTCTGCTGTGTGACTTTGGGCAAGTCACTTCATTTCTCTGTGCCTCACTTACCTCAACTGTAGAATGGGGATTAAGACCGTGAGCCCTACATGGGACAACCTAATCACCTTGTATCCCCCCAGCATTTAGAACAGTGCTTCGCACATAGTAAGCACTTAGCAAATACCATCATTTATTATTATTATTATTATTATTATTACTACTACTACTATTATTATTATTATTATTCTTAAGCGCCGGAGCCAGGATTAGAAGTTAACCTATTTCTTCTTAGTAGAAAGCAAAACCTCTACCACTGAACTACAAATATGCACATTAAAAAAAATCATTGCGGTGTTTGTTAAGAAATTGAGACACGGTTCCTGCCCCACTACAAGGGGGAGAGACATCGGGGTTTTTTAAATCCCCATTGTTTCAGATGAGGACACTGAGGTCCAGGGAAGTTAAGTGACTCTTCTGAGGTCACACAGCAGGCAAGTGGCAGAGGCAGGATTAGAATCCTGGGTCTCCCAACTCCTAGGCCCATGCTTGTTCCACTAGGCCAAATTGCATCTTCCAACTACCAATATATAGATTTGAATGGTCCCTAATCCAGCAAGTGGCAAGAGCAACAGTGTGGCAAAGGGCAAATATTTCAGTTTTATATAAATCTTTAGCCACACCTATGTGGGTAGATAGACTCTCCCCATCAGTAATGTTCATTCATTCTTATTAATTAATTTGTATTTATTGAGTGCTTATTCTGTGCAAAAAAACTATACTAAGCGCTTGGAAGAGTACAATGTAAAATGGGGATGAAGACTGTGAGCCCCCTGTGGGACAACCTGATCACCTTGTAACCTCCCCAGCACTTAGAACGGTGCTTAGCACATAGTAACTGCTTAATAAATGCCATCATTATTTTCTGAGCAAGCAGCATGGCTCAGTGGAAAGAGCACGGGCTTTGGAGTCAGAGGTCATGGGTTCATATCCCGGCTCTGCCAATTGTCAGCTGTGTGACGTAGGGCATGTCACTTAACTGCTCTGTGCCTCAGTTACCTCATCTGCAAAATGGGGATTAAGACTTTGAGCCCCCTGTGGGACAACCTGATTGCCTTGTAACCTCCCCAGTGCTTAGAACAGTGCTCTGCACATAGTAAGTGCTTAATAAATGCCATTATTACTATTATTACAATAAAACACAATCTACAGTTTACAGTCTAGAGGGGGAGACTCAAGCGCTCATCTTTAAACCAAAAAGGCAGCTCTACCTGCATTCCCTGGGAAAATCTATTCTACTTTAGCCATAACCAGAAGATGGTGGAGTCAGTGTCATTAGGTGAAGAGTTGACTGAACCACGCATTTATCCAATCCTCAGATTACTGAATACTGCTCTCCCAAACAATCAATCAATCACTGGCTTTTATTGAGTACTTACCACATGCAGAGCACTGTACTAAACGCATGGGGAAAAGAACAACATTCACACACTTATTGACCTAAGTAATACCTTAATGCAGTCTTGACAAAGTTCAGCTGTAAGGAAAATAATTTTCTGTGACCATATTATTATGCTCACACAGATGTAAATAACTGAACAGATTTTTTTTTTTAAGTGGCTTATCTACTAATGAAAACTCCCTGACATTTTTGTAAGCATATTATGGTCAATTAAAATTAATTCGGTTGGTATTGACTGCCTTTTGCATATGCAAAGTTGTGCAAATTGAGTATGGGTGTTGAGGGCTTCCTGCCCTATAAAATCCATAATGTTTGCTTTCAGAGCTGGGGGAGGAAAGAATCAGAATCACAGACTGTTTCAAATTAAAATCCGAGCAATGCTTGTCAATAGTATCAAGGTTACATTGCCCAGAAAGGTTTGGATTGGGCATTTAAAGGTGCATTACGGGTAACTGTGACATCAAAGGTCAATTGACAGGTGTCCTGGAGCTTTTTAGCTAGTTCCCGGTTTCTGATGTGCTTTTCTGGATGACAGAGTGCCATAGAGCGGACTCCAAAAGCAGGTTTAGGACACCAATTTTACCTTCCCCCCTTTAAGAATAGGATTCATTACAAGGTGATGCACAAGATCATTCTATTGCTATTCAACTCCTGTCATCTTCTATTTTCCATGGTCTGTTTATGCTTATACTAATTCAACGCCTAAGCTATTCCCTCCATGGTTAGGAACACAAATCTTATCTCTAATTTATGTGACACTCTTAACAACAACCAGAACAGAGAGATTTTATTTAATAGAAGGGAAATAAACTCGCAAAGATGGAAGCCATAATTTACGCACTTGTTGATAGTGCTTTCACACATCCCTTATACAGTTTGGACACTTGTACTTTACATTTTCTTTCACTTTTGAGTTTTTATCTTTGTCCACTGTACTCCATTGGACTCATTTTCTCTAGGACAGTCGTATCTGCTGCAGTTTATTCTCCTCACATGTCCCACCCAGCAAAGCTGTGGTGAGGTTAACATAGTTTCAGTGTTAGGAGACTGACTTTGCTCCAGAATGTCATTGTTTGGGTTCCTGTCATGTTATTTGATCTTGAGTAAAGCCCACAAATGTCACTGATGGGACTGTGCAAGGAATCAAATGTGGCTTTTGAATGGGGTCCAGATTTCATAGCTGCAGAGAACTTCTGGACAACACTGTAACTCTACAGAGGTTTAATTTGGCCTGGAGCTCAACAACAGAAGTAACAATAATAATGATAATGATATTTTTTCATTATTATTGTAGTGTTTAGTACATTTTTAATATCTGCTAAATCCTGGGGTAGATCCAAGATTATGAGATTGGGCACAGTCCAGTCTAATGCCAAGCTGCTATAGCATTCTGTTTGACAATTTGCCAAAGGACATGCTGGCTTTCTTGATTAGCTCTTACTTGAGCCCACTGTTGGGTAGGGACTGTCTCTATATGTTGCCAACTTGTACTTCCCAAGCGCTTAGTACAGTGCTCTGCACACAGTAAGCACTCAATAAATATGATTGATTGATTGATAACCAGGGGTCATTCGTCGAAGTGCTGCTTCAGTAGCAGAATTCAATATCAACGTTTAGCTCTGAGTTGCCAGTATATATTTTTGGTTGTGTGGATGCTTTCCTTGGGGCAGGCTAATACCAGGTAGTAGGGCAATGGTCTTCATGGCCTAGTGGGTAGAACACGGGCATGGATAGAGAAAGACCTGGGTTCTAATTCCAGATGTATTACTTGTCTGCTGTGTGACCTTGGGCGAATCTGTGCCTCAGTTACATCACATGTAAAATGGAGATTAAGACAGTAAGCCTCTTGTGGGACTAGGACTGTGTCCAACCTGATTAGCTTGTATCTACCACAGTGCTTAGTACAGTGCCTGATGTGTAGTAAGAGCTTAACAAATACCATTTAAAAAATCAGTGCATAATCAATAAATACCACTGACTGCCTGGATATGTCTCAGTGCCTTAGTTTCCCCATCTGTAAGATGGAAGTTGATCACTGGTAGCCAATTAAATCACCTGTCAAATTGTCGCTTGGTCATACTAGCCCCCTACCAGCTTCCAAGCACAATTCAACAGAATGGTGGGCTGATTTGAAGTCTTTTTTTTTTCCCTTCAGTATGAACAACTGGCAGGCTGAAATTGACCCTGTTATTACCGAAGATGGTTCAGTTAGGGAGGGGATCCATGAGAAACCTGCTTGCTCCTTACAAATCAGTGTTCGTCTTAGACAGAGAGAGTTCCCCTTGGTTAAGCTGTGTGACTTTGAGCAAGTCACTTAACTTCTCTGTGCCTCAGTTACCTCATCTGTAAAATGGGGATGAAGATTGTGAGCTCCCCGTGGGACAACCTGATTACCTTGTATCCTACCCAGCGCTTAGAACAGTGCTTTGCACATAATAAGTGCTTAATAAAATGCCATTAATAATGTTATTATTATTAAGACTGACTCAGGGCAGGACATCATAGTAACAAACTGGCTAATTTTAGTTTTCTTGGCCCTCAGTGAATTCTCCCCAACCCCAGAGCAACCCAGAAGACTTGACACTGTAGTTAGCATGTCACTGATTCAACAGTGCCTAAAGATGCACCACAACTTTTGTTATGTATCCATGACATCCCCACCCTGTACTTCCTCTGGGGCCAATGGAACAAACATGTGACTAGGAGCCAGAACACCCAAGTTGTTTTTTTGTTTTTGTTTTTTTCTACAGCATTTGTTATGTGCTAGTAAAGCACTATGTGGCAGGCACTTCAGTCTGGAGTAGCTACAAGCTAATCAGGTTGGCCGCAGTCCATGTCCCATATGGGGCTCACAGTCTAAATCCCCATATTAGGGATGAGGGGACTGAGGCACAGGGAAGTTAAGTGACTTGCTCAAGGTCATACAACAGACAAGTGGTGGACCTGGAATTAGAAACCAGATTCTCCTGACCCCCAGTCCTGTGCTTTACCATTAGGCTGCTTCTAATCCCAGCTCGGCCCCTGGTTTGCTTAATGACTTTGACCATGTTACATAACCTCCCAGTGCCTCTGGTTCCGCCTCTGTAACTGTAACGGAGTCCCAGAAAAATTAAGTGACATACCCAACATCACACAGCTCACAATGGCAGAACCATTAAGGCATAGTGCTTCTCTGCTTCTGGTTCTAGCCCAGAGTTATTATGCACACCCTAGGTCAGGAGCTAAGTAAACCAAGTTGAACCTCTTTAGATTGTTAATAGTGCTTTCTTCTTCTTCATCCTTCCCTCTAAAGTTCCATCCTAGGATCGTGGGAAGGAAAGCCACAAGGAGAACAAATGGAAGGAAAGATGACAGGATAAATTGGATCTGTCCTTGGTATGGGAATATGCATTTCTTTCCACAGCTGAGTGGGGAATGGAGAAAAGGAAAGAAAAAGAAAATTTTAATATAGGGTATTGGGTTTGGTTTTAAAATCCACAACCGTTAGCGCTGCCACAGCCTTTAGTCACAGCTAGGGCTTCACTGCATTGGTCTTCACGTGGATTTTCCTCACAGGAAGAGAAAGGGAAAAGGGTAAAACAAAGAACTCACCACAAAGAAAGAGGAAAGCAGGTGGGTACTTAGTTTGAGTCCTCTCTGATGATAACTTCCTAAAGAGTGGCAGGCCAAATCTTTGGAGCTAAAGGGATTAAGAAAAAAAAAATATGATTCAAGGACCTTTTAATAATCGACGGTTCTCCCTCCTACATAGATGGTGAGCCCCGTATGATACAGAGACTTTGTCTGACCTGATTATCTTTTATCTACCCCAGTGCTTAGTACAGTGTTTGGCACAGAGTAAGCAACGGCTTGGCCTATTGGAAAAACTGTGGGTCTTGGAGTCAAAGAACCTGGTTTCTGGTCCTGATTTAAAACTGTGACCCTATTGTGTCCTACCTGATAATTGTGCATCTACTTCAGGATTTACAAATAGCATTTTTTAAAAAAGAATGAGCACTTAACTACCATAATAATAATTATTATTAATATTTCAGTTGAGATTTGTAAAATTTGGGACATTTGTCTATACTTTTCAGCAGTTGAATCCCTCCTCCTTGTATAATAGAAATGATCCCATTTTGTTTCCAAAATGACTTCAAGATCGAACAAAGAAGTAGGTGAAATATGGGGGAAATTTTCCCATTAAACTTGGATTCTAATCTGCTTCTCCTGCAATGTGCTTGAAGCTGATGGAGGTTTTTTTTTCCATTCCTATCTAATCCCCAGTAAGATTGAAATATATGCCACTATCTGGGTCTTGGCTCTGATAATGTTTTTGTACTAACATAATATAATGCCATACAATTAGAAATTATATGTTAGCTGTTAGTCATAGCCCAGTGAGTTTACATTAGACAAAGGAAATTAAACGAGAATCAAAGGAGACATAGTAAGTGCAGTTTGTGCTTCTTTTATATTCAGAAATATCGCATTTCTATAGATGAGCATCATTTATGACTAGATGAGGAAAAGGAGCTGGGTTACAGTCAAGATGGTTCCTGGCCATTTTTTTTAATGATTTCTCTGGTTCTGAGGATTTTAAAAATGATATTTAAATGCTTAGTATGTTCCAGGCACTGTACTAAGAGCTGGGGTATATATACGCTAATCAGGTTGGACACAGTCCATATCCCACATGGGACTCACAGTCTTAATCCCCATTTTACAGGTGAGGTAACTGAGGCACAGAAAAGTTAAGCATCTTGCCTAAGGTCAGTCAGTCAGTTGTATTTATTGAGTGCTTACTGTGTGCAGAGCTGAATATTTCATGCTTGGGGGAGTACAATATAACAATATAATAGACACATTCCCTGCCCACTCAGCAGAAAAGTGGCAGAGCCAGGATTAGAACTCGGGTCCTTCTGACTTCCCGGGTCATGCGCTATCCACTAGACCACACTGCTTCTTTCTGGTTGCATTTGAGTTACTGCATGCTGAGTTATAAGTAGATTGTTTGCTGTCCTCTCCCCTACCCTCTAGTTCATGAAACATCAGAGGTATCAATCTTTCTTCTGAGTGATATTTTTCAGGCTTTTAAAATGAATGACTGAGCTTGATCCCTACTTTGTTCTCCCCTACTTTATAGCCTTTCCCTTTATGAGACTTCTTGCTAAACATAGGAACACAGTTCCCAATTTCATTAGCTTGGATAGAGAGTTCAGTACAATGAAATTATTTACGGCTATTAATTGAATTTCCCCCACTGTTTTGTCCTTGAGATGGCATCTTCCACCTCAGGTTCCCCAACAAGCCCTTAATCACCCAGGCCAAAGGGTTGGAATAATTCTCCTCTCCCAAGGGAGTAAGCCAAGACCCAAAGATGCAGCAGAACTTAAAAGAGAACCTACATTCTTCACCTTCCGGTCTTCTGCCTTATCACCTCTGAACCCCTCTCCATGACTGGTTATGGAACAGTATGGCCTGGGAGTAAGGAGAACTTAGCTCTAATCTTGGCTCCACCACGTGCCTGTTGGATGATCTTGGGAAAATCACTCACTTTCTCTGTGCCTCAGTTTCCTCATCTGTAGAGTTGGAGATTAATTATCTGTTCTCCCTTCCCTCTCGACTATGAGGCCCTTGTGGGATAGGGCTGTGTCTGATCTGCTTATATTGTGACAACCTTGGTGTTTTGTACAGTAAGAGATTAACAAATACTACAATCTTTATTAACATTGCTGCTGTTATGGAGAACAGGGGAAAGAGAACAGGGAAGGCTGACTCCTCCATTTTGTCAGGGGTGTTTCTAGGCCACCTCCCATTTGCTCATTGCCAAGCACATTGCCAAGCTTAGTACACTAAGCACTGGGGCACACACAAAATGGTCAGGTCGGACATAGTCCCTGTCTCCCATAGAGCTCACGGTCCAAAAGGGATGGAGGACAGGTATTGAATCTGCATTTTCCAGATGATGAAACTGGGGCCCAGAGAAGTTAAGTGACTTGCCGAAGGTCAAACAGCAGGCAAGAGGCAGAGACTGAATTAGAACTCAGGTCCTCTGACTCCCAGGCTTGTGTTCCTTCCACGTAAAGGTGGATAGATTGGAGAAGATGACTGGGATGCCCTGGGGATTCCTGAAATGACATGGGGGAAACAAATAAAGCTCCAATTCGTGTTGCATGCTTGGATTTCAAATCCCCAAGCTAGGTACTTTGAATTTTCATTCTTGGGTAAGGTTTAGTGACCAGATGACCAAAACCAGTGCCTTCCTGCTGGGATACTATGTCTTTTCTTCTGTGTACTGGTGCATGTCTAAATTGAAAGTATCTTTTTCAAATTATTCCCTTTTTTTGTTCATTTAAACGCAGCTGCTTGTGGTTCCTGATTCCTTTCTGTTGTCTTTTTTTTTAGCCACTATTGCAACTCTTCTCCTGCTCCAAGCCAAACTACTAGGCAGTTTTGTTTCCAATTAGATGCTGAGACAGAGCTGCTAAGGCAGGATGCAACAAAATGTCAAAGTAAACGGGGGAGAGGAAAAAAAAAACCTAATAATGAGAATCCCTATCTGAGGCCCGGGAATGTTTGTGATCTCCCACACGCTGCCTCCGGAGGCTAGGTGGTCCCAGCCTTTTGGAAGAATGGGTGAGAAAATATCAGCTGGAGAATGGGGGTGATTGACAGAAAAACTCCCTCCTTTGTCTCTGAGTCAGAGGGCCTGGGTTCTAATCCCAACTCTGCCATTCCCCTGCTGTGTGACTTTCAGCAAGTCACTTAAGTTCTCTGTGCCCCAGTTTCATCATCTGGAAAATGCAGATTCAGTAACTGTTCTCCCTCCCCTTTGGACTGTGATCCCTATGTAGGAAAAGGACTGTGTCCAACTTGACCATGTTATATCTACCACAGTGTCTAGTAGAGTGTAGGCATTGAGCAAATGGGAAGTAGTCAAGAAGCATCCCTAACGAGATGGAAGATTCAGCCTTCCCTTTTCTCTCTCCCCTACTCTCCAAAACAACAGCAATAATAATAATTGTGGTACTTGTTAAACCCTTACTATGTGACAAGCACTGTATAAAAGCACTGAGCTAATAATAATAATAATAGCATTTGTTAAGCGCCTACTACGTGCTACGAACTGCTCTAAGTGCTGGGGGGAATACAAGGTAATCAGGTTGTCCCACATGGAACTCACAGTCTTAATCCCCATTTTCCAGATGAAGTAACTGAGGCACAGAGAAGTTAAGTGACTTGCTCAAAGTCACACAGCCAACAAGTCGTGGAGCTGGGATTAGAATCCATGACCTCTGACTCCCAAGCCTGTGCTACATAGGGCTCCAGTAATAATAATAATAATAATAATAATAATAGTAATAAAAATGATGGTATTTGTTAAGAGGTTACTATGTGCTAAGCACTGTTATAAGCACTGGGGTAGATACAATGTTATCAGCTTGTCCCACGTGGGGCTCACCGTCTTAATCCCCATTTTACAGATGAGGTAACTGAGGGACAGAAAAGTGAAGTAACTTGCCCGAAGTCACACAACTGGCAAGTGGCAGAGCCGGAATTTGAACCCATGACCTCTGACTCCAAAGCCCGGGCTCTTTCCACTGAGCCATGCTACTAACCCCATCTCTTACAAAGGGTGGTGCAATCTAGTGGAAATGACCCCAGTCTGGGAGACTAATGTGCTGTGTAACCTCAGGTAAATTGCTTAAACTCTCAGAGTCTCCATTTCCTCATCTGTGAAATGGGGATAGTACAAGTGCCTCTCAGTGATGTTGTGAGGATAAAATGAAACCATTAATGAGAAAGTTCTTGGGGAGAATAAGAGCGCTCGACAAATTCAAGATATTATTACCGCTCCGATTTTAAGGGACCCACAGCTTCAACGAACTAGCATCTTGTCATAACGAAGACACATTCACACATTTTTCTCCACAAGTCGAACCTATTGAGACAACAGCTTCTGATGGCCTATGTGAAAACAATCCAAATTAAAACATCTCCGCTCCCATTCCCACATCTCGAGAAAGCTCAGAGAATGAGCTCCGGTTTGTTGGAATAGCTGTTTCCTCAAAGCTGCTGAAACATTAGTCCAAAGGTCTCGCTGCAGGTCACTGTTCCTACCTGCTAAAAGCACTCAAGGGAGTCCTCCACGTGTCACAGGCCTGTGTATATAATGTGCTGGAGAATTGGTTTGGCTTATGAGATAACGTATTTGTTTAGACAAAGTGAACCACTTTGCAGTGGGATAAGTGTGTTATACATCTCAGGCATCAGACGATGCAACCTGCAACCTTCTGAACTATGGAAGAATGAACAGATTTACTCTGCACTTGTTCCCCCTTCTCCCCACCTTATGATCGCAAAGTATTTTGCGGATGGATGGATCGATCAATCAGTGGTACGGAATGAGCACATACAGCACTGTACAAAGTGCTTGGGACAGTACAGCATAATACAGTTAGGAGACACAATCCTTGCTCTCAAGAAACTTACAGTCTAGTGGGGCGAGATATGTAAACTCGTTGTGGGCAGGGAATGTGTCTGAGAGATACGTAAACTCGTTGTGGGCAGGGGATGTGTCTGCGAGATATGTAAACTCGCTGTGGGCAGGGAATGTGTCTGTTTATTTTGTTGTTATATCCTACTCTCCCAAGACCTTAGTACAGTGCTCTGCAGTCATTCGTTCATTCATTCAATTATATTTATTGGGTGCTTACTGTGTGCAGAGCACTGTACTAAGCACTTGGAAAGTACAATTTGGCAACAGAGACAATCCCTATCCAACAATGGTCTCACAGTCTAGAAGGGGGGAGACAGACAACGAAACCAAACCAAACAAGTAGACAGGCCTCAGTAGCATCAGTATAATTAAATAGAATTACAGATCAATCAATCAGTCAATCAATCAATCGTATTTATTGAGCGCTTATTGTGTGCAGAGCACTGTACTAAGCGCTTGGGAAGTACAAGTTGGCAACATATAGAGACAGTCCCTACCCAACAGTGGGCTCACAGTCTAGAAGATATATACAGATATATATACATCATTAACAAAATAAATAGAATAATAAATATGTACATATATACACAACTGCTATGGGGCAGAGAGGGAGGTGGAGCAGAGGAAGGGAGTTGGGGCGATGGGGAGGGGAGGAGGAGCAGACGAAAGGTGGGTTCAGTCTGGGAAGGCCTCATGGAGGAGGTGAGCTTTCAGTAGGACTTTGAAAGGAGGAAGTGTGCTAGTTTGGCAGATGTGAGGAGGAAGGGCATTCCAAGCCAGAGGTAGGACTTGGGCCAGGGGTTGACAGCGGCACAGGTGAGAACGAGGCACAGTGAAGAGGTTAGCATCAGAGGAGCAGAGCGTGTGGTCTGGGCTGTAGAAGGAGTGAAGGGAGGTGAGGTAGGAGGGGGCAAGGTGATGGAGAGCTTTGAAGCCAATAGGAGTTTTTGAGTGCTCGAAAAATACAGTTGAAAGAAGGAATGAGCATGGATAACAACAGGATCACAACCCCTTGTGGGGATACAGCCAAACCCCTTATTCAGAGGTGCCCCGGGGCAGAGACATCAGTCTACCTAAAAGAGAGGAGATGAACAGTCTCTCTGAGTCTTTGTTGGTGTAAGGCAGAGGGAGGGTGTGTGTGTACGTATGTGTGTGTGTGTGTGTGTGTGTGTGTGGGTGTCGTTGGATGGGACTGGGTGTATGCTCATGGTGTGCTGTGAAGCCAGCAGTGCGTCTGCCCTGAAGGCTATTCACTGTAAGTTGCCAGCAGTTTTCCCGGGTGGACACCGCTTCTGTGAGAAAGTCTCGCATTGTCCGCCCCACTTCCTGATTAACTTCCCGATCTCCACTGCCAGAATTCGTGTTGTCGGTGGGACCAGTGTGGATCCAGACTTCCGGCTTCCGGTCGGCTTCGAGTTGGCCTGAACTCAACAGCTGGGAAACACCTGGGTTTCACTTAGTTCCAGTTTTTCCTCAAGGGGAGAACAAGTACTTAAAAAAAAAAATTCACATAAATGTCTGGAAGCCTAGGAAGTATAATGGAAAAGCAGCCATGTCTCCTACTGTTCACGTAGCCGCTCTCCACAGCCTGCCTGAAAACATATTCCTCCAGCATTGGCCTGTGAAAATATGAACCTTTTCCAGGGTTCAGAATAGATCCACATGTCTACACCGTAACACCGAGAATGGCTTCCAAGGCACAACCATGTTGTGAGAGTGGCTTCCGTTATCCAAACGTGGGTTTGGGCAGGACCTCGAGGGCGGCCTTCTGCCCACATACTTAGTTTTTCCTGGCACTTGGCCTTTTCCTCCCTGTGATTTTGGGGTGGCAGGGTACCCCTCGCCTGCTGAATCTTGGTTTGGCCCAGGTTCAGAGCGAGGCCACCATCCCCAGCCTCCTAAATACAAAAATGCAGGCTCTGTGGCAGAGGAAGAAACCAGAAGAGAGAAAGCGGGAGTTATGGGGAGCTCAGCCGAAACTTACTCAAGGGGTCTTCAAAGGATACGGCAACTGGTCTCAGTTATCGTGATTCTCAATTGTTGCATGTTGCCAAGACCCTATTGCAAGTTCCTTGAGAGGAGGGAGTGTTTCTACCAACTCTACTGTATTGTACTCCCTTAGTACAGTGCTCTGCTCACAGTAAGTGCTCAACAAATATCACTGATGGATTGAGGGATTGCCTTCACTATTTCTGCCACAGGGAGAAACAAAATTCCAACAAATTCACGGAACGTCCTCTCTCCACTTCCTTCCTTGTCCCTAAGAGACTGGGGTTGGGAAGTCAGGGAACTTACAGTCTAGTGGCCAAGGTCATGGCCAACAACAGTGCCACAACCCTCTTGAGGGGATTCTGCCAAACCCCTTATTTAGAGGGACCTTAGGGCAGAGAGATCAGTCACCCCCAAAAACAGAGGAGCAGAACAGTCCCGCTGCATCTTAGTTGACATAACACAGAGGTGCAGGGTGTGTGTGTATGTGTGTGTGTGGGGGGGGGGGGGTATGTGCACAGTGTGTTGTGAAGCTAGCAGTGTCTGCTATTTGTCTATTTTATTTTGTTAATATGTTTTGTTTTGTTCTCCGTCTCCCCCTTCTAGACTGTGAGCCCACTGTTGGGTAGGGACCGTCTCTATGTGTTGCCAACTTGTACTTCCCAAGGGCTTAGTACAGTGCTCTGCACACAGTAAGTGCTCAATAAATACAATTGATTGATTGATTGATTGATTGCTAATCCAGGAAGTTGCATGAGGGCCAATTAGGAGGTTCATTCATTCACTCAAACTTATTGAGCATTTGCTGTGTGCAGAGCACTCTACTAAACACTTGGGATAGTACAATACAACAATAAGCAGACACATTTCCTGCCCACGATTAGCTTACAGTTTAGAGATTCTTAGATTTTCACTCTCAGTAGCCTCATTGACACTTTTACAGGGTCTTCCTCTGCCTTCTTTCTCCATCTCAGTTTCTCTGCCCTGTCCATGATGCCCCAAAGTCGGTAGTGGAATCTACCAGTTGGCATGACCTGTCAGCCTGTCAGTTGTATTCACTGAGCTCTTACTGTGTGCTGAGCACCAAGTACTAAGCACTTGGAAGAGTACAGTAAAACAATATAACAGAAACATTCCCTGCCCACAACGAGCTTACAGGCTAGAGGGGAAGACAGGCACTAATATAAATGAATTACAGATATGTACATAAGTGCTTTAGGGCTGGGAGGGGGGTTGAATAAAGAGAGCAGGTCAGGGTGATGCAGAAGAGGGTTGAAGAAAAGGTAAAGAGAGCTTAGTCGGGAAAGACTCATTTGGGATCATATTGGAGAGCTGCAGGATAATTCATGGAATGGGATTGGAAGTGTGGATATTCCTCCACCTGTAACACTCTACATAACACTGTACATAACTCTATAATCTATTGCTTCCCCCTTTCCATCTCACACTCGATGATAAGCTTTGTTAGGCAGAAATCATGTCCATTAATTCTGTTATACTCTTTCTCCCAAATACTTAGTTCAGTGCTCTCCACAGAGTGTCAATCAGTCCTTTTGATCGAGTGATTGTTTGGAGAGGTTGAACATATTTTCTGACCAAATGAGGTGCGTTTGAATAAGGAAAGGATTGTCAAGTGGATGGCTGAGTATAAACAACAATGATAATTGCTGTGGTATTTGGTAAGTGCTTAAGCTTTGTTAAGCCCTTCTAGACTGTGAGGTCTTTGAGGGCAGGGAACTTATCTGCCGTCTCGGTTGTTTTGTACTCTCTTAAGTGCTTAGTACAGTGCCCCACACATAGTAAGCATTCAATAAATACCACTAATGGTGATGATATACTGCAAGCATTATGTTAGGTACAATAAAGTAAGGTCAAATCCCTGTCTGTAGGGGTCTCACAGTTCATTTGTTCAGTCATTTTTATTGAGGGGTTACTGTGTGCAAAACACTGCACTAAGTGCTTGGGAGAGTACAATATAATAAACAGATTCCCTTCCCACAATGAGCTCACAGTCTAGAGAGGGAGTCAGAAATTAATATGAGTAAATAAGTGAATTATAGATATATACGTAAGTGCTGTGGGGCTGGGGGGGAGATGAATGAAGGGAGCAAGTCAGGGAGACACAGAAGGGAGTGGGAGAAGAGGAGAGGAGGACTTAGTCAAGGAAGTCTTCTTGGAGGTGATGTGCCTTCTAAGAGGGAGAGAGAACAGGTATGACATTCCCATTTAATGAAGAGGAAACTGAGGCATGAGCATGTTAAGCAACCTACCCAACATCACATAAGTGGGCAAATGGCAGAGCCTGGATGAGAACCCAGGTCTTCTGATTCCTAGTCTTGTGCTTTTTCTATGAGAACACACAGCTTCTCACTAGGCCACATTGTTTTCCAAACACAAGATGCCTCATTATTTCTCTTCTTTCTGAGGGGTGGTTTCCCTGATATAGCCAGTCACCAGCTGTGGGGTGTTTGGAGAAGTACAAGGATGGATTACTGATTACTTCCCCAACCCAGAACAAGTTGAAACTGTGGTTACAAGTTCTTTTTCATTCAGAATGTCTTTCAAGTAAAACTTTCTTATCCACATGCAGATGGAAGTTTGATATTCTACCTCTGTTTGTCCAGAAGAAAGATTTGCCGGAGAGATACTTTGATTATTTTCAGAATGTCTCTCTGACCCCCAGAGAAGTTAGAAAAACACCTTCTATTCCTTACAAATCTTCTGCTTTCGTGTTCACAGAGAGGGGTCAACCTGAGGAATAAGTTTTCATGTTCCTGCCCTATTTCTGCTCAGATGTTGCAACTTGAAAGGTGTTTTTTCCTCCAGTGTTTAACCACTAGGAAAGAATGTGTGATGAGGGGCACTGGATGTTGAAAATCAGTTTCGAATGAGGGAAACAACCTGAAATGGAAAAGCAACTCCAAACTGCCAAAGTATTTACTTTTTAAAGACCTGCCCTGCATCCATGTTACCAAACAGCCAAGACTAACATTGCTAAGATGCATCCAGTGAAATGTATTCGGGGTGGCGGACCAAGAATTTCAAGGTCTTTGACTCTGGTGATTTATGTAAGATCCTGCAGATATGGGCTCAAGGAAAACATCTGAGATCGTAGGAAAGAAACTACAAACCAGGCTTCAGGGGTGAGGATGTTAGCAATCATGTTGGTTCTACTTCATCTAGAAGGTGGGCAGATCCTACAATCCCTGTCTTTACCTCCCTCCAAAAGGAAGATGCAGAATATGAAGCAGCGTGGCTCAGTGAAAAGAGCACGGGACTTGGAGTCAGAGATCATGGATTCTAATCCCGGCTCTGCCGCTTGTCAGCTGTGTGACTTTGGGCAAGTCACTTAACTTCTCTGTGTCTCGGTTACCTCATCTGTAAAATGGGGATTGAGACTGTGAGCCCCACGTGGGACAACCTGATCACTTTGTATCCCCCCAGTGCTTAGAACAGTGCTTTGCACATAGTAAGTGCTTAATGAATGCCATTATTATTATTATTACTAATATGCTCGTGTTTTTGTTTTCCTCCAATCTTTGACATTTAGTGAATGCCTAATGAGTGCTAAGCACTATCCTGAGCTATTGGGAGAACATAGCAGGAAGAACCAGGACACATAAACCCTGTCCCCAGGCAGCTGATACTCTCCCCCCATTTTGGTTCTCATCAACCATAATGGAAGACAAAATTTGGCCTCCAGCTCTACTTGTTTGATCTTAGATTCCTCTAGGCTCACCACGCGATCAATTGATCTCCAGGGGTCCCAGGTACTGGGGGCTACAAGGTGAACACCTGTGGCAGAGTTTATTGAACCCAAATGGTTGTCTGACAGCTACTACCAGGGTCAACCTGGCATTTCTTGGGTTCTTGTGATGGTGGATGTAAATCAGCCAAGGAAAGCTGTGATGGGCACCATGGAGCATTTGTAGAGCCTGCACCTGAGAAATACTGTCCCCCTACTGCATATTTTAGGTTGTGAAGGAATGTATTTAATTCCCATCTCCCTACCCTATTTCCCCATTTTATTGCATCATCTAGGTACTTGAGCCCTCACCCTCTAAGCGCTCGGTGTGGCTTAGTGGGAAGAGCACGGGCCTGAGCATCAGCAGACCTGGGTTCTAATCCCAGCTTTGGCACTTGCCTGCTGAATGACCTTGGGTGAGTCACTTAAATTATCTGGGCTTCAATTTCCTCATCTATAAAATGGGGATTTAATACCTGTTCTTCCACCCCCTTAGTCTAGGAGCCCCATGCAAGACAGGGAATGTGTTTGGTGGGTATATATTGTATCTAGTAGAGTACCTGGAACATAGTGCTTAACAAATACCACAATTATTAGTACTTAGATACCCACTAAGTGCTCAGTACAGTACTCTGCACTCAGTAAGCACTCAGTAAATACCATTAATGATGACTCACCTTACCCTGCTCCTACATTTGTGTTTGCATCTTTAAACTTTATACTAATGTTGGCCTCCTTCTCTAGACTGTAAGCTAGTTGTGGGCAGAGAATGTGTCTACCACCTCGGCTATATAGTACTCTCCCAAGCACTTAGTACAGTGCTCTGCACACAGTAAGCACTCAATAAATATGATTGAATGAATGAATAAATTAATAGAGCTAATTGATCAATTGATAACTCTTTGTTCCCCTACTTGAATTTTATTTTAGTGCCTAGCTCCTTCGCCTCTAGATTGTAAGCTCCTTGAGACCAGGAATCATGTCTAATAATAATAATAATGATGATATTTGTTAAGCGCTTACTTTGTGCCAAGCACTGTTCTAAGCACTGAGGTAGATACAAGGTAATCAGATTGTCCCTCATGGGGCTCACAGTCTTAATCCCCATTTTCCAGATGAGGTTACTGAGGCACAGAGAAGCGAAGTGACTTTCCCAAGGTCATCTAGACAAGTGGCAGAGCAGGGATTAGAATCCATGTCCTTTGACTCCCAAGAGCGTGCTTCAACAGTAAATACTATTGATTGATTAAAAAACACTTGAGCAGCAAGGAAAATCATACAATGCCATGGATAAATCTAGAAGGAAAACATGAAATAATAATAATAATGGTGTTTGTTAAGTGCTTACTATGTGCCAAGCACTGTTCTAAGCGCTGGGGTAAATAGAAGACAATCAGGTTGTCCCACATGGGGCTCACAGTTTTAATCCCCATTTTACAGATGAGGTAACTGAGGCACAGAGAAATTAAGTGGCTTGCCTAAGGTCACGCAGTTGACAAGTGGCAGAGCTGGGATTTGAACCCATGACCTCTGACTCCAAAGCCCGTGCTCTTTCCACTGAGCCACGCTGCTTCTCTGCAATGAAATGACCCAGTGCCAGAACCCAAGGTCCAACCCCTTTCCGCTGACCCAGACCTATTGCAAGACTGAACAAACCTGGGATCTGCCATCAACAAAACAGAAGCGGCCCCAGGGACGTCATTCTCATTTTTCTTAAAGCAGGGAACAACCAAACCTTGGGCGGAGAAGAGCCAAACGGAGCAGCAGTTGGTTTGCAAAGTGCCAATCATCAATTATGGGCTGCCTAGTGTGACTTATCAACATCATCAATCGTATTTATTGAGCACTTACTATGTGCAGAGCACTGTACTAAGCGCTTGGGAAGTACAAATTGGCAACATATAGAGACAGTCCCTACCCAACAGTGGGCTCACAGTCTAAAAGACATTGGGACTTATGACATTGGGAAACCACGTGGTCTAATGGAAAGAGCTGAAGCCTGGCAGTCAGAAGGACCCGGGTTCTAATCCGCGCCCCGCCACTTGTAGGCTTTGTGAACTTGGGCAACTCACTTCACTTCTCTGACTCGGGGTCAGGAAGACTCTGTGGTCGAGGTAACTTCTCTGTGACTCGGTCACCTCATCTGTAAAATGGGGATAAAGACTGGGAGTCCCATGTGGGGCATGGACTGTGTCCAACCTGATTAGCAGTAACTACCCCAGTGCTTAGTACAGTGCCTGATAGATAGTAAGTGCTTAACAAATACCATTAAAAAAAATCAGGGGTGCTGAGTCCTAATCCCAGTTTTGCCACTGAACTGGGCAGGTCACTTGACCATTCTGGGCATCAGTTCAATTTAACGATCTTAGTTGTGCCCCCAGTATTTAGAAAAGTATTTGACACCACATTATCAGTGCTTAAAGAAGATCAACATAATTTTGATTGCATCACGTCATTATGTGTCTGTTGCCAACAGAGTCGGGGCTAAGGATTTGGGGCTGTTCTCTTGAATGGCACACTGTGATAAGTCCCTGCACTGCATGGTTCCTTCATAGCAACAGCTGCTACTGCTGCCTGTCTGAAAGGGAAAGGGAGAGAAGCAGTGTTGCCTAGTGGATAGAGCACGAGACAGGGAATCAGAAGGACCTGTGTTCTAATTCCTCCTCTGCCACTTGTCTGCTGTGTGATCTTGGGCAAGTCACTTCACTTCTCTGTGCCTCAGTTCCCTCATCTGTAAAATGGGGATTAAGACTGTGAGCCCCACATAGGACAACCTGATTACCTTGTAACCTCCCCAGTGCTTAGAACCATGCTTTGCACATAGTAAGCACTTAATAAATGCCATCATTATTATTATTATTATCTGGTAAGCGCTTAACAAATACCATAAAGGAAAGAAAAATGGAGGAGCCGGGGAGAGGGCTAGGAGAAAGGAAGAAGTAGAGGAAGAGAGGAGATGGAGAGGAAGAGCAGTTGAAGAGAGAGATGGTGAAAGAAGGGACAGACAAGAAGGAGATAATAATAATAATAATGATGATGGTATTTGTTAAGCGCTTACTACATGCCAGACACTGTACAAAGCACTGAGGTGGATACAAGCAAATCGAGTCGGACACAGTCCATGTCCCATGTGGGGCTCACAGTCTCAATCCCCATTTTACAGATGAGGTAACTGAGGCACAGAGAAGTGATGCGATTTGCCCAAGGTCAAACGGCAGACAAGTGGCGGGGTCAGGATTAGAACACGTGACCTTCTGACTCCCACGCCCGGATTCTGTTGCCAACCACCTATAAATTCACGGACAGTTCATAAAAACGTGATAAACATAAAACCAGTAAAAATCTTTCTTTGGCCAGGAATACAACAGCTACTACAGTGGGGAAAGTAGTCGGAGGAATCCAGGTTGCATCATGGTTGCCACCTCTGCTGCTACTATAACCTCAGCACAGCTCTTGCTCCTTTCCTGTCACCTTCCCCCAGGTCAACAGTGGCCAAACCCCCACTGCCGACCCTCTGAAGTCAGTTTATTGAGCACCAGCTGTGGACAGAGCTCTGTATTAAACACTTGGGAAAGATTCCTTCCCTTAAGGAATTTTATAATATTTATTTATAATAAATAAATTCTTTATTTTATAATAAAGAATGAAATAAGATCAAGAATGTATATGTGATCAAATAAAATATCGATTCTGTACAGAGAGAACTGTGTCGAAACAAAATTGACCCTTGCGGAATAATACATTTTAATCAGAAGTCCCATTTTTATCCAACTTTCAGAAGTAGAAGCAGCGTGGCTCAGTGGTAAGAGCACGGGCTTTGGAGTCAGAGGTCATGAGTTCAAATCCCAGCTCTGCCAACTGTCAGATGTGTGACTTTGGGCAAGTCACTTCACATCTCTGGGCCTCAGTTCCCTCATCTGTAAAATGGGGATTAAGACTGTGAGCCCCCCGTGGGACAACCTGATCACCTTGTACCTTCCCCAGTGCTTAGAACAGTGCTTTGCACATAGTAAGCGCTTAATAAATGCCATCATCATTATTATTATTATTATTAAGGAGCTCATAATCTAGCAGAGGAGTCAGACATTAATATAAATTGAAGCAGCGCATGGCCTAGAGCAAAGAGCACAGGGCTGGGGGTGAGAAGACCTAGGTTTTACTCCCAGATCTGCCACTTATCTACTGTGTGACTTCAGGCAAGTCACTTAACTTCTGTTCCTCAGTTACCTCATCTATAAAATGGGGTTTAAGACCGTGAGCCGTATGTGGGACAGGGACTGTGTCCAACCTGATCAACTTCTACCTTTCTCAGCACTTAATACAGTGCTTGGCACATGGTAAGTGTTTAACAAATACTCACAAAAGAAAAGATTGGTTCTTTAACATTGGCATTTGGCAACATTGGTCTTTGGCATTTCCCTTCAGGATGCTGTATCTAGTGCCAGCAACTATTCTCCAGTTCTGAATCCCCACTGCCCTCCTGATTTACTGTCCTTTAAGGTATATTACAAAAGAAGCATACACAGACTCCAATCATGCTTGAGTTTAGAGAGCTTTGTTCTTAAAAGAGAACAAAACAAACAGCAACAGTAAATTGAAAGGAGCGTTCTCCGTGGAAACACTATTGCAAGGAAATGCAGAAAACCCTGATTCCTGATCCAAGAATCAGAGAGGTGCTTTGTGCCCTCAGTTTCACCCTGCTGCCGAAATAAAGGACTAGAGGAACTTTGATGGACAAAGTTAAGTTTGGAGGCTGTGTTTTAGGCCCCTCTTCCCAAATGAAAAAGGAACTTTCAAAGGCCAAAATTCAGTCTAACATGTCAAGCTTATTTTTTTGGTCACTTGCAACCCTGCAAAACACCACAACAGCTGATGACAACAGAAACAGTAAAGGCTACAAAAACATGTAAAACAGCTCAGAAACCCTTTCATTCCAGCTGGAGTCTGGGCCCCAGGGGTGGAAGCGGTTTTATCCTTCCACAGTTTCTATATCCATTTTATTTTTTTCTATTTTATTCATGCCAGTTCCTCTTATTTTCTGCATTGCACGTCTCTGGGCACCATCAAGAGAGGCAGTCTTTTTTGAGGAAGGCTGAGAAGGAGGTTAAATCAATCAATCAATCAATCAATCGTATTTATTGAGCGCTTACTATGTGCAGAGCACTGTACTAAGCGCTTGGGAAGTACAAATTGGCATCACATAGAGACAGTCCCTACCCAACAGTGGGCTCACAGTCTAAAAGGGGGAGACAGAGAACAGAACCAAACATACCAACAAAATAAAATAAGTAGGATAGAAATGTACAAGTAAAATAAATAAATAAATAAATAGAGTAATAAATATGTACAACCATATATACATATATACAGGTGCTGTGGGGAAGGGAAGGAGGTAAGACGGGGGGATGGAGAGGGGGACGAGGGGGAGAGGAAAGAAGGGGCTCAGTCTGGGAAGGCCTCCTGGAGGAGGTGAGCTCTCAGCAGGGCCTTGAAGGGAGGAAGAGAGCTAGCTTGGCGGATGGGCAGAGGGAGGGCATTCCAGGCCCGGGGGATGACGTGGGCCGGGGGTCGATGGCGGGACAGGCGAGAGCGAGGTACAGTGAGGAGATTAGTGGTGGAGGAGCGGAGGGTGCGGGCTGGGCAGTAGAAGGAGAGAAGGGAGGTGAGGTAGGAGGGGGCGAGGTGATGGACAGCCTTGAAGCCCAGGGTGAGGAGTTTCTGCTTGATGCGCAGATTGATCGGTAGCCATTGGAGGTTTTTGAGGAGGGGAGTAATATGTCCAGAGCGTTTCTGGACAAAGATAATCCGGGCAGCAGCATGAAGTATGGATTGAAGTGGAGAGAGACACGAGGATGGGAGATCAGAGAGAAGGCTAGTGCAGTAGTCCAGACGGGATAGGATGAGAGCTTGAATGAGCAGGGTAGCGGTTTGGATGGAGAGGAAAGGGCGGATCTTGGCAATAAATATCAGGTGGGTGGGCAAAAATCAATCAGTCATAAATCATTGTACTTATTGGGCACTTACTGTGTGTGGAACATCGTGCTAAGCTCTTGGGAGAGTACAATATGATAGATCTTGGAGTGCAGAGAGAAAAATGAATCCATCAGTGGATGAGCTGCTTTCCTGACATAAATATGGAGTCCCAGTTGAAACCTGAGGGGCTTCTGCTGAGACAGGGTTCAGATCAGACTGTCCCCTCTCTTTGGTTCATCTTGCTGCTTCTGGATTCAATTAAAACAAGAAAAAAATGCATGCTCCCGATAGCAGCTGGAGATGTCTAAATGTACATGCAAGCACTTTCCGTTCTGGGCAGGGAACATGTCTACTAATTCTGTTGTTTTGTACTCTCCAACTGCTTAGTACAGTGCTCTGCAGATAGCAAGCACTCAATAAATATAATTGATTGATTTCCACTGGAGATGGCAGTGGGGTTTCTTTGAGGAAATACCATGGATGGAGCAGAGGTTTTCATCTCTGGTAAGAGTCCCTGTCCCTGCTTTTTTTTTTTTTTGAGTTAATAAGAGCTTCATTTATTTATATATATTAATGTCTGTCTCCCCCTCTAGACTGTAAGCTCCTTGTGGGCATAGAAAATGTTTGTTTTTTCTTGCATTGTACTCTCCCAAGTGCTTAGTAATGTGTATTTTGCACGCACTAAGCACTTAGTAAACACAATTTGATGAATGAATGAATGCTTTCTAGGTGCCAAGTTCTGTGCTATGCACTGAGCTAGACAGAAAATAATCAAGCTAGACACAGTCCCTGTCACAGGACTCAGTTGGAGCTTATAGTCTAAGAGATGAAGGGAGAATGGATCATATGCTTATTTTACAGGTGAGGAAACCGAGTTGTAGCAGGATTAGTAGTAGTAGTAGAAATGATATTTCCAAAGTGTCTACTTTGGGTACAGCACTGTATAGCCCTGGGAGAAAATATATGGGTAAAAATTTGACACAATCCTTGACCCTCAAGAGACAATAAAATGTAAGAATAAGGGAAGGGAGAAGGGATGGGAGACAGACACATTCTGCTTCACCTCTCTCTCTCTCTGCTCTCCCTCCCACCCAACCCCACCCACCCCACAGCACGTATCTATAATTCTATTTATTTATACTGATGCCTGTTTACTTGTTTTGATGTCTGTCTTCCCCCTCCCCCACCTCCCCAGACTGTAAGCCTGTTGTGGGCAGGGATTGTCCCTCTTTATTGTTGTATTGTACTTTCCAAGTGCTTAGTATAGTGCTCTGCACACAGTAAGTGCTCAATAAATACAATTGAATGAATGAATGAATGAATGAATAAATGAACACTGAAAGCCCCCAAGCAATGTAAAGTGGAAGGACAGCAATAAATACAACAGGAGGGTTAGAGGAGCAGAGAGGTGAGAGGAGAAGAATTTGGAGTCCTTTGTGATTCAGAATTCATTAGTTGCAGCCAGGTTACAGTCACAATGTCCCTGTTGTAAAATTTAGGAAGGTCTCCACTACCACTCGTTTTTTTTTAGTAGTATTTGATAAGCGCTTACTATGTGCCAGGCACTAATCGCTGGGGTAGACACAAGTTAATCAGGTTGGTCAGAGTCCCTGTCCCACATGGGGCTCACAGTTTTAACCCCCATTTTACAGTTGAGGTAACTGAGGCCCAGAGAAGTGAAGTGACTTGCCCAAGGTCACACAGCAGACAAGTGGTGGAGCCGGGATTAGAACCCAGGTCCTTCTGACTTCCAGGCCTGTGCTCTTTCCACCAGGCCATGCTGCTTCTTTACTGCTTCTCATCTTCATATTATTATATTGTACTCTCCCAAGCTCTTAGTATAGTACTTTGCACACAGTAAGCACTCAATAAATATGATTGAATGAATGAATGAATATTGGCTAGATAAGGAGAGGCCAGTGGGAGTTCCAGTGGAGTAAAGGCGGGGGTCAAACTTCTCTCCCCTCTAGGTCCCTGCCATCTGTTCTTCCTTCCTACTAAAATAATAACAATTATTGTTATAATTATGGTATTTTTTAAGCACTATACTAAGCACTGGGGCAGAGCCAAGGTAATTGGGTTGTACCCAATCCCTGTTCCACATAGGGCTCCAGTAGTAATAATAATTTTGGTATTTGTTAAGCGCTTACTATGTGCCAAGCACTGTTCTAAGCGCTGGGGGAGTTACAAGGTAATCAGGTTGTCCCACATGGGGATCACAGTCTTAATCTCCATTTTCCAGATGAGGTAACTGAGGCACAGAGAAGTTAACTGACTTGCCCGAAGTCACACAGCTGATAAGTGGTGGAGCTGGGATTAGAACCCATTACCTCTGACTCCCAAGCCCGTGCTCTTTCCACTGAGCCATGCTGCTCCAGTCTTCACCCCCATTTTACAGATGAGGTAACTGAGGCACAGAGAAGTGAAGTGACTTGCCCAAGATCACACAGCAGACAAGGGGTGGAGCTGGGATTAGAAGCCAGATCCTTCTGACTTCCAAGCCCATTCTTTATCCATTCAGCTGTGCTGCTTCTAACATTCTAGGATTGTGAACCCCACGTGGGACAGGGACTGTGTCTAACCTAATTATCTTGTACCTTCCATAGTGCTTAGTGCTTGGCCCATAATAAGTGCTTAACAAATTCAATAGGGACAATGATGATGACAATGTTGATGATGACCGGTGATGCTGCTGCTGTTCTGCTTCCTCATACTCCCAGCTGGAGACAGAGAGAGGCTAAGTAACTTGTCCAAAGTCACACAGCAGTTAAGTGGCTGAGCCGGGATTAAAACTGGGCCCATCTATGCCAAATGATCTGGACCTGCTTAAGGAGAGATGTGATGAGAAAGACAATAGAAATGATAATAAGAATGATGGCATTTATTAAGCATTTGCTATGTGCAAAGCACTGTTCTAAGTGCTGGGGAGGTTACAAGGTGATCAAGCTGTCCCACAGGAGGCTCACAGTCTTAATCCCCATTTTACAGATGAGGTAACTGAGGCACAGAGAAGTTAAGTGACTTGCCTAAAGTCACACAGCTGATAGTTGGTGGAGCTGGGATTTGAACCCATGACCTCTGACTCCAAAGCCAATGCTCTTTTCCACTGAGCCATGCTGCTTCTCTGATCTAAGAACCTAACCCAGCCCAATCAATCAATCAATCAATCATTCAAGAGTTTTTATTGAGTGCTTACTGTGTGAGGAAGACTGTACCAACTGCTTGAGATCTGTATTATGTGCTAGAACAAGATATGGAAGTAGTAGCTGTCCTTGTACAGAAGGAACAAAGCTCCTAAAGAATCTCTGACTAGAAGACCTGAGAGCCATATTCCTAAAGTGGCCACAATAGAGGGGGGCTTGGTTCCTGGATACCAACATCTAGGATTAGGAAGGTCTAGTAGGTTGGTAGTTGGGCTACCTTGTGAAGTCAAAGGTCACAGGGCCCAGTTTGGGGCTTTAATGGGGCACTGGGATTCCTCATGCCCAAAATCAACCTACTGAGGCAAGCATTCACCGTCACTTCAGCCCTGTCCTGGGCAAATTGTTCCTTTGGGTTACATCTCCGCTGACCCTCATCTTTTTCTCACTTGGCCCCTGTCTCCCTCTCCTCATCTCTTTATTCATCTCTCCCTTACCCCTGCTCTTCTATCAATCAATCAGTGATATTTATTGCTTACTGTATGCAGTGCGCTGTACTAAGTACATGGGTGATTACAGGAGAGTTAAGAGTTAAGTTAAGCGCTTAGTACAGTGCTCTGCACATAGTAAGCGCTCAATAAATACGATTGATTGATTGATTGATTGAGAGTTGGAAGACACAGTCTCTGCTCTCAAGGACTTTGCCAACTCCTTTCTCTCATCCTCTTGTTATTGCAAGGCCTAGTGGCAAGAACACCGGCTTGGGAGTCTGAGGTCATGGGTTCTAATCCTGCTCCGCTGCTTGTCTGCTGTGTGACCTTGGGCAAGTCACTTAACTTCTCTGGGCTTCAGTTGCCTCATCTGTAAAATGGGGGTTGAGACTGTGAGCCCCACATGGGGCAACCTGATGACCTTGAATCTACGCTGGTGCTTAGAACAGTGCTTGGCACTTAGTAAGCACTTAACAAATACTATTATTATTATTTTATTATTATTATTCTCCTCTTTTTGATCTCAACCCTCTTTCCTGGACCAGCCCCAGGGAACCTCTGCTCTATCCTGGCCACCTTAAGAATATGGATCTAGAGTCTTCAAATCAGAGATTCTTTAGGAGCTTTGGAATCTATGGTTGAGAATTCGAAGCATCTTTCTGGATCCTAAGCACCCAAGACTAGGCTTGCTTCCAGGAATCTGTGGCAGCCTCAGTGCACACTGCATTGAAACGTAATTCAGAATGTCTCACCTCTGATTCTAAGGAAATCAAAGTGACTACTCAGTTGCCCATCATTTTCTCTGGCTAATGCCTCAAAATCAATCCATCATATATAGTGAGGGCTTACTATGTGCAGAGTACTGTACTGAACCCTTGGGAGAGGACAATATAAGAGAGCTGATAGGCATATTTCCTGCCCACAACAGTTTTACGGCCTAGAGGAAGCCTCAAAAACCAGGAGTCTAATGAGGAAAGCTTCAAAACATCCCCAGCCAAGGCCAATCCAATTGAAATCAAATTATGGAGGAATGGTGTTGGACACTCCTCATGAAAATTAATTCTGTCGGCATTTGGACCCAGCTATTGGCATCATTATGCAACATGCAGTGGATTTTGAAAGTAGAGTTATGCCACAGCTCTCCTGGCTCATTTAGATCCAGTTCCTCCTGAAGCTACAGGATGGACTGGAAATGCTAGTCCTTTTCCACTACATTTCTGGGTTGGAAAATGAGGTTCTGAGGCTAACTTGAAAAACTGTCAGGCATACATCACTGCAGTAAGAGGAGAACATGCATAGGTGTTCAGTGTGGGGAGGAAATTGGGGATTACTTAAAAACTTGTAGTACATTTCCGACTTGCCCAGAACCCCTTGATTCTGGACCTTAAAACTTGATCCAGTCATTATGACTGCCTTGCTGCCATTCATAGCTTATCTTCAAACAGATATGTGCAAAAGCAGCAATAATAATAATAATTATACTCATTTTAAGTGCTTATTATGTGACAAGATAATCAGGTTCCACAGTCTAGGTAGGAGTGAGTACAGGTATTGAATCCCCATTTTGCAGATGAAGGAATTGAGGCACAGTGAAGTTAATTGACTTGCCCAAGGTCACACAGCAAGTAGGTAAGTGATGGAGCTGGGATTAGTACCCAGGAATATCAAAGACTAGTGAATTTAATGAAAAGAAAGGGATATTAAGGCATTCTACGCATATAATGATATTTTTAAAATATTCTTGGTTAAAAATCATAATCAAAATTCCCGAAGAAGGCATCCAGAAGGCCAGCTGGGTGACCAGTACTGTCAAGAGAAGAGGATAATTAACCATTAGAAAAACATCTAAATTAGAATTTTGAAAAGGAATAAAAGGCATTTCACAACCCGTTTGGGTTCAGTGGTATCTCATATGCATTTTCTCCAAGGCCTTTTTTGGGGAGTGTACTTTAGTGGCTGTGTATTTTAAGGGAAATTCAATATGTATATTTTGGCTAAGTCACTTATCCAAATGCTGCTTTAAACAAAGATACTTGATATCCAAGTAGTCTTTGGAGTCTTTTTCTGATGGCTCTTTTCTTAGAACTAGCTCATTATATTCTGCTAGACCTAAATAGAACTCAAGTCCTTAATTCTCCTTTTCATTTTGAAAATGAATTCTCAAGAGTGATTGGCCTTTAAACTTAGCAAAATAGCCTCCTTCTGTCTGGTTCTTTGTTTGGTTTTTTTTTTTCTTTGTTTCTTTACAGAAACTACATGAGCAGGCATGTGGACCTGGTAACATGTCCAGCTGCAGATAGACACAGCTGGCTGTAATATAGTCTGGAATACTACTAATAATAATAATAATAGTATTTGTTAAGTGCTTACTTTAGGCCAAACACTGTATTGAGTGCTGGGACAGATACAGGATAATCAGGCCTAACATGAGGCTCCCAGAGAATGTAGGAGGGATGTCAGGTATTAAATCCCTATTTTGCAGTTTAGGGAACTGAAGCACAGCAAAGTGAAGTGACTTGCCCAAGATCACACAGCAAGAAAGTACCCAAGCCAGGGTTAGGACGCAGGACTACTGACCCACAGGCATGTGCTGTTTCCATTAGGCCATGCTGCTTCCCATGTGGAGAGGGCAACATGCTGGAGACAAAGTAATGTAAAGTGGGTGGGCTTTGAAAATGAGGAAGGGTGAGGTCTGACACATGGGGGAGATATAAAGGGGACGTAAGGTGACTCCCGAGAGCCAGGCAAGAAGGCTGGCTCACCATTTGGAAGAAGGTGGGTCAGTATTTGGCAAGAATTCTAGTCTGCTCTGACTCATCCACACCCTTTAATCCAGTCACCCTGGTTTCAGTACAAATAATTCAGGGGGGTTTATTGAGCACTTGCTGTGTGCAGAGCACTGTACTAAGCACTTGGGAGAGTGCAATACAACAGAGTTGGTAGGCATATTCCCTGCCCCTAAGACCTTGTTTTCTAGAAGGGAAGACAAACATTGAAATACAATTCTCAGAAACAGAATCACCCAAAGATATGTACATAAGGGCTTTGCGGAAGGGTGTGGGGTTAGCACAAAAGTGCTTGGAGGTCCATAGATGATGCAGTAAGGAGGTTCTGATCCTGGCTCCACCACTTAACAGCTGTGTGACTTTGGGCAAGTCACTTAACTTCTCTGTCCCTCAGTTACCTCATCTGGTAAATGAGGATTAAGACTGTGAGCCCCACGTGGGACAACCTGATCACCTTGTATCTACCCTAGTGCTTAGAACAGTGCTTGGCACATAGTAAGAGCTTAACAAAAACCAGTATTATAATTAGTAGCAGTATTAGGCACAAAGTATGAAACCTAAAGACTGGCAGCTTCTAGACTTTGTACAATTTCTGGTTGTGTCCTTTCCAAGACATTCTCTCCCCTAACCTCCTGAGAGAGGCATTTCAATATCAATTCACATCGTTTAGTCTTTGGAACAGATCAGGGACAGGATATTGTCCAGGGAACTCAAATGACTTGGCACCAGGAGCAAGCTGGGATGTCCTACTCAAAAAGATTTCCTGATCTGTTGTTTCATTCATCCTCCTGCTTCTCCACCCCTCATATATCTGTCCGTTCACCTGTGACCAAATGTCACCCTTAAGTGCAGAGGTTGCTTTGTGACTCCCTTTTTGGGGTGCTGCTGACTTGTCTTTCTCACCTCAGAGTCACTTTCTTGAAACCTAGCAGGATCTTTCTGGACCATCTCCAGAATGATCTGTTTGAAAGAGGAAATACAAGCACTAATGAGTTCTCCTCTCGGTGGCAGGGTCTGTGTTTGCACAACTTTGAAAAATATAGACACCATGTTCTCTTTCGTCACACAAAAAAATCCTGTAAAGGAAGGGATGTGGCCTTCCTTCCTCTCTCCCTCCCTCCTTTCCCACTCTCTGCCCTCTGAGAAAACAGAGTGTGGGGTGCTTTGTGCCAAACACCTGGACTTCTCCTCAGGGATTTCCCTTCAGCCACTGTTCCAGAGATGGAGCCTTTTCTTGTTCCCTTTTAGCTTTGGGGTTCTTCCTTTGGAGTTCTCCACTGATGTGCTGCAGCAGGCTATGGTTTCAAGCTTCAAGTTTCACAGTAACTGTGGTATTTGCTAAGCATTTACTATGTGTTAGTCTCTGAACTAAGCAGTGAAGTAGATACAGAATCATCAGGTTGGATACAGTCCCTAAATCACAGAAGGCTTACAGTACAGAGAAGAGGGAGAACAGGAATTCAGTCCCCATTTTACAGATGAGGAAACCAAGGCACTAAGAAGTTGAGTGACTTGCTCAACATCACATAGCAGGAAAGTGGAGGGACTAAGATTAGAATCCAGGCCCTATGATTCCCAGGTCCAGGCTCTTTCTGCTGGACCGTGTTGCTCGGCCTGAAAGTGAAAACCTCCATGACACATAATAGGGAGAGGGCAGAGGAGCGAGAAGATCGTGGGTCAGGGAAAGAGATGGCAGATTACTCTTCCAATCCTGACTTGATAAGAATAACTGTGGTATTTATTAGGCACTTACCACTAAGTGCTGGGGTGGATACAAGCAAATCAGGTTGGACACAGTCCCTGTCCCACATGGGTCTCATAGTCTCACTCCCCATTTTACAAAAGAGGTAACTGAGGTCCAGAGAAGTGAAGTGACTTGCCAAGGTCACACAGCAGACAAGCGGTGGAGCCGGGAACAGAACCCACGACCTTCTGACTCCCGGGGCCGTGCTCTCTCCACTAAACCAGGCTGCTTCACAGCATTATCACAGATCCCCTGGATGAGGTGTGAGACCATCCTGGAAAAGCCAGGAAAGAGACCACATTACCGTCTATCTCACCAAGCTCCTGTGCAATTTTTCTTCAGGAATGAGAACACTTCGTCTCCAAGTGACTCTCCCAAGGCTACACTGGCCCATCCCAGTGCCCGCCTTCCTCCATCAAGCCACTACGGCTCATTTCTCATGTTCACGGAAGCCCACGGAAACCTCAGAAATGGGAACTTAATTGCTCATTTGTAATTTAATAAAATGAAGCCCTAGTTCCCCTATGAGAACTAAACAACCCTTTCCAAATAACAGTTTAAATATATTGCTTAATATTCAGAAGGAATAATTAAATCACAAGCAACAATTTACAGTGCAATTCCATTTTATGACTCCTCGTTCAAATCACATCTGCCCCGCTGGGCTTAGGTGCTGCAGTTCACAAAATATGTTTGGTCCTCCGATTTCTGGAGAACTTTGTGGAGAAGAGATGGCAAATGAATAGGAAGCGTCACAAGAGGCTTCTCGGTTTTAATGGACGCTCCAGTCCTTTATGTCCGGGGTTTCCAGATTATGATGATGATGATTTTTTTTGACAAAGTTGGATGGGGCTCACTCAATCAGGTAATCAGTCCCCAGCATATTCACCAAGACCCCTCTGTGGGCTAAGCAAAGTACAAGACTGCACATTTTCTTCTTTGATCAGTAGGCATCAGGGAGAGAAAACCAAGATTTCATTAGCCACGGGAAGGCTATTAAGAAAACCTCCCTCACCCACATACGGCTTGGGCCACAACTCCCCTCAGCCGGGTTTGCCTGGTGTTTGCCCAAGCCTCCACTGCCCATTTGTCCATTTTTCCTCCTTAAAGAGAGCAAGAGATTCACAGAGTTGTCTATTTCTGCCACTGAGGCAAAATGACCTAGACCAATTGATCTAGAGACTCAGTGTGGCCTAGTGGAAAGAGCATAGGCCTAGGGGTCAGGGGACCTGGGTCCTAATCCTGGATCTGCCAGTTGTCTGCTGTGTGACCTTGGGAAGTCACAACTTTTTCATGCCTCGGTTTCTTCACTTCTAAAATGAGGATTAAATCCTACTCCATTCTCCTTAGACTGTGAGCCCCATGTAGGCCAGGGACTGTGTCCAAGCTGATTAACTTGCATCTACCCAAGTGCTGTTGTCCCATAATAGGAGCTTGACAGATACCATAATAAATAAACAAAATAGACCAAAACATGGAGAAAATGGTTGATTTTAGGAAATGGGTCAGAGGGTACTCCTGTCTCAAGGTTTAATTTGGTGCTCTGGAAGGTGCAGATGTGTGGGGACATTGTTCTGTCAGCTAGGAAATCTCTCTATCCTCCTGCTCCTGCAAAGGAGTTCCTCAGGGGTCTCCATCCCTCCAGGGGATTAAGTCAGGCATGTAAGAGTCTTCTGAACATTTGTATATCTGTAATTTATTTTAATGACTATCTCCTGCTCTGACTACTTGTGGGCAGGGAATCTGTCTACTAACTCAGTTCATTCATTCAATCATATTTACTGAGCGCTTACTGTATGAAAAGCGCTTGGGAGAGTACAATATAGCAACAGACACATTCCTGCCCACAGTGAGTTTATAATCTAGAGGGGGAGACAGATTGAACTGTACCCTTCCCAGTGCTTAGTACAGTGCTCTATGCATAGTAGGCATGCAAGTGCTTAGAACAGTGCTCTGCACACAGTAAGCTCTCAATAAATATGATTGAATGAATGAATGAACTTAAATATCATTGATTGATCTTAAAGGTACCGCTTGGGGCATTTAATATGGCTAAAAGGGTGTGATCTGGGGGCTGGGGACAATGGGCCTCAATAATCAGTAATAATTACCCTCTCTTTGACCCTAAATGGAGTTTTCCTCAACTTCTGTCCTGTGGGTTCAACCTTAAAACTTGCTCTGCCTCTCCTGCTACTCCCCCACCCCCCCAACCCAGGCTCCCCTAAAAAATCCATCATTGCCATATACAGGCTTTGCTTTGTAGCAAAGCTCTTAAGAATCCCTAAGTAGCCAAAAATAATAGTCATAAAATAAAGACATTATTAAAGCCAGATATGATTGATATGAAGTTCTAGTCAATGAAACATGACTCTATCGAGGTCCTAGCGAATCAGATCCAGAAATGGGGGTGGGTTAAGGGGAGGGGAGTGGTGGTGTGGAAGGGAGACAGTGGGATTGGAGAGGAGAAAATAGCTCTTTTTCAAATTCCAGCCAGAAACTCCTTAAGACTCCACTTTGATAATTCACCAGACAATCACAGCAAAAGTCTCCCCTGCTCCAGATGGAGCTCTATCTTGTCCCAGTCTTGTTTTTCCATCTCTTACCACATCAAGAGAAAAAGCCCAGAAATAAAAATGCCTCTCTAGCTGAGTAGGTTGGAACTGTCCTTACTCTTTTATCTTTTTTAAATCTGTTCCCTTCTCTTTCTCCTCTCTCCTTTCTCGCTTTCATCTGTCCTTCTTTCTCTCTCTCATCTGTCCTTCTTTCTCTCTTTCTCTCTCTATATATATGCAATTGTACTAGAAGATAAATTAAATCAATCAAAGCAGCATGGCCTAATGGAAACAGCATGGGCCTGGGAGTTTGAAGGAGCTGGGTTCCAGTTTTCCACCACTTGTCTGCTTTGTGACCTTGGGCAAATCACCTATTTGCCCAAATCACAAATTTCTCTGTGCCTCAGTTACCTCGTTTGTAAAATGGGGATTAAAGCTGTGAACACAATATGGGATAGGGACTGCGTCCAACCTGACTAGCTAGTATCTACCAATGCTCAGTACAGTGCCTAGCACATAGTAAGTGCTTGACAAATACCATTAAAAAACCAAATAAATGAAGCATTCACACTTCACAGCCAATGCCCTCTTTCCTGATGCCCAATCACTCTAATAAGGGAGAAATTCACTAAGTGTGTCTCTCTGATAGAGAGAGTAGGCATAATATGGGCTGGCAATTGGAGAAGTATAGCCTTCTTGGTGTCCTATCAAAGAGCATCAGATGAAGGGCTAAATTATCTCCAACTTCATGCACCTAGGGAAGAGCTTGCTTTCCCTCTTGTTGTGGTACAAGAGAGCCAGAATGCCCCTCCCAGCCAGAGAGAAGCCATTTTTTCTGATTGTTTCAGAATCAGATAGGTTCAGAGGGGACCCTCTCCTGACAGCTTTTCTCCCCTGTCACTTGTGGAAAAGACATAATTTTTTTTAATGGCATCCATTAAGCACTTACTATGTTTCTAGCACTGTTCTAAGCACTGGGGTTGGACACAGTATCCGTCCCTCAAAGGGTTTGCGATCTAAGTTGAAGGGAGGGAGATTTAATCCCCATTTTACAGATGAGCTATCTGAGGCACAGAGAAGTCAAGTGACTTGCCCAAAGTCATACAAGCAGACAAGTGGCAGATCTGGGATTAGAACCCAGGTCTTTCTGACTCTCAGAGGACTTGTGCTCTTACCACTAGGCTGCACAGCTTCCTTTACTTCATCTCCACATCAGTCAGCTGTTTCTGGACCTTCTAAAGGCACAGTTACAGAAGGGGATTCAAGAAACAGGACATTACACTTCTGGTTGGATCTTCTCTAGAGAAGTCCCAAGGAAACATAGCAAAGCTGGCCAAGTCATGTCTGCCAGAAGCTGAGGGACAGAGAATAATATTAACCACCATCATAATAATAACTGTGGTATTTGTTAAGTGCTTACTATGTGTCAGACACTGTTCTAAACACTGGGGTTGATACAAGATGATCAGTTTGGACAGAGTCCCTGTCCCTCATAGGCTCACAATTTTAATGCCCATTTTGCAGATGAGGTATCTGAGGTACAGAGAAGTGAAGTGACTTTCCCAAGATCCCACAGCAATCAAGTGGTGAGGCCCTTGCTCTATAAACTAGATCACACTGTTTCTATGGATTAGGGGAGAGTTAACCAAACTTTTCTGCCTCTCCGAGGGGTTCTCTTGGGTTGGGTTCATTTCAGGAATGGACAGGTGTTTGGGTTTGTTTCTAGCTTTTATTTCCACCCAGCTCCACCATCCCCAAACAGAATTAACACCCTATCAAGCAAGCGGAGGGAATAATGGCTATATTTCCAAGCCCTGTTCTCCCTGCAGAGGCGTTTTAATTATCACTATTCTCTAAGCTTCATTTAAAATAGTGTATTTCCTGGATCCCATAACAACGAAACTTACTTTTTCATTTTGTAATTCATTCAATCGTATTTATTGAGCACTTACTGTGTGCAGAGCACTGTACTATGCGCTTGGGAAGTACAAGTTGGCAACATATAGAGACAGTCTCTACCAAACAGCAGGCTCACAATGCCATTTCCAGGCCTAGGTTATAATCAATTGTATTTATTGAGCACTTACTGTCTGCAGAGCACTGTACTAAGCACTTGGGAAGTACAAGTTGGCAACATATAAAGACAGTCCCTACCCAACAGTGGGCTCACAGTCTAAAAAGCCATGAGCCACCTGGTTGGGAGAATGAGGGAGAATTTGAGTGGTAAAACCTAGCCACATGTGATTGAAAGTGGTAATGGAAACAAACATATAGCACAATGATTATTCTGCTATGCTATAACATGGCTTGAAATGGCAACTGCCTTAATTCTTTCAATACTATTACAGCAAAATCTGAGAGACAACAATTTATTTTTCCACACCTGGTTTGACCTGACTCCAAATATCAGTATTTTGGGGGTGATAGTCAGTGACATCATAAGTCCCTGATATTTACAGCAACCTTTCGATGTGAGTGACATCACTTATGCATCCCCTAAGTGAACTATAAAGAGCCAGAGGCCTTGGCCCATAGGTAAACATCTCCAACCATCTATTTAGTGCTTTGCATAACTCATTAGCTGGTCCCTCAGCGATAGCCTTTTATCTCCCCCAAATGGATTCTAATTACAACTCTGGATCAAATATCTGTGAGATATGTTGTTTTTCCATATGGGATAGTCAGGGTCATTTGAAAGCTATCCAAGCGACAACATCAGCAAGAATTTATAGCAAATTAGGATCAGGCTCTTGGAAAGAAGGAGTCTGGAAGTGGACTTGGGTTTTCTTGGGAGCTGGTAGAGTAGAAAAAAATGAAGTTCACAGAACTGTTAGACGAGGATGAAAAATTCCAAGTGCAACATCTTGGAAAGTGAGGAATGTGAATCTTATCATTAGGATAACGTTCAGAAACGTTTATTGCATCTTTTCATAAGAATATGCACAAAGTTCTGCATTAAAATATTGTTCCATTCTCTCTCTCAGTCCCCATCATCTTCTCTCTCCCTCTCTCTCCTCTCTCTTCTCTTTCTTTGTCTCTCTGTCTCTTTCTCAGGTCAGCATTGATTGACAGAATTTTGACCATGAAAACATTATTTGGGTGTGGAGGTGAGACAGAGAAGGGTGTCCGGTTGCTGAAAATCACTATCTCTAGGGCATGGGAATATTAGAAAATGATAAATAGCAGGGGAAGCAAGGGGGATATGAAAACCCTGACATATTATCGGGCTACCCAAGACTTCTACTCATAATGCAGGGACCAAAAAAATTTACATTGGAAGAACTCTCCTGCCTCCGGGTCTGAATGTTATGAACTTTCAAAGTGAGTGTTTTAAAGGGAAGGGGAGGGAAAGGGAGGATTTGGGAGAGGAATGGGAGGATTGGTATGGGTAGCCTCTTTCTCCTGCAAGATATTACTCAGTCGTTGTTTTAGGTAGGGATGTGGACACGAGGACACTTTGGAGAACAGATGAGGCAAAGAAAAGATTTGTTTTAAATGACTGTTTGACCATGGGTATTTCTTTTCCCCCTGGCCTTGTGGAATTGGGGCCACATGTCGGTTAAAGATTCTTTACCTCAGGCTAACGTTCAAGAATATTTCAACTGGTCACTAAAATAAGTGCCTGAAGCAGGTGACACACTCTTTATTTTCATTTGACCTTGTTGCAACAGTAAGTGGCTTACTGAATCTAGCTTGCTGACTGTACTTTGATGGCAGAGTGGGGGATTTTAATTGAAGAAGGAAAAAGACATGGATGCTAGTTTTTCATTTTCTTTGGGGATACTAAGAGGAGGCAAAGCTCATAATCAATGGTAAATGATGTTAGAAATAACAAGAGAGTTAGCCCTACTATCTCTTTCTATGTTTTTTAGTCTCAGGGTCTGATCACCTGGAGCCATCTTAATGATTCAGACTAACGTCCTGCATGGATTGAGAACACATGAAGTACTTTTATTTTTGAAACTAATGACTTCTGGTGAACTACACATTTTAGAAATGGGAATTGTCAAGGCTCTGGTGCCCTATGAAAAGTGAAATTGGGCTTTGGCTTTTTGACTGCCCAACTCCAATCTAAACTTGGTCTCAGTTGTAGCTATTGCCGGGAGGGGAAAGACCAGGATTATGAAGAGCAATAAAGCATCAAACGATCAAGCTGCCCACTCATTCAACCTCCAGTTTATCATACAGCTCTCCACATGAGGTAGGAAGAGAATCTCATTCTACTAGATTTTCCATTTCCATAATAATAATAATTATCATCATCATCATTATACAATGCTAGTTCTGCACATGTGTTTAAAAGATAGACAGCTATGGTGGCATACAGTTTTCAAGGGAGTAGCACTAGTTATCTTCTGGCATTAACACTGACTACATCATGATTCTTCATGTTCATAGGTAACTGGATGCTTCCCATTGCAAGGCTTCTGTATTTAAACAAGACTCCTACTTGAGGTTATCACAGTATTGACGTTTCTCCCTGCTGTGACTTCACAGCCCAGTAATGGATTAAAGCACAGTCTGTATCTGAGACAGAAAATGTCTCTACGCCTTTTGAAATAGCTGTGGTTTCCACAGTACTGAACTCCCTTCTGCATTACCCTCACACTTGGATTTGCTCTCTTTATTCACCCCTCCCTCAGCCCCACAGCACTTATGTATATAGCCATAAATGAATATTATTGTCTTTCTCCCCCTCTGAACTGTAAGCTCCTTGTGGGCAGGGAATGTGTCTACCAACTGTGTTATACTGTAATCGCCCAAAGCACTTAGTACAGTGCTCTGCACACGGTAAGCACTCAAATGTGTTTGATTGATTGATCTGCTATGGTGTAGCAAACCACACCCACCATTACCACTGTGGAGGTCTTTCTTTGCAGTTACCTGGGTTCATATTTGGAGAAAGGAGTCACTAAAGAAGATGGAAAAAGAGCAAATGGCAGCAGGATTGGAGATACAGAGATGAACAAGGCAATCGGATCTGGGATCGAGGGAAGGTAATAGAAGGCTAACCTCAGGAGCATAAGGAATGGATGGGAGGGAAGGGGGAAAGAAGCAAAGGGAAATGAAAGAGAAAAGGGAAAAGAACAAATAAATGAGAAGAACAGATAGGCAAACACAGGTCTAGAGATATGAGTGACCCTCACCCCCCTTTCTTTTCTTTTTTCTTCTTTAATGACATTTGCTAAGCGCTTACTAGGTGCCAGGCACTATAGTGTGTGCGTGTGTGTGTGTGTGTGTGTGTGTGTGTGTGCGCGCGCGCGCACGTGCACACGCCTGGGAGAAATACAAGATTAATCAAATTGGACCCAGTCATTGTCCCACATAGGTTCACAGTCTTAATCCCCATTTTACAGATGAAATTAATGAGGCACAGAGAGGTTAACTGACTTATCCAAGGTCACACAGCAGAAAAGCAGAGGAGCTGGGATTAGAACCCAGGTCCTCTGATTCCCAGGCCTGTGTTCTTTCCACTAGGACACACTATTTCTCAACCCCTGTTGGACTATGTTCAACCTGATTATTTTGTATATATCCTAGTATTTAGTATGGTGCTTGGCAAATAGTAAGCACTTAATAAATATCATATTATTACCCCATTATAGGTATGTGATAATGAGGACCCAGGAGCTTCCTGGCCTTTCCTGACCAAGCCCTCTTTTCCTTTTCCTCCACTCCCTTCTACATCATCCTAACTTGCTCCTTTATTCATTCTCCCTCCCAGTCCCAAATCACTCAAGTACGTATAAGTACTTTATTTATATTAATATCTGTTTCCCCCTCTATACTGTAAGCTTGTTATGGGCAGGGAATGTGTGTGTCATATTGTTATATTGTACTCTCCCAAGTGCTTAGTACAATACTCTGCACACGGTAAGCACTTAATAAATACGATTGATTGATTTATTGATTGAGCTATTAGAAATCTTGTCCAACTCTTTGTGGTTATCACCCAGTGAGAACCTTTTCTGATGATGTTCTTTTAACATCTGTTTATTGGGCCAAAAGGAACCTCACCTCCCCCAAGTGGCAATCCATGATTGAACCCCCACACTTGGACAACAGTTCTATGTCATCAGCCAGCTCTGCACTTGTATTGCAGCTATTAATTTGTTTTCCATTTACTTTTATATTAAAGATTCATAGATTGTAGAATCTAGACTGTAGGCTCATAGTGGGCAGGGATTGTGTCAGTTTATTGTTGTATTGTATTCTCCCACATGCTTAATACAGTGCTCTATACACACATAGTGCTCAATAAATACAATTGAAAGAATGAATGAACAAATATTGAGAAGCAGTGTGACATAATGGATAGACTATGGGCCTGGGAATCAGGAGACCTGGGTTCTAATCCCAGCTTTGCCCCTTGACTGAGAAGCAGCGTGGCTTAGTGGAAAGAGCCCGGGCTTTGGAGTCAGAGGTCATGGGTTCAAACCCCGGCTCCGCCAATTGTCAGCTGTGTGACTTTGGGCAAGTCACTTCACTTCTCTGTGCCTCAGTTCCCTCATCTGTAAAATGGGGGTTAAGACTGTGAGCCCCCCATGGGACAACCTGATTATCTTGTATCCTCCCCAGCGCTTAGAACAGTGCTTTGCACATAGTAAGCGCTTAATAAATGCCATTATTATTATTATTATTAAATCACTTAACTTCTCAGTGCTTCAGTTTCCTCATCTGAAAAATGGGAATTAAATGTCTGTCCTCCATCCCTCTTAGACTATGAGCCCTTGGTGGGGCAGGGACTTGCATGTACTGAACTGCATGAACTGCATGTATTGTTCTACCCCATTGCTTAGTACAGTTCCTGGGGGTATGTGCTTAACACCACAGTTAAAATTATTTATCTATTTACAACTATTTCCCCACATTAGATTTTAAGCACTTTGAGGTTAGAAATGATGCCTTATAATTTTTGGTATGATCTTAAGCAATTAGTACAATGCTCTGCGCATGGTAGATGATCAGTAAATCCTGATGTTACAGACATGAGTACTAAGGTGCATATTGCTGAAGAAAATGTCTGAAATGTTCTAGGCATTAGGAAATGGTGTTACTCTTGTAATAACACTCAAACGTGTAATAGACTTAGATGGTCTTCTCTCTTTTCTCTTGTCTTATGCCGTCGTCTTCAGCCCATAGTGACACCATTCACTCAACTCTCCCAGAATGCCCCACCTCCATCTGTAATAGCTCTGGTTGTGTATTCCTAGAGTTTTCTTGGTAAAAATAAGGAAGTGATTTACCATTGTCTCTTTTCATGCAGTAAACCTGAGTCTTCTCCTTTGATTCTCTTCCTTGCCGCTGCTGCCCAGTACAGGTGAGTTTTGACTTGTAGCCAACTGCCTTCCACTCACTAGCCACTGCCCAAACTAGGAATGGATTGGATATGCCTCTGCCTGACTCTCCCTCCTGTAGGTGAGACTGGTAGAGTACTGGAAACTCTCCAGATGTGAACCCGAGAGGGGCTCTTTCCTCTAGGCTCTCTGTTAATGGGTCCTGTTTTGGCTGAAACACTGCAATGGGACTCCCAACAGCCAGGTGACATGGATGCTTCTTTAATAATAATAATAATAATACTGATAATAATAATAATAATTCTGGTATTTTATAAGTGCTTCCTGTCCCACATGGGGCTCACAGGATAAGAGGGAAGTAGGGTCCTTATCCCCGTTTTACAGATGAGGAAACTGAAGCACAGAAAAGCTAGGGGATTTGCCCAGGGACAAACAGCAGGTAAATGGCAGATCAAGATTAAAATCTAGATCTTCTGACTCCCAGGCTCATGCTCTCACCATTAAATGGCTCTGCTGCTTTAAATTGAGGGGAAAGACAAATTTGTTTTCTACCATTTTTCACACCGAATTGTCTATGGATGGGAAGATATTCAATAGTGCTGAAACCAGCTCAAGGCGGCAGGAGATTGGGTTGTCTTTTGGATGGGAGTCGAGGTGAAGGGGACATGGAATACAGTCTTAAACAGTATCTGGTGGTGTTTTGAAGCAGACAACACTTCCTTTTCTCTTCCCGCCTACCTCCTGCCTCCCCTCCCGAAATATATTTAGAAACACTAACCATCTGTGGTGTCCTGAGAGGCATTGATTCAACATTCCTGTGGTTTGTAGGCTGCCTGGCAGTCTCAATCTCCTTTGTAACATTCACCATCCTTCAGAGCCTGGATAACCTCACCCTTCGATGCCTTCCTTGGTAAGATCAACCACTGCTAGAGAGAAAAATGACCAGCTGAATTTATGCCTAAAAGTGGGGCTCAAAAAATGAGGAGAGAGAGAGAGAGAGATAAGGAAGAGGGGAGTTGCAATGCAACTCTGGATGAAATATATCTCCCGGACAGGACTGCAGGACACCACCATTTTGAGTATGTGATTTCAGTACTCAAACAAATTAATCAATCAATCATATTTATTGAGTGCTTATGGTGTGCAGAGCACTATATTAAGTGCTTTGGAGAGTACAATATTATAGAGTTGGTAGATATGTTCTCGCCCCAGAAGGAGTTTACAAGGCTGGATGAAATAATTAGTCCATTCTCTCTGCCTGTTTCCTCATTGATGAAAAATGTATCTTTCTTTCTCCTTGTCACCCAAGGGCTACAATGCATGGTGGAAAGAAAACTTTAATCTCCAGGTTCTTCTGCAGCTCAAAGAAAATCATGCTTTTAATAACAGGCAACACCACCAATCCCCTAATAAAGAATTTTGGACCGCTTTACTGACTTTTGTCATAGGGCAAGCAAGAATCGAATGTTATAGTCCATAGATAAGATAAAAGTGTGGCCCGCTGGAAAGAGCATGGCTTTGGAAGTCAGGAGCCCTGTATTCTAGGCCCTGCAGTGCCACTTGCCTGCTCTATGACCTTGGGCAAGTCAGTTAACGTCTCAGTGACTCAGTTTGCTCACTTGTCTACAGGAGATACTATACCTCCCGTCCCTCCTTCTTAAACCGTGAACCTGTTAGGATGAAGTCTGAGTCCGATCTGCTTGTATCTTATCTACCCCAGCCCTTACAAACACCTTATGTGATATAATTGAGTAAGGTAGTGCAACAACACGTTTGCCAGGATTTCTTGTGGTAACTTTCAAGACCCCTAGAGTTTCTGAGCATGCCACCACGTGAATCTCTGGCCCCCTCCAACACTCTGAACCTATCACTTTCCTCTCTTCAGTCCCTATGAGCACGGTTGATTTTCACTCTCAAGTGACGTGATTGGGAGACTGGACTAAGGCTGAGAAAGAAGCCGGTCATTTACAGTACAAATACCGGGAATACAGATGATGGTTAATGTATCTGAACTGGACAGGAGTCAGACCAGATGAAATCTGGGCCGTTGGGCATAAAATTAAGTGAATGGTGGGGATTTTTAAAGGCTTAAGGCACGAGAAGGTGGGGTTTTGGTTTCTCTAAGCAGTGCAGCAGACATGGCAAAGGTAGCAATTCGCAAAGGTAGCAGTACCTTCAAATCTTGAGGGGAAAAGGTTTTCCTATTGAACTACTAGAGGACAGAGATCATGCCGACCAACTCTCCCAAGTGCTTAGTACTGTGCTCAGCATATTGAAAATGCTCAGTAAATACCGTTGCTCACTCTGACTCCTTCAGGCCTAGAAAGAATTTATTTTTCCAGGATCCTGGAAAAATGAGGTTTGAGCCATCTCCCCTAAATTATTTGGGAAGGGAGATGCCTTCGGAAGCGTCTGAGGTGCAGAAATCCTATTCCTTCTTCTTACAGTGCTGGAAGTCTGAATGTTGGTTGTTTCCCCTCCATCCCTTTGACAGGCAATCCTTCATCCAGACACATACTTAAACCAACAAACTAACTAAACCCACAAGCTCTCCTTTCCCTATAATTTTTGACCAACAGGGAGGTCAAAATCAGGTTGTGTGGCCTGAATTGCAGATGCTAGATTTTCTGACTGACGAACCTAGCACCTGATTGAACACCAACCGCCTTTTACCATCTTATCTATCTGTCTATGTTCCAGCCCGGCTCTGACCAGCTGGTTTCTCTCCACCAGGAACACCTGGAGGTTGAATGATACAACCTTCTGTACCTGGACAGTACCTGGAGAGGCAGTATGGCCTGGTGGAAAACGATGAGAGTCAGGAGACCAGGGTTCTAATCTGCCTCTGCCAGTCGTTGGCCTTGTGACCTTGGACAAGTCAGTTCTCTTCTCTGTACCTCATTTTTTCAAATGTAACACACAATTAAGATACTCGCTCTCCCTCCCTCTTGGCTACTTGCCGCATGAGGGACAGGTTCTGCGTCAGATCTGATAACCTCACATCTACCCCAGTTTGTGGCATTCAGGTTACCTGAGTTCTAGCTCTAACTTGGTTACCAGCCTGCTTTGGACCTTGGACAAATCATTGAACTTCCCTGTGCCTCGGTTTCTTCATCATTTTCATAGGGGTACAATAACCTGCTTCTCTCTAACTCTTAGGTTGTGAACCTGATGTGGGCTAGGGCCTGAGGACAATGTGATTGTAATATATCTACTCCAGCCCATAGCACAGTGCTTTGTCACATTGGTGTTTTCTTAATTAACACCGTTATTATTACTCTGAAAGGTGAACCGGAGAGCTAGGAAGATCTCGAGGATTTATGACTATAGTTTTCATTTCCCCTTCCTTCTTTTTCTCTTTCCCTTCTTTCCCCTTCTCTTGCCTTTTATTTTCTCTCCTCTTTAATTCTCTCCTGCTCAGTATAAAACCCTTGCCAACTCATCTGCTTCTGATGTTGCATGAACATGTGCCTTATTTTACATGTGCTGAATATAATTTATGGTGTTTTCCTTACCTTATTTTCGTGCTCTTTCTCTCCCCTAATCCTTTAGTGTGCTTACCCCAAGTTGAACCGTTCCTTGGATACCACGCCCTGTTGTCCCAGGGACATGGAAAGGGAAAGAGTAAGGCACAAGCACACACACAAACACTAGATGAAAAGCTTGACCACAAAAACTTGGAATTTTTACAACCCACGTTTGCTAACTAGAAGCAAACTTTTTATCTGCATTAGGGTTATTAATAGCTGTGTTTTGCCTTTTCAGCATCCACGTCCTTTTACCATTTTAATCCTACATAATTTGCATGGGTTGAGACAGGAGGGGAAAAGAGCAAGGAGGAGAAAGAGAATGTATCTGTGGGGGTGGGGAAACGTGCTTGGAATCCTCTAGGGGAAGGAGCTCCAATTAGACCAATTCCCCAACCGCTATTTTTATTTATTTAGTTAGTTACCAAATGAAGACAGCCGCCACGTGAGGTTCGGTCCGACAGTTTCTTTCTAGCCTAACGATTCACCCTGCTCTGGTGTGCTTGCATCTGGTGTCTATCACCCCGTGGGGTTCTTCAGAGAAACAAAAAGAGCAACCTCTAGGGCAGCGAGAAAGATAAACCATGCAGCCGGAGGGCACTCTCTGAGCATTTTAACACTGACTGCGAGTTGGCTGCGGTGTGCCATTTTTCTCTATAGAAGCTTTCCAGGCTGGGTCCCCACATACCATGTGTTCTACCTAATAGAAATGTGGGGGTCACATAGGCATCGTCCTCTCTGTCACGTATGTTGCCTCTCGTGTTTTATGTGCGGTACATGTGCCATCTATTGGCTCTGTTGTCTGAAAATGTGCAGAGGAAGAATGTAACACAGGACAGAACTGTGCAAATCAAAGATCGTGACAGTGACCCCCTGAGAGAAGCTCAAAGCCCTGCTGTGTTTCATATTCTGCCTCTGGCTGGGTTTAGTATCCGATGCTTTAGAAAAGGGGGTATCCCTCTCCCCTAAACCTTTAAACCTTAATGAACCCACTTGCTTATTCAACAGAGCTCACTGGGGAAAAATTTTCTTCCTACCCCCTGAAGCTCTGTTTACTACCTCAAGCAACAGACTTGATTACCCTCAACTTACTGCATAATCACGAATAGCATTATGGCTCCTAAAATTATCTTTTAAGCCAGCTCTGCTCATAGCGGCTGAGCTCCTGGAGGCCAGGAATCCCCTCCATAGAATGGAGAGGCTTTCATTTTCCTTTGGGGAAGCCGCACCTTGAATGGGAAATGAAACCCCTGTTCTCCAGAGAGGAAACTTCCAACTCCAATTCTCCCAATTGGAGCTCCTACAGGCCTGCTCATGAACAGTCCACCTGTTCCTGCTGTTTCCATTTGAGGCTGATTGGCCTGATCCAAAGAGAATTCTCTTCCCAGATGAGATCTGACCTCCCTGCTGGTCTGTGTTCCTTTCCCACCCAATCAGCCTCTGTCAAGCAGGTTTAAGAGTTTGCCGAAGTAGGAAGCAACAGAGTGGAGATTCTCCCTGAAAACAGAATTGCTATCTGCCTGCCTCCTCTAACCAATCCATTCATCAATCAGAGGTATTCACTGAGTACTTACTGTGTGCAAAACACGGTACTAAAGGCTTGGGGAAGTACAGTTCCACAGAATTGGTAGGCATGTTCCTTTCTCAATCTGTAGCTCATAGTCTAGAGGGGAAGATGGGTCCTAAAATAAATTAAGGGTATTAAGTGCTGTGGGGCTGAAGATGAGGTGATTATGGTGCTTAAGGGTACTGATGCAAGTTCATGGGTGACACAGAAGGGAGAAGGCATAGGGGAAATTAGAGCTTGGAGAAGGCTTCTTGGAGAAGATGTGAAGCTTTGAATTTGGGGAGAGTGGTGATCTGTCAAGGAGGAGGGAGTTCCAGATCAGAGGGAGGATGTGGGTAAGGGGTCGACAGCGAAATAGAAGAGATCGAGATATGGTGAGTAGGTTAGATTGTAAGTTCTTTAAAGTTAAGGACCTTGTATCCTGTTCTTCTTTACATGAACTCAAGCAACTACTGTAATGCCCACATCAGGCACTCAATAGGTACTGATAAATTCATTGACTGGGGTGAGCTCTTGCTCCTTCATTCTCAGCCTAGGCCGATCTCTGATACCTCTGGCCTGGGTACTTCACAGTCCCAGAGAAGTGATTGCCATAATGTCAAATAACTATTATGTTATGTGGGTCAGGCACTGTACTGAGCACTAGGGTGGATATGAGCAAATTGGGTTGGACACAGTCCCTGTTCCACATGGGGCTCACACTCTCAATCCCCATTTTACAGATAAGGTAACTGAGGCACAGAGAATAATAATAATAATATTTGTTAAGTGCTTACTATGTGCCAAGCACTGTTCTAAGCATTGGAGTAGGAACAAGGTAGTCAGGTTGTCTCATGTGGGGCTGACAGTCTTAATCCCCATTTTACAGATGAGGTAACTGAGGCCCAGAGAAGTGAAGTGACTTGCACAAGACCACAGAGCAGACAAGTGGCAGAGCTGGGATTAGAACCCACAGTCTTCTTACTCCCATGCCCATGCTATATTCATGACACCGTGCTCATTCAAAGCCATTACAAAATTAAATTATAAAAATTACAAAAGTGCTTATACCCTAACACCTCTAGCATTACCAATTTCACATTCCCCTCTGTAAACCTTTGCTCATTACCCCAAAGATGTGATCTTTCCCCCAGGCTGGCAGTTCAAAGACATGGCATAGACCCTGTGCGCCCCAGTGCAGAGAATGTTACCATGGATGTAAGCTCCTTGAGGGCAGTGAATGTGTCTACCAACCCATTAAATTGTACTCTATTGAGTGCTTAGTAAAGTGCTCAGCACACAGAAAGTGCTCAATAAATATGATGAATCGATGCTTTGCTTGATTGACAGATGCTGTCCATGGGTGCTGGGGTCTTTGGGTGGCTCCCCTAAACCGACTGCCATGATGTACGATTGAATGAATGAATACTGCCTGGTCACTTTCTCATAAACTCAAGTTTGGGGAGACAAGTCTATGTAGACTTGTGATGACTTGTTTTCGAAGAGCAGAGACCGGCTCATATAGTTTCATCCCATGACCAGCCAACTCTTATTCATCCAATTATATTTACTGAGTGCTTACTGTGTGCAGAGTACTGCCCTAAGTGCTTGGGAGAGTAACACTATAACAATAAACAGACACATTCCCTGACTACAATGAGCTTACATTCTAGAGGGAGAGGCAGATGTTAATATAAATGAATAAATTACAAATATGTATATAAGTGTTGTGGGGTTGGGAGGGAAGATGAATAAAGGGAGCAAGTCAGGGTGGTGCAGAAGGGAGTGGGAGAAAAGGAAAGGAGGGCTTTGTCAGGGAAGACCTCTTGGAGGAGATGTGTTTTCAATGAGGCTTTGCCGTGGGGGAGAGTAATTGTCTGCCGGATTTGAAGTGGGAGGGAATTCCAGACCAGAAGATGTGGGCAAGGGGTCATTGGTGAGATAGACAAGACTGAGGTACAATGAGAGGAGCAAAGTGTGTGGGCTGGATTGTAGTAGGACAGTAGCTAGGTCAGGAAGGAGGAGGGAAGACACCCTGGTCTTCAAATTGCTCTCCTTTCCAAACTCAATTATCCTCGCTGTGGTCAACACTGGGACTCTGATTAACCTCACCTCTGTCCACGCCACTGCTCTTATGTAAACCTTTGACATTAGCCTCAGACACTGGGTTTCATCTGAGTATTTTCAGCAAAAGTGGGGCAGAATCACCTGAGTTATAATTTCCTCAATTCTCAACTTCACCTGGGTACTGTGGACCCAGGCAGGACTTGCCAATCTTCTTCCATGGCCAGAATTACTTTCACTTTGCAGCCTACAAAAAGGGAGTCTGCTAACAAATTTAAACTGTTTGGGATCAACTGGATTAGCGACGGGAGACAAACTGAAAAGAACTCAGGTGATGTAATGCTTATCAATGGCCCATTGATTCAGACAAGTTTTATTTTAATTGTCATGCCATGGCAACTGTGATCTGAACTTTCAGATTCTACTTAATAATAATAATGATGGTATTTGTTAAGCACTTACTATGTACAAATAACTGTTCTAAGTGCTGGGGAGGTTACAAGGTTATCAGGTTGTCCCACGGGGGGCTGACAGTTTAAATCCCCATTTTACAGATGAGGTAACTGAGGCACAGAGAAGTTAAATGACTTGCCCAAAGTCACTCAGCTGACAGTTGGCAGAGCAGGAATTTGAACCCATGACCTCTGACTCCAAAGCCCGTGCTCTTTCCACTGAGCCACACTGTTTCTCTATTTAGGTTATACTAGTGTTAGAGCAGAGAATGGGTCCACATCGATCGAAAATAACCACCAAATTAAATATATATATATATATATATATATCAGTGGGTTTGTTTTAAGAATTGCAGATTTTTTATACTTTAACTTGAATGGCAAGACCTGGTGTTTTTATTCCAAATGCATTTCCCCCTTTCCCTTTTCCTCCTTCTCCCCCCAACCTTAATTTGTCAAACAAGGGCATAATCTGAGCCCAAGTAAATACATTTTTTTTAGTTTATATTTGCAATTGACTCTGTACTCCTCATCTCTGCAATATTCACAGTGAAGCACTGATAAAAGTTCAGCTCCTTCCCTGGGAGAATCACCTGAAATATTTTAAGTACCATGACCTCCAGAGATCACAAACATTGTCCCTGTGGGAATGTTTCTATGGACAAAGTATTTTAGATTGTTCCTTTGTTCTGGGCCGTTTCCTCAAATTTTTCCTTTCAGTCAACTGGAAAGGAAATTTAAGCATCTTAGTGTGCATCTTTTTTATATTTGAATCACATTTTGTCATTTAACACCCGGTAAAACAAGTGTTTGTTTTAGCTTGGAAAAATGTGTCACTCCTCTAAGTAATTAATTACTAATTAAACAGTTACTTTGTTATAGAGCTTTCAGCCTCTTGTAATGTTATGGAAAAAAAACTGCTGAAGTCAAAATTAATGATTAACTCAACCAATTCTTTGTTGGACATTTTTAGACCTTGTTATTTAGCAATAACCAAATAAAGTCAATGTGAGTTTGTGATAACACACTTGTCTTGTGTGAGGCTTTTGATCCCTCTAGATTGTAAACTCATTATGGGCAGGGAACATGTCTGTTGTACTCTCCTAATCGCTTAGAACAGTACTCTGCACATAGTAAGCACTCAATAAATGCCAACAACTAATTGACTGATGTGTGAAATATGCCTTTGGTGTGCAGAATAATGGTAAAGCCACAAAAGGACAACTCTGCTGGTTAGAAAATGCCGGCTAGAAATGGGAAAGTACGATACAGCAATGAAGTGAGACAATCCCTGCCCACGGCAGCTCACAGTCTAGAGGGGGGAACAGACATCAATATAAGTAAACAGACACCAATATAAATAAAATTACAGATATATACATGAGTGCTGCAGGGTCGGGGCGGGGTGGGAGAGCAAAGGGAGCGAGTCAGGGTGATGCAGAAGGGAGTGGGAGATGAGAAAACGTGGGGCTTAGTCTGGGAAGGCCTCTTGGAGGAGATTTGCCATCGGTAAGTCTTTGAAATGGGGGATAGTAATTGGTGGATTTGAGGAAGGAGGGCATTCCAGACCAGAGGTAGGATGTGGGCCAGGCGTTGGCGGCGAGACAGGTGAGATGGAGGCACAGTGAGAAGGTTAGCATCAGAGCGGTGGAGTGTGCGGGCTGGGTTGTAGGAGAGAGGGGAGGTGAGGTATGAGAGAGCAAGGTGATGGAGAGCTTTAAAGCCAATGATGAGGAGTTTTTGTTTGATACAGAGGTGGATAGGAAACCACTGGAGATTTTTGAGGAGGGCGGTGATATGCCCTGAACGTTACTGTGGAAAGATAATCCGGGCAGTGAAGTATGGACTGAAGGGGGAGAGGCAAGAGGTTAGGAGGTCAGAAAGGAAGCTGATGCAGTAATTTAGTTTGGATAAGATGAGTGATTGTATTAACATGGTAGTGTTTTGGCTGGAGAGGAAAGGGCAGATTTTAGCGATGTTGTGAAGGTGAGGCCGAAAGGATCTGGTAGCTGATTGGATATGTGGGTTGAATGAGAGAGTGGAGTCAAGGATGACTCCAAGGTTATGGGTTTGTGAGACAGGAAGGATGGTCGTGCCATCTACAGTGATGGGAAAATCTGGAAGAGGACAGGGTCTGGGAAGAAAGATAAGGTCCTGCCCTCTGATTGACTTGGTTCCAAGCCAACATCACATGAGGGATTGTGGCTGCTTAATTCTGGAAGGGGCACTTAGGAGTCTATTGCCTAGATTTCCACTTCCCCCTCTTGAGTACAGAGACTAGTTGGACTGACCACACCCCCCAGAACTGTTAGAAAGCCATGGACAGTGGTGAGGAAGCATTCAACATCAAGGCCGCTGAAGACTGGTGACTTTCTAAATCATTCTGTAGTGGCTGAAAGGAGTTGAAGCAGTTTCCCTCAATGCCCAGTATCTTGGGGAGCCCTTTAAACATGGGGAAATCAGGGCCAAGTCTTCAGACTGCCCCAAATTATATTCTCTGTCCAACCATTTCCTGACGGCCTATAATTAAGGTCTTGTATATGTTCAAATAGATCACAGGGAGAGGAGGGAAAGGATGTCATCAGGTCGTAATGCCCATAACCCAAAGACTTTTTTCTTTTTTTTTCTTTTTTTTTTTAGTTTCACCATATTTTTTTTTCTTATTTTGGATTTGGCAGAAGGTGTTTTAGAAAGTAGGCCATCGTGTCCTTTCCTTTGGTTCATTATAAACGGGTTGGGGAGGAGGGCGTTGGGCTGCCAAGACCCCTATTTTGGTTTCCTTTTGCAGTGTGAGGGAAAAAATTTCCTGGATATACAGCACAAACCAGCAAGCTATGCTGATGGGCTAAAGCATATAATTTTAATACTTCAAAAAATAGACCATAATTAATAAGGAATCATTTTTGTAAAAATATAATATTATAATAATGTGTGAACATAGCTTCATGCACACACACACACACACACACACACACACACACACACACACACACACTCTCATCCAAACATCAAAAACTTCCTTCCTAGGCTTTCCAATTTTTCAGAAAAGAAGGTACAGGAGGCTGTGATCATATTTCCGACTCAATCCTAATTTTACGGATGGGGAATTAAAACTGACAGATTATACAAATTTTCTAAGGAACTTGGCATTCTAAACACAACTGAATTGGAGGAAAGGGGATACTTCTCTTTACAAAACATATCTTTTAATTTAGCCTGGGATGTCTGATGAAGGTACCTGATTTTTCTTTGGTATTCTTGGGAAGCAGTTTTGCCTGTTAGAAAAGCGGATGGGCCTGGGAGTCGGAGGACCTGTATTTTACTCTCTCTTCAGTCACTGGCCTGCTGTGTGACCTTGGACAAATCACTTAACCTCTCTGTGCTTCTGTTTCCTGAATTGTAAAATGGGGGATCAATTTCTGTAAGACCCATGTCGGGCAAGGACTGTGTCAGGATTTGATTAACTTGTATCTATCCCAGACTTAGTACAGTGCTTAGGATATAGTAAACAATTAACAAATAGAGAAGCAGCATGGTGTAGTGGATAGAGCATGGGCTTGGGATCAGAAGGACATGGGTTCTAATCCCAGCTCTGCCACTTTTCTGCTGTGTGACCTTGAGCAAGTCATTTCACTTCTCTGTGCCTTAATTACCTCATCTATAAAATGGAGATAGAGACTGTGAGTCCCACATGGGACAGGGACTGTATTTAACCTGATTTGCTTGTATCCACCCCAGTTTTTAGGATGGCACCTGGCACATAGTAAGAGCTTAACAAATACCACAGTTATTAAATACCTCCATTATTGCTGTTTGCTTTTATCTTCAGACAGAAGTTTTAGCTGACTTCTGAGATGTGACCAGGAGTATGCCACCATACCCTAGTTAATCTAAAGAATGCATCCACTAATTCTGTTGTATTGTACTCTCTCAAGAGCGTAGTTCAGTGCTCTGCACATAGTTAGGGCTCAAGAAAGACCATTGCTTGATTGATTGATTAATGACAAATCTGGCTTGGCCAATCACTTCTTGAATGGTTTGACTCATCGTGGTATGTGAAGTGGGATCAGTGGCTTTAATGCTTGAAAAGGGATTCTTTTCTACTCTTCCCTGATGAGGCCCTCATTTCTCGTATTCACTCTCCCATGTGTGTTGTCTAATACACTTGGGACTTTACCTCTAAGCACTTGATATTCACCCCCGACAATGCTGACAGCACTATTATGACCATATCTGACATGTCCCTGATCTATAGCTTATTTTACAGATAGAGGATAGTCTTCCCCTCCAGACCATGAGCTCCCTGTGGGCAGGAACATTTCTATCAACTCTAGTATATCTATCAACTCCACTATGCTGTTTTCTCCAAAGAATCTTGTACAATGCTAGGCCACAGTAAGCACTCAATGAATACCATTGGTTGATTGATTGATACACTATTTGCCCCCAAATTCTTACTTGTCTTCTTCAGATTTTTCCCGTCATGCCAATTTACACGGACTAAATAAAGATTTCAGGCTGATACTTGTCAAGAAGAAGATGCAGAAGCAGCCCCTTAGCTATGGTAAGTGCACAGTAGCAACAAATAAAGGGAGGCAGTATGTTATAGTGGAAAGAGCACAGGTCTGGGAGTTGGATAATCTGTTTTTTAGTCTCAGCTTTGCCACTGGCCAACTGGTTGACTTTAGGTGAGTAACAATGTCTCTGGACTTTGGTTCCTTCTTATGTAAAATGGAGATGATAAAACCTGCTTTTGCTATCTCACAGAGAGGTATTCTGGGGACAATAGTGAGATAAGTAACGTGCAATTTAGGTGGTTTTCTTAATCACAAATTCCTTGAGCCAGCAGATTCGGCTGGGCACGAATCAATCCAGCTCTAAGAAATCTATGTTTCTTAACAGGGAATGTGTCATTTAAGAAGCATTGCCTAAAGGAAAGAGCAGAGGCCTGGGAATCAGAGGACCTGGAGTCTAATCCTGGCTCCACTACTTGTCTGCTGTGAGATCTTGAGCAAATCACTTAACTTCTCTGTGCCTCAGCTATCTCATCTGTAAAATAGGGATTAAATCCTGCTCCCTCCTATTTAGACTATGCGTCTCTTTTGCTACCGGAACTGTGTCCAACCAGATTAACCCCAATGCTTAGAATAGTGCTTGGCACATAATGAGTGCTTAACAAGTAATGAAAATAATAATTTTAATAATTATGGTGTTTGTTAAATGCTTACTAGGCTTCAGGCACTATACTAAGTGCTGGGGTGGATACAAGCAATTTGGGTTGGTCACAGTCCCTGTCCCACTTGGGGCTCACAGTCTCACTCCCCATATTACAGATGAGGTAAATGAGGCACAGGGAAGTAAAGTGACTTGCCCAAGGTCACACAGCAGACAAGTGGCAGAACTGGTATTAGAACCCATGATTCTCAGGCCCACGCTCTATCCACTAGTCCATGCTTATTAATATAATTGTTATTATCATTATCACTTCTTAATTGTGTCCATCCTGCACTGCAACAAATGGATACTCAATAAATGCTACTATTACCACTCCTAATTAGTAGAAGAGGATGACTGTGAGCCCCATGTGGGACAACCTGATTACCTTGTATCCCCCCAGTGCTTAGAACAGTGCTTGGCACATTCTAAGCACTTAACAAATGCCATCAACATCATCATCATCATCATTTGCATCAAAGAGTTGGCCATTTGAAGCATTTTACATGGCTTCCAGTATTCCCTTCAAACATTTTTGCTCTCTGATATTTCTTCCTAGAAAGGCTCATTAATCTTTTGAAGCCAGATCAGGATGGTATTCTCCCAAGTGTATTTTGGTCCATTGTCACTGGCTACTACCTTTCTAACCCCAGCCATGACTAAACAGTGCCAACAGAGGTGAGAAGTAGGAAGAATTTTTTTTCTCCAGTTGATGATTGTGCTGCCCAACACATTATTGGCTGCTTATTAGGGCCTTTGAACTGAGGGAGAAGGGAAGACTTAGTCCTTGGTTTTGGCATTTTGAGCACAGAACAATCTCATAATTCAGAGTTCACCTCTGAGTGGTATAACAATGAGTCCCTTTCAACCCAAGTGAGGTAAAATAGGTCTATATCTACATCTAGGCTGTGAGCCCAGTGTTGGGTTGGAATTGTCTCTATTAGTTGCCGAATTGTACTTTCCAAGTGCTTAATTCAGTGCTCTGCACACAGTAAGCGCTCAATAAATACGACTGAGTGAATTAGGATCTCCTGACCGCATCATTTTTAAAAGGGCTTTTAATTGTTGTGCACGTAGAATAGAAAAACAGTGATTCCATGTGCTTTGAATACACATTTCTCCTGCCATGTGTCCCTTTCATATATATATTTCAAATATATATGCGTATATCTTTACACATATATGTATGTATCCGTATCGGGACATATGGTTGAATTAGCCATGAGGCTGGGTTTTCTCTGCACGTCATGGACATTCCATGGTTGAGCTCAGATTCCATTCTAATTATTAAGCAGAGAGGATGATCCCGGCCAGCCAAGAGGCAGCGGTTCCTGTGGGGGTTCTGCTTTTTTTATTTGTGTTTTGAGCAGCTGAAAGGGAATCACTGATGAGTGACTGCCCCACCGTTTGCCCCAAAATCATCCGTCTCTCACACGCACAGAAAACGGGAGGGCAAAGAGCCGTATGGAATCTGGTGTGGCCAGTGGATCGGCGCAGGTTTATGTCTAGGCCAACTTGTTTGTAAGAAAGCACAAGCCAACCCACAGGAGAGCTGTTTCAAATTTTGGATGCTGAACAAAGTTTTCTTCTCCAATTGGACCCATGTTTTTCTCTTTCTCCTCCCTCCCCTCCCTTTTCCTTTAAGTTCTTCCCCCCTTTTCACATTCTCAGATCTGTCACAGCTCAAGCAATGACTGGGATGGGGTCCAAGCTGCTGGCATGTGGGACCGGATTTCTGGCCTTGATCTGAGTACAAAGCTGGTACAGGCCATAGCAGTGTTCTGAACATCCAGTGGCGAGGAGATCTTGGCTTCCTGCAAAACAGCGGGTGCCCCGTCGGAGAGCCAGAGTTGAAGGACCTGACATGAGGAATTTCAAAGAAAGCTGTGCCTGCTTTGCTCAGCCCAGAAACCTCTGAGTTCACACTAGTGCAAACTGAGAGCTGTATTTGGAAATGGAGTTTTTTTGTGGGTTTTTTTCTTTTTTTCTTTTCCCCAAATGATATTTGGAATCGTGGAGACATCTGCTGGGGGCAACAGTGTGATGGTTTAAGTGATAAAAATGTCAGGCTGATATCGGGGACTCAGAGCCAGCCCCTAACTTTCCATGAAAAGAAGTTTAAAGCACAAAAATTAACTCTCTTGTCTAATGAATAATGATTACTGAGGCTTTAAGTGCTTACTCTATGAAAGGCACCTTACTAACCACTGGGGTAGATACAAGAGAATCAGGCTGGACATAGTCTCTGTCCCTAAGAGGTTCCCAGTCTAATGGGGAGACATTGGCATTTTACCAATGAGGACCCTGATAAATTAAGTGACTTGCACAAGTATTACACAGCCTATCAAGTCTCTTCAATCAATTAATCCATCAATCAGTTTATTTAGCACTTACTGTGTTTACAGCACTGTACTAAACACTTTGGGAGAGTCCAATTTAACAGAGTTGTTAGACACATTCCCAGTCCACAATGAGCTCATGGTCTAGAGGGGGAGACAGACATTAATATTAATAAATAAATTACAGAAATATTCATTCAGTCAATCATATTTATTGAGCCTTTATTGTGTGCAGAGCACTGTAGTAAGCACTTGGGAGAGTACAATACAACAATAAACTGTCACATTCCCTGCCCACCATGAGCTTACAGTCTAGAGTGGGAAATACAGACAATACAAATAAAATGACAGATATTCATTCAGTAGTATTTATTGAGCGCTTACTGTGTGCAGAGCACTGTACTAAGTGCTTGGGAAGTACAAATTGGCAACATATAGAGACAGTGCCTACCCAACAGTGGGCTCAGTCTAAAAGGGGGAGACAGAGAACAAAACCAAACATACTAACAAAATAAAATAAATAGAATAGATATGTACATGTACATAAGTGCTGTGGGGCTGGGAGGGGGAAGAGCGAAGGGAGCTAGTCAGGGTGATGCAGAAGGGAGTGGGAGATGAGGAAATGGGCTTAGTCTGGGAAGGCCTCTTGGAGGAGATGTGCCTTCAATAAGGCTTTGAAGGTGGAGATAGTAATTGTCTTTCAGATATGAAGAGGGAGTGTGTTCCACGTCAAAGGCAGGATACGTTTAACAGTTTGGTGGTGCAATAGATGAAACTGAGGCACAGTAAATAGGCTGGAACTAGAGGAGCAAAAGTGTCTTGGCTGGTTGTAATAGGAAATCAGTGAGGTGAGGTAGGAGAGGGAAAGGTGAGGCTGATGGAAAGGAGTCTCTTGGCTCCAAGTCACATGTTCTTTCTACTAGGCCACACTGCTTCCCTTGAACTGTTTGACTATTAACAGTTCCTTTGTGACAAAACTGGCTGACAGCCTGTAACAAACAGGCACCCCTGTTCTCAAGGAAAACATAGGCTTGTGACATGTGAGAGCTCGTGGCCTATTGATTCGAAGACAAAGTCTTGCCACTGCTTCAGTTGTACAAGACATGTCATTTGTTTTGTTAGTTACTTATGGGATTTCTTACATGTCTATTGAAAGCCAAGTGCTGGTGGCAGAAGAAGCCATCTCTGTCCCAACCAGGGCTCCCAATCTAAGACGTAGTGAGAGCAGGTATTTTATTTTACAAATGAGGAAATTGTGGCCCAGAGAGGGAAAGTGACTTGCCCAAGATCACCTAACAGGCCTGGGGCAGAGCTTGAATTAGCCGCTGTCAGCCCCCGGCCCATGACCTTCCCCTGGCCTGGAATGCCCTCCCTCCACACATCCGCCAAGCTAGCTCTCTTCCTCCCTTCAAAGCCCTACTGAGAGCTCACCTCCTCCAGGAGGCCTTCCCAGACTGAGCCCCTTTTTTCCTCTCCTCTTCCCCATCCCCCCCGCCCTACCTTCTTCCCCTCCCCACAGCACTTGTATACATTTGTACAGATTTATTACTCTATTTATTTTACTTGTACATATTTACTATTCTATTTATTTTGTTAATGATGTGCATAGAGCTATAATTCTATTTGTTCTGACGATTTTGACACCTGTCTACATGTTTTGTTTTGTTGTCTGTCTCCCCCTTCTAGACTGTGAGCCCGTTGTTGGGTAGGGACCATCTCTATCTGTTGCCAACTTGTACTTCCCAAGCGCTTAATACAGTGCTTAGCACACAGTAAGCGCTCAATAAATGCAATTGAATGAGTGAATGAACATGAGTCTCCTGACTCCTGTTCTGGACTCTTCTCATTACACCACTCAGCTTTCCTGCCTTAGGTCAGTTTTATAAAGGCCAAAGGCCTTTTGGATCGCCAACATCTGAGCAGCTCTCAATCAATCAATCAATGCTATTTATCAAGTACTCTGCCCACTAGGCAAGAACGGTGATCACAGATAGGTTTGCTTTCCAAAGAATGAATCATCTCCCATTTCCCCCAAGGACCATAGGAGGGAAACAAGTGTTTGGATCAAAAGGGGCAGGATGATAGGGTTACTGATTGGGCTGGGGGCTCCATACTGGGACAGGAGACCAGAGATTCCTCTGAAAGCTCCACCACTAAGTCACTGGGTGACAAGGCCCACTTTCCAATTCCATGCCTCAATTTTCCCAGCCGAAAAATGTGAGTATTGATTGTTTCTCTTTCTACGTTGTTGCAAGGATGTTGTGGAGATACATTAGATGACACTTTGGACTCTATGGATAGGAGACATTCTGATATGTGGTTGCAAGAATGTGTATATATATATATATATATGTTAATGGCATTTGTTAAACTCTGACTATGGGTCAAGCACAGTTCTGTGCACTGGGGTAGATACAAGATAATCAGGTTGAACACAATCCCTGTTCCACATGGGGTTCACAGTCTTAATCCCATTTTGCCTATGAGGTAACTGAGGCACAGAGAAGTGAAATGACCTGCCCAAGGTCACACAGCAAGCAAGTGGGGGAGCCGGAATTAGAACCCAGGTCCTTCTGACTCTTCATTCATTCAATCATATTCATTGTGTGCTTATTCTGTGTAGAGCATTGTACTAAGTGCTTGGGCAAGTACGATATAACAGTGAACAGACACATTCCCTGCCACAGTGGACTCTAAGGCCCATGCTCTATTTCCGAGGCCATGCTGCATAGATAGATAGGTAGGTAGGTAGATGGATAGATAGATGAAATAACCCAGTCAGACACAGTCTCTGCCTCCAGTGAGGATCACAGTCTGTTGGGGGTGGGGGAGAATGGGTATTTCAGCTCCATATAATATATTTATATTCTCTTATGTAGAGACATATTTATATAAATTTATTTACACGTATAAATAAGAAATATATACATGCATATATCTGGGGGAAAAACATGGCCTATTGGAAAGAACAGTAGGACAGTGGGTCAGGCTTAGTACAGTGCTCTGCACACAGTAAGCACTCAATAACTATGATTGATTGAATTAATGAGTCCTAAAGAGAATCTCAATGAATTGATCAATTCTATTTATTGAGTGCCTAGTGAATGCAGCCCACTGTACTGAGCACTTGGAAAAGTACAAGATAATAGATGGTAGACATGATTTCTTCCCATAAGAAATTTATAGTCTACAGTAAGAGCTGGCAGTCTACATATCCCTCCCTGTTGACTCACTGCTCACCCCTTCTCTTCTGCCTGTAACTAAATGTAACTGCCTGTAGCACTCTGTCCATTTCCTAAGCCCTACTAAAATCATGCCACTGCCAGGAAGCCTTCCCTGACTAACCCTTTTTCTCCCTAACCCAGTCTCCTTTCCTTCTGCATTGTCTGTGCACTTGTCTTCAATCCCCAAGCATTTTATTGTTACTCACCCTCCCTGCACAGAACATCTATGAACACATCTTTATATTCTGTTGCTTCCTCTCATAGCATTTATTTTAGTGTCTGTTCCTTCGTTAAATTGTATGCTCCTTGTGAACAGGGATCAGTTCTACCAACAGTATTGTACTCTCCCCAGCATTTAGTAGTGGCCACCACATACAGTAAGCACCCAGGGAATATTGTTGATTGGCTGAGATCTGGGCTCTAATCTCATTATGCAACTGACCAGGTGTGTCACCTTGAGCAAGTCACTTAACATCTCTATGCCTCCATGCCCACTTAACAGGGTAGCCAAACATACTGGATTATTGAGCCCAGGTAGGATAGGGACTATCTGATCTATTATTTTGTTTCTATTCAAAATGTGATATTTGTTAAGCGCTTACTATGTGTCAGGCACTGTACCAAAGAATGAGGTGGATACAAGCCATTCTATTATTTTGTGTTTGACATAGAGTGAGTCTTAAGAAATATAAATGTAATAATTTGTGTGTGTATGTGTGTGCGTGTGTGTGTTTAACCTATACAATGGGAATTTTAAAACCTTCCCTTCCCACTTATCCCAGAATCACTGGCCTAGGGCAGAGGGGCAGACATTTCAGAAAACAGGGCTTATCTGAGGAAGATCTGTACAGGGGAAGAGGTGGATCGTCTTGACGGATGAGGACATAAGGGTGACCAGGAGCGTGGAAACCCATCTCCAGATGTTGGCAGGGGTGGAATCCAGAAGCCAGGTTTTTCATAACCCTCTCTGGATGATTCTGTTTTGGAATTGGATACAGGACAAGTTCTCAACCCACCTGGCTTTAGGTGAGAAATAGGCACAACTGCATTCTGAACAGAATAAACAAACTCAGGGCTCTCTGGTCTCTTGCCTGGACAGATGGACAGGCTGTGTTAATCCCATCTGGAATAAATGTTTATCAGTCAACAATCAATCAGTGGTGTTTATTGAACCCTTACTGGGTGCAGACCGCTGTAGTTTACAACCCTCTGGACTGTAAACTTGTTCAGGGCAGGGAATATGTCTTTTCATTGGTATATTACAATAATCATATTTTATGTATTTGTTAAGCGCTTACTGTGTGTCATGCACTGTACTAAGTAATGGCGTGGAATCAACGTAATCAGGTTGGATACAGTCCCTGTCCCGCCTGGGGCTCACTCTTAATCCCCATTTTACAGATGAGGTAACTGAGGCATAGAGAAGTGATGTGACCTACCCAAGACCACATAGCAGACAAGTGGCAGAACCCGAATTAGAACCCAAGACCTTCTAACCCCCAGACCCATGGCATATCCACTAAGCCATGCATACTGTGCTCTCCCAAGTGCTTAGTACAGTGCTTTGCTTTGCACACTGTAAGCACTCAATAAATGTGATTGACCGACTGACACTGTACTAAATGCTTGGGAGAATACAATAAAGCAGAAGAAATCACAAAACACAATTCTCTTTCTTTGGTTTACAATTTGATCTCTAGTTAATTTAGCCAAGTTTTGTCAGGAGTGAAAGTGCTTTCCCCTCCCCTTTCCACTTTGTTGAAACCCAGAATAGCGCATCGCAGTTGGAAGAGAGGGAAAATGTCAAATTGAGGTTAGCGTATGGCTCGGGCCTCCGGACTTTTTGGTCTTGAATCTAAGTTCATTTCTCCAAGCCACATGCCCTGTTACAAATGGAAAGCGTTGGAAAGGAAGAGAGGTAACTCGGTCATTTGTAGAAAAAATAATAGTAATCGTAATACAAAAGTCCGTAGACGGCAGCCAAACAAATACATTTAGAATAGACAAAATATGCTTTTGTTTGCTAATTCTGAGTTTGGGGTTTATTTGGTGTGTGCTGCACAGGACGACAGAGTTTCTTCAAAAATGTTGTTTTCCCTTTGTGGTTGTGAAGGAGAAAGTTGTGGAGGCAGGAAAGGGAGGATGTGGTGGTGGAGGGGAGGGGGCTGGAGAATGATTTGGTCTGTATTACTTCTTTGATAGGAGTAAAAGGGCAAGGGCCTCCCAACAAAAGCAGAAAAGGGGGAAAAGTTGATTAGAAGAAAGAAGTCTGACCTAGAGGAGGCAGAGGCCAAAGCTTAGCAGCTGAAGAGAGATGCTAGAGAGATGCAGAAATAATGGCAGTGGAGACAGGGCAGGAGCAGTGCAAGTTGTGGTGAGGACGGTGGAAATGGCACAGTAAAAGCAGCAAATGCCGCAAGAACACATAATGCTGATTAAAACTCTCCTCCCCTGACCTCATTCATCCCCACCTAAGAGAATTCTTCAGCCCACAATTTCTATCTCTGTGGTTTCTAGTAGAATTATAGGAGACATTATATGTGTTTGCTCCCTACTAGAAGAATAGGAGCAGTGTGGTAGAAAGAGCATAAATCTGAGTCAGGGGACCTGGGTTATAATCCTGACTTGGCCGCTTGCCCGCTGTGTGATCTTGGGCAAATCACTTAACTTCTCTGTGCCTCCATTTCCTCATCTGGGAAATGGGAAATTCAATATGTGTTCTCCCTTTCCCTTTGACTGGAAGCCCAGGCCAGGGACTATATCTGCTCTGATTATCGTGTATCTACTACAGTGCTTGGCACATTGTAAGTGCTTAACAAATACCATAGTTATTATTATAGATTAGCAAATGGTCAGTTCATAGGTCTATGGCCAACTTTATATAGGGTATGATAGGGTCTGAATGGTAATAAGGACACCCCAGTGTGGACAATGGGGAACTCACTCTGACCAAGCTTTACCTCAAAGCACCCTTTCCCTTTGGAAAGGGGGAGGGAGATGAGGGAGTAACTCTAAATTATCCACAAGATACTCTCAACTTCCCTTATCCAAATACATCATTCCCTTCCCATTCACCCCTTCCCTGCAAGCATACACATTAGAACATAAAACAGTAAGAAATGCCATTCCTGAGTCAGCCCAATGGGTTGCTGAATGACCTTAGGCAAGTCAATTAACTTCTCTGTGCCTCAGTTTTCTCAGATGGGGATTTGAAAACTGTTCTCCCTGTTATTTGGACTGTGAGCCCCTTGCAGGACAGGGATTGTGTCCAATCTGATTATTCATATAGATCCCAATCAATGAATCATATTTATTGAGCTCTTACTGTGTACAAAGCACTATACCAAGTGCTTGGGAGAGTTATATTATAACAGAGTTGGTAGATATGTACCCCAGCACTTTTTAACAGTGCTTAAAATATAATAGGTGTTTAGCAAATACCATAAAGACCCTCCCAAAAAAACAATGGTCCAGTCAGGTCAGAATTATCTCTCCAATATGGTAACCAGAGGCTTGGAGGAATTAGATGAGCCCCCCTTATTTTACACTCATCCTCACCCTGCGAGGAGCAGTGTGGACTCCTGGAAAGAGCCTAGACCCAGGAGTCAAGAGGATTTGGGTTCTACTCCCATTGCTGCCAGTTGTCTGTTGTGTGACCTTGAACAAGTCATTTAACTTCTCTGTGCCTTAATCCCCTCACCTGTAAAATGGGGATTCAATGCCTGTCCTCCCTTCTACTAGACTGTGAGCCCCCTTTTAGACTGTGAGCCCACTGTTGGGTAGGGACTGTCTTTATGTGATGCCAATTTGTACTTCCCAAGCGCTTAGTACAGTGCTCTGCACATAGTAAGCGCTCAATAAATACGATTGATTGATTGATTGATGTGGGATTGGGGTTGTATCCAACCTGATTAATTTATCTACTCCAGCACTTAGAACAGTACTTGACATATAGTAAGTGCTTAACAAATACCATACTAGTAATAATATTAATAATAACAGTAATAACCCTCATGGCTCAGTGGAAAGAGCCCGGGCTTTGGAGTCAGAGATTGTGGGTTCAAATCCCGGCTCCGCCAATTGTCAGCTGTGTGACTTCAGGCAAGTCACTTCATTTCTCCGTGCCTCAGTTCCCACATCTGTAAAATGGGGATGAAGACTGTGAGCCCCCCATGGGACAACACGATTACCTTGTAACCTCCCTAGCTCTTAGAACAGTGGTTTGCACATAGCGCTTAATAAATGCCATCATTATTATTATTATGGCTAGAGATGCATCACTTTTCACCTCTCATTTTTCCCCTTCACATTCTTTACTTTCCCATTATGGATCACTTGTTCATGAATGTATGAAAAAATCCCTTCCACATGCTGGTGTTTAGGGTCCTGTTTTGCATAAGAGCAAATTCAATATGCCTACAGGGCATCAGCATGGCCTAGTGGAAAAAGCACAGGTCTGGGATTCAGAGGACCTGGATTCTAATTTTAGCTTCCCCACTTTGGCTTCTGAGTGATACTGGGCAAGCTACTATTAACAATAATAATAATAATTATGGTACTTGTTAAGTGCTTATTGGATGCCAAGCACTGTAATAAGCACTGAGGTGAATACAAGCAAATTGGGTTAGTCACAGTCCCTGTCCCACCTGGGGCTCACAGTCTTAATCCCTATTTTACAGATGAGGTAATTGAGGCACAGAGAAGTGAAGTGACTTTCCCAAGGTCACACAGCAGACAAGTGGAGGAGGTGGAATTAGAACCCATGACCTTCCGACTCCCAGGCCTGTGCTCTACCCACTATGCTATGCTGCTTCTCCAATTAACTTCACTTCAATTTCACAAATACCCTAATTATTATTAGGGGATCATTATTACTATGGAAGAAGTTTTTCATTTGAACCTGAAAGTAGGATGTGAACCCCTTTTGGCATGTAAGCCCCCCCGAGGGAAAGGAAATGTGTTTAATTCCCTCCTGGATATTCTTTCCCAGTGCTCAGTACAGTGGTCTGATACAGTAAGCGCCTAATAAATATTATGACTACTGGAACGCTATTTCCTAGCTTCTACATAGCCTTCCCTCTTGGATGATAGGGGCAAGAACGTAGGCTAGACTCTAAAACATATGGCTTCCAAGAAAGAAGACCACTATTCTAAGACCTTAGGTCTCAACAGGGTAAGCAAACTACAGGATTAGTCAATCCTCACTATAAGGTACACGTGATCATGTGACCTGGAAGGAAGGGGAGGACTGCAGTCAATCCTGAGCATTTTTTACAGTCAGGAATTGACTATGGCTGAGTGCAGTCATTATAACTGAATAATAGCTACTTCCCAAACCACTGATCTGAATGGCCTTAATCCACAGACTGCCCTCTCATAATACTGCTGTCTCACTGTCCTTATTTGCTCCTTTGAAGAGTGACTTCTCTCCTTAGTTCCTACTGGATTTTTCAGTGCCAGTTCCATTACTGTTAATAACAGTGACGTGGCAGAAGCTTTCTGTTTAATATCGAAATTGGATATCCCTCCAGGTCTTCAGTGGCATCTTGGGTGGATAGAAAATTGGGGTTCTTTTCCTTAGAAAGGCAGGGTCAATGCAGATACCCAGAAGCCAATAGGGTTTGATTTGACTTTTTGCACTGAGGAAAATGGTGCTAGCAGCTTTCTGCTCTCACATCCTCCCTTGCCGTACTCTTTGCACAGAGCAGAGAGCAGGAGAAGCAGCATGTCCTAGTGGAAAGAGCATGGGCCTGGGAGCCAGAGGACCAGGGCTCTGATCCTAGCTCTGTCACTTATCTGCTGTGTGACTGTGGGAAAGTAACTTAACTCCTCTGTGCCTCAAGAGGGACCTGACTAACTTGCAGAATGAAGTATGGACTGAAATGAGGAGAGCAAGAGGCAGGGAGATCAGTAAGGATTGATGTGGTAGCAGTTTGGATGGAGAAGAAAGGGCAGGTTTTAACAATTTCATGAACATAGTACCAATGGGATTTGGTCAGAGATTGAATATGTAGGTTGAATGAGACTTATGAATTGAGGATAATGCCAAGAATACAGGCTCATGAGACAGGGAGGATGACAGAGCTGTCCATAGATATGGGAAAGTTAGGAGGAAGACGGGGTTTGGGTGGGAAGAGGAGGAGGTCTGTTTAGGATATAAGTTTCAAGTGTCAGTGGGACAACCAAGGAAAGCTATCCTGAAGGCAGAAGGAAATATGAGACTGAAGAGAAATAGAAAGATCAGAAAGAAACATCCACTCAAGAAGTAGTTGAATAAAGGTAATGATGGTTCCCCTTTTTTTCTATCCTTCTTAGCCTCAGGGGCCCTGTTTGTTATCTAAAGCCACAGATGCCACAGATCTCCTTCAAGTCTTAAGCTCCAGAATCTTCTGTACACATGCCTTACAGACAGAGTTTCTGTACCATTCTGATTCCCCATCATTGGAAAAGCCTGGCATCTGGCGAGTTTATTTTTCATTTATCAGAAAAAAAGTGTCATTTCTAACTTGTGTCCACCTGGAAAGCTTGATTCTAAAGAAGCAGAATGGTCTAGTGACAAGAGCACAGGCTCAAAAGTCAGAGGACATGGGTTCTAATCCCAGCTCTGCTGCTTTTGTGCTGTGGGACCTTGGACAAGTCAGTTCACTTCTCTGTGCCTCAGTTACCTCATCTGCAATAAGAGGATAAGAGTCTGAGACCCATGTGGGACTGGGACTGTGCCCAACCTGATTACCTTGTGTCTACCCTAGTGCTTAGAACAGTGCTTGGAACATAGTAATTGCTTAACAAATATCATTATTATTAATATTATCGTTATTTTTCCTAGGTGCCCAACTGAATTTAGTATGTCTGAGCCACACACATCAACCTTACATCAAGGAACTTGTCCCAGGAACTTTGACGTCACAGTAGTGACCTAAGGGACTGGAAGCATTTAAGACTTGTCCCACTCCTCATCCTTGACCTTTACCTTGCTGCTGACCTCGGCAGGTTTGGGAGAAATCCTGGTCAGCTCATCCCCTGGGAACTGGTGGTCTCTTCTTCAAAGTCATAGGAAAAAATCCCCCCCAAAGGGCTTGTAGAATACAGACCACTGTTCCCTTTGGGATGGATTATCAAATGTCACCCCAGGGCAGTCTTCTGCTTAAAGGAAACTGGCAGCCAGGCCTTTGAAACCCCCAGGTTTCACTGCTGTTTGGATGAGGCCACCAGCCAATCACCAGCAGGCAAGGATGAGAAAGTGTATGCCATGGACCTGCTGCCTCACTTACATGAGCCACATTCATCAGTTATTTTCCTGGCAATTGGGACTTCAGTAGTAATAATAATTGTGATGATGGTATTTGTTAAGAACTTACTATGGTCAAGCACTGTTCTAAGCGCTGGGGTAGATGCAAGGTAATCAGGTTGTCCCACTGGGGCTCACAGTCTTAATCCCCATTTTACAGATGAGGCAACTGAGGCACAGAGAAGTTAAGCAGCTTGACCAAGGTCACACAGCAGACAAGTGGCGGAGCTGGAATTAGAACTCACACCCTCTGACTCTCAGGCCCAGGCTTGTTCCACTAAGCCAAGCTGCTTCTCCCAAGTACTAGCTCCCATACCCCCTTGCTTTATTCTACAAATGAGTCAGTTTGCTAAAGATGCAGATAATAATACTAATAATGATGGCATTTGTTAAGCACTTACTTTGTGCAAAGCACTGTTCTAAGTACTGGGGGGGATGCAAGGGGATCAGGTTGTCCCTCGTGGGGCTCACAGTTTTAATCCCCATTTTACAGATGAGGTAACTAAGGCACAGAGAAGTGAAGTGACTTGACCAAAGTCACACAACTGACAATTGGCAGAGCCGGGATTCAAACCCATGACCTCTGACTCCAAAGTCCGTGCTCTTTCCACTGAGCCACGCTGCTTCAGATGGAATCAATGAATGTTTTCCAGCCATTTTTATAGTATTTGTTAAGAATTACTATGGGCTAGGCACTGTGCTAAGCCCTGGGGTAGGTAAAACCTAATCAGGTTGTTCACAGTCCATGTCCCAAATGGGGCTCACAGTCTTAATCCTCATTTTTTGGATGAGGTAACTGAGGCACTGAGAAGCTAAGCGACTTGCCCAAAGTCACACAGTAAACAAGTGGTGGAGCTGGGATTAGAACTCAGATTCTTCTGATTCCTAGGCCCGTGCCCTAGCCACTAGGCCACACTGCTTCTCTGCCTGTCTTTAATTTGACCTGGTATAGAAGTGGTCAGTAACTGCCAACCCTCAAAATCCAGACTTTACCCTTCTTCACCCTTTCCCCAACATGGTAACATCTGTGGCACTGAAAGTCTTAAATCCAGGGATTCCTTCAAACTTTACTTTCAAAGAACACGGGCTTGGGAGTCAGGATATCTGGATTCTAATCTTAATTCTGCCATTTGTCTGTTGCATGACCTTGGGCAAATTACTTAACTTCCAGTGCCTTTGTTTCTTCATCCATAAAATGGGGTTTCAGTATGGGTTCTCTCTCTTTCATAGACTGTGAGCCCCATATGGGACAGGGACTGTATCTGACCTAATTATCTTGTATCTACCCCAGCCTATACAATACAGGGCTTGGCACATCGACGTGCTTAACAAATGCCACAATCAACATTATTACTATTACTAGTTACAAAAATAAAAATTATCCAGGTCGTCTGTACAAGACAATATACATGGACTTTGAGAACATAACAAGGCCGTGATCGGGGATCATCCATTCCAGATTCCATTTTCAATAGAGACAAAAGAGCTGTAATCTCCTTGTGAGCTTTGGTAGTCATATTTCCTGTCCACAAGGAGCTCTGCACACAGTAAGCACTCAATAAATACGGTTGATTAATTGATTGATTGATGGTTGTCCATCTTAACATCATTCCAAAGGCTGATGGGAACAGTATGTATCATCCCCGGCCTCCCCCTCCACATCCCTGACTTTCCCTCTAGTAACCGGACTCTCGTCCATAAATTTATCCAAACCCCTCTTGAACCTGTTATTTTTGGCCTACCCAACTTCCTAGGGTAACAAATTCCATATGCTTACCACCAGCTGTGTGAAGAAGTGCTTCCTTTTGTTTGTTTTGAACCTATCACCTTCAAGCTTCAGTGGTTATGCGAACATAAGAAAAATGTTTACCCTAAGAACAGTTTGTTAAGCTGAGAAGCCATAAAGGTAAATTGTCGCCAGCGCAGTTAAAACGTTTACCACCCAGTGCTGTCTAGAAAAGAAAATTACTACTTCCTTCTTCCTGTGGTTTTTATGTGGACACCATCAGGTAATTGCAGTAACAATGTCCTCTATTGTTCAGCAGTAATATTACAAACTCCCCATCTGGGCTCTACCTGCTCCCTGCTTTTGCGGGTGGCCTAAATTCTCTAGTAGGTTGCTCCCAAACAGTGTCAACTCCAGACCCTCTGAACCTCCAGACTCACTTTGGATATTGCTTAGTTGCCCCCCCACCCCAGTGGCACCTATTTGGGCTCCTTAGGGATGCATCTTCCCAACAAGGGAAGCTCAGTGAAATAAGGGGCTGGAGTAGAGGAGTCACCTAGTCAGGTAGCATATAACAAATAATGGTATTGGAAGGGAGGGGTGTGATAAGTAAACACAAAATAAATCTCAGAAATGGGGCCTTTAAAAGTATATGAGCCTTGAAAAGAGAATGTGTGAACCACTGAGTCTCCCTATGGCTTCTAGAGCTGGTCTGTAGTCATATGGACTACCGAAGCAGCATGACTCAGTGGAAAGAGCCCTGGCTAGGGAGTCAGAGGTCGTGGGTTCTAATCCCATCTCCGCCACATGTCTGCTGTGTGACCTTGGGCAAGTCATTTCATTTCTCTGAGCCTCAGTTCCCTCATCTGTAAAATGAGGATGAAGACTGCGAGCCCCACATGGGACAACCTGATCACCTTGTACCCCCGCCAGTGCTTAGAACAGTACTTCGCACATAGTAAGCGCTTAAAAAATGCCATCATTATTATATGGACAGAGGCTATACAAGCTGCCAGCCCCCTCATCAGCATACAAGTAATAGCTTTGTATCTCAGTGGCCCCTTTTTTCTCAGAGTTTAGAAGGCTCCTTCAGACATCTGCTAATTAACCCATTCTAGGGATGTGAATTCCCATGATTCCCATTCCTTTGATGGAGGTAGAGACTCAGAGAGGTTGAGCTTTGGGCCCTGAGTCACACAGTGCATCAGAGCTTAGAGTAGTATGACAGAGCCCTTTCTCCCAGCCCAGTCTTCTCTTCTCTGGCTGCTTATTCCAGCTGGGATTTTTACCCTGAAGAGAAAGCTGGCAAAGCAGATGCCGTACAACACTTCAAAAGTATGATACTTGAAAATAATACTAATAATTGTAGTATTCGTTAAGTGATTACTCTGTGCCAGGAAGCAATCTGCTCTAGTGAATACAGCATGAGCCTGGAAGTCAGAAGGACCTGAGTTCTAATGCCGACACTGCCACTTACCTGATGTGTGATCTTGAGCAAGTCACTTCACGTCTCTGTACCTCAGTTACTTCATCTGCAAAATGGGGATTAAGACTGTGACCCCAGGAACTGTGTTCTACCTGATTTGCTTGTATCCACCCCAGCACTTAGTACAGTGCCTGGCATATAGTAAGTGCTTAACAAATACAATTTTAAAAATGGCTCAAAGAACCTCCAGTTTAGGCCTGGGTTCTATTATCAGGCTCCACCACTTGTCTCTTATATGACTTTGCACAATCAATCAATTGCATTTATTGAGTGCTTAAATACTTGTTTTCCTTCCTACTTAGACCAGGAGCCCCATGTGGGACAGGGACTGTGTCCAACCTAATTAACTTTTATCTACCCCATTGCTTAGAACAGTGCTTGGCATAATAAATGCCATCATTATTACAATTATTACTGTGTTCACAGCCCTGTACTAAGTACTTTATGTCTTGTCTTATGCTGTCCAGTCATCTCCGACCCATAGCAGCTCCATGGACACATCTCTCCCAGAACACCCCACCTCCATCTGCAATTGCTCTGCTATTGTATCCGTAGAGATTTCTTGGTCAAAATCCGAAAGTGGTATACCACTGCTGCCTTATGCGCAATAAACTAATGCGCAATAAAATAATGAGTCTCCACCCTCAACTCTTTCCCATGTCGCTGTTGCCCAGCACAGCTCAATTTCGACTTGTAGCAGATTGCCTTCCACTCGCTAGCCACCGCCCAAGCTAGGAGGATGGAATAGGTATGCCTCCGCTTGACTCTCCCTCACATAGTCGAGACTGGTAGCGTACTAGCAACTCTCCAGGTGCAATCCTGAGAGTAGGACGAAGTCCTTGGCAGAGTCCAACATAGAGTTGGCAGACATGTTCCCTGCCCACAGGAGCTTACAGTCAACCAAGTCATTTAATGTTTCTGTACCTCAGTTTCCTCCTCTGTAAAATGGGGATTCAAAACCCATTCTCCCTCCTCCTTAGACTGTGAGCCTCGTGTGGAACAGGGACTGCATCCAACCTGGGTTATCTTGTATTTACCCCAGTGCTTAATTCAGTGTTTGACATATAATAAGCGATTTAGCCATTACTATTATTATATAGCATTATATTATAGTATATTATATATGCTATTATATATATTATACTATATACTATAAGATTATTACACTATATTATATTATATAGTGTATTATATTATATAGTATATATTATTACTATTATAATAAGCCATTACTAGTATTATCATCATTATTATTAATAATATTACAGTAAGGATGGGTGTATGAGAGGAGCAGAAGGTGAGGGAGGGACTGTGAGCCCACTATTGGGTAGGGACTGTCTCTATATGTTGCCAACTTGTACTTCCCAAGCGCTTAGTATAGTGCTCTGCACACAGTAAGCGCTCAATAAATATGAATGATTGATTGATTGATAGAGGGAAGACAAGGAAGGGTGGCCATATTTAGAAGGGCCCTATCTACTCGCTCTTTCCTAGGTGTCTCCTGGGGTTGGAGAGGAGTGGTTTCAGCACAGAATTGGTCGGTGGGGGCTAGAGATCAGGGGAAGGGAGAGGAATTACAACTGTGTCCCATAGGTCATGCAGTGGGCAACCGGCAGAGTGGGGATTAGAATACAATCAATCAATTGTATTTATTGAGCGCTTACTGTGTGCAAAGCACTGTACTAAGTGCTTGAATACAAATCCTGTGACTCTCAGGCCTAGGCCTGTGCTATTTTTTTTTTAATTGGCTTTTTTGACAGGAGGCCTTGAGCCCATGGTCAGGATCTAACTTTAGGGCAATGCACCCTCAATGGATATGGGAGGGAAAATAACAAAGCAAAATGAAAAAAAAATATTTTCCTCTGCACCCCTGATTGGGCTGGTCACCCAGTTGAGTAGGTCAGGATACAGAAGAAGGGCAATAAAATCAAACCTTATTATTTTTTTAATAGCATTTGTTAAGCACTTCCTGTGTGCCCAGCATTGTACTAAGCACTGGAGTATAAACAGGATGGCTACAATCCATGTCCCACATGGGGCTCACAATCTTAATCTCCATTTCATAAATGAGGGAACTGAGGCCCAGATAATTTTAGTGACTTGTCCAAAGTCACGCAGCAGATAGGTTGTGGCAGGATTAGAACCCAGATCCTCTGACTTCCAGGCTTGTGCTCTTTCCACTAGGCCACACTACTAATTGGCAGTTCTCCCTTCTCCACTGTGTTTTTTTCTCCAGATAGAGAGGGGCTATTTTGATCTTCCAGAAGTTCCACCAAATGGTGAATAATTCATTCATTGTAAGGGTCAGGAGGACACTGCTTGTCTGAACTAATTTTTTCTCCATCTCCAGGAAATGTGGAATAGTTTCGGGGTTTTTGGCAACACAGTCTCATCAGAGTGTGCAGCAATAGTCATGAACACCGTCTCAGAAGCTGAGTGGATCCAGGATTCCCTCTATATCGGGACCCCCGGGGGGAAATTAGACCAGAAGAAAAGAATCCACCCTGTGAATGTTTTTTACCGTCCCCACAATGTGGCGCTCTGAAGCCCATTCACCTTCAGTTCAGCATCTCCACCAATCAAATATAATTTCTTAAGTGGTGGCACAAGAATGTTAATTGATGTGTGAAATAAAATCATCCTCCCATTCTCTTTGCTTTTTCTTTGCTTCGTGACTAGTTTCGACGCGACAACTCAGCTCCCCAAGCTCTGCTGCCTCCACACACCCACTCATTTTCTCACACGAGCGTGTGGCCCAAAGGGAAAAGAAAACAGCGCCTGAAACCTCACGCATCCCAAGGATTCTTCAAGAAAACGGAGAAGCAGGGAAAATCAGACCCCGCTCGGTATGTGGGTCTCACATCGAGGCGTCCTGAGCTGAGTGCTGTTTTTGGGTTGGCGCCCTCCACATCTGGACTCTGTTCTGTGCCAGCTTGCACAGGAAACTTTGGTTTTGTTGGCTTAAAAAGCAACAAGGCCCAGTTTCCAAAGGCGATCGGAGGAGAAGCCGAGGGGAGCCGACGTGATTGGTTCAGAGAGAAAGTTTACAGGAGATGTGTTGTTGGTTTTCCAAACTCAGGTGAAGATGCACTGTCTCACCAGGATGGGCAGGAAAGAAGAGGCAAAATGCTTTGGATACCGCTTGGCTTCACCTTTCATCCATCGCCCTTGCCCTTGTTCTGGGGCAGGGCCTGAGTAATGGACTCCACATGGCCAGCTGTGCCTACTAAGGCCTGCAAAACTCCACCCTGGAGAACTAAAGTTTGAAATTCAAGGTGCCTGACTTATCCCTGGGAAAAGGAAATGGAAGTAAATGGGTGGAACATTTGAAACCTACGCTACAGCTTTTTTTCTTTTTTCTCTACTCTCTTTCTCAAAGTTGTTTTTCTTAGAGTTGTTTAGAGCTGTGGAGAAGGCCAGTTCTGGAAAATTATTCTCATGCTCCATCAGTTTGAAAGTTTGAAAGAAGCAGAAGCCCCATAGGACAAGTTCCTCTAGAGGCCCGCATAGAGAAATTCCAGGAAACAGTTCACCAAAATACTCTCTCCTCCCATCCACTCTGAACACAGGTGAGCTTTCCTTCACACCATGAACACCCACTTATCTCTGGAAGAATGCCACCTCCTTACCTATTTACTTATTTATTTATGTCTATGAACTCTTAACTATGGCAACAATCAATCATATTTATTTAGCACTGTCCTAAGCGCTTGGGAAAGTACGATCTATAAGAGTTGGTGGACATGTTCCCTGCCCAGGGACCATCAGAATGTCTCCTGCCTCCTCCATTAGATTGTGAATACCCCAAGGGTAGGAATAATAATAATAATAATAATAATAATAATAATAATAGTGATGGCATTTATTAAGCATTTACTATGTGCAAAGCACTGTTCTAAACGCTGGGGAGGTTACAAGGCGATCAGGTTGTCCCGTGGGGACAGTCTTCATCCCCATTTTCCAGATGAGGTCACTGAGGCCCAGAGAAGTTGTGACAATAATAACAATAATGATGGCATTTATTAAGCGCTTACTATGTGCAAAGCACTGTTCTAAGTGCTGGGGAGGTTACAAGGCAATCAGGTTGTCCCACAGGGGGGCTCACAGTCTTCATCCCCATTCTATAGATGAGGGAACTGAGTCCCAGAGAACCGAAGTGACCTGTCCAAAGTCACCCAGCTGACAACTGGCGTAGCCGGAATTTGAACCCATGACCTCCGACTCCAAAGCCCGGACTCTTTCCACTGAGCCACGCTGCTTCTCTACAAATACAAATTAACAAATAGTTGTATTCCTGAGACAAGCCAGGAATCCAGGAATAATCCAGGTGTTAACAAATACCATAAAAAGAAAAAAAGCTGCGTGTTGGAGTAGAGGAACATACTTCAGCGTGAGTGACTGTCCTGACCCATAGCGTGGCAGTGAATGGGTGCTGTCTGCATCATCACCAATTGTATTTATTGAGTGCTGTCTGCATCTTTCTCTGTGTCTCGGGTCGTATGTTTCTTTTGGAACCGATCATGGGTCATGGGTTCGAATCCAATAATTTTGACCCTCAGCTCTATCAATCATTTAACAGTATTTGTTGAGCACTGTACTAAGCGCACAGTACAATACAGACTGTAGGCACCATCCCTTCCCTACACAGGGAACTCAGTCTACAGGGGGAGGCGGACATTAAAATTGATTAGAAAGAGGGGAAATTGTATGAGGAAACAGAGTATAAAGTTCTGTACAGAAGTGTCATGGGGTGATCTTCTAGACTGTGAGCCCACTGTTGGGTATGGACCATCTATGAATCATGCCTCTTACTTCTCAGTCAATCAACTGACCAATCAGTGGTAATAACTGAGTGTTTGTATTGTATAAAACACTCCTGTTTATTCCCCAGGCTCCTACTTTGCTTTTACAGAACACTTTTATTCCTCATTTTCATCCTCACATCTCTGTGAGCAGGGGAAAGGCGGGCACTATTATCCCCTTTTTTAACAAATAAGGAAACTGGGGCACAGAGAGGCTAAATAACTAAGCCAAGATCACACTGCAGTCCAGTGCCAAAGTTGGGATGAGTACCCAGGAACATGATGTAGTGGATAGTGCAATGACCCGGGAATCTCACAGATCCTAATCCCAGTTCCACGACTTGCCTTCTGTGTGACCTTGGGCAAGTCTATTCACTTTTCTGGGCCTCAGTTACCTCATCTGTAAAATGGGGATCCGGACGGTGAGCCCCACATGGGACAGGGATTGTGTCCAACCTGATTTTCCTGTCTCCGCCCCAGTGTTTAGTACAGTGCCTATTATACAGTAAGGACTTAACAAATACCATAGTTATTATTACTTTGACACCATACCCATGCTCTTTTTGTTGCACCATGTTCCCCTCAGAGCTCTGTACCCGGTAGGTATTTAATAGATACAGGGAAGCAGCATGCCCTAGCTGAAAGATCTGAGGCCCTGGGTTCTAATCATACATCCACCCTTTGCCTGCTCTATGACTTTAGGCAAGTCACTCAACTTGAGAAGCAGCGTGGCTCAGTGGGAAGAGCCTGGGCTTGGGAGTCAGAGGTCATGGGTTCTAACCCCAGCTCCGCCACTTGTCAGCTGTGTGACTTTGGGCAAATCACTTAACTTCTCTGGCCCTCAGTTTCCTCAGCTGTAAAATGGGGATTAAAAGTGTGAGCCCCACATGGGACAACCTGACTACCTTGTATTCCCCCCAGAGCTTAGAACAGTGCTTGGCACATAGTAAGCGCTTAACAAATGCTATCATTATTATTATTATTATTATTATTATTCTCCATGCCTCAGTTTCAGTCAATCAATCAATCAATCAATCTGTTTTATTGAGCTCTTACTATGTGCAGAGGACTGTACTAAGCACTCGGAATAATAATAATAATAATAATAATAATAATAATGATAGCATTCTCTCCCCCCCACCTTACCTCCTTCCCCTCCCCACAGCACCTGTATATATGTATATATGTTTGTACGTATTTATTACTCTATTTTATTTGTACATATTTATTCTATTTATTTTATTTTGTTAATATGCTTTGTTTTGTTCTCTGTCTCCCCCTTCTAGACTGTGAGATCACTGTTGGGTAGGGACCATCTCTATATGTTGCCAACTTGTACTTCCCAAGCACTTAGTCCAGTGCTCTGCACACAGTAAGCGCTCAATAAATATGATTGAATGAATGAAGCACTTACTATGTGCAAAGCGCTGTTCTAAGCGCTGGGGAGGTTACAAGGTGATCAGGTTGTCCCACGGGGGCGCTCACAGTCTTAATCCCCATTTTACAGATGAGGTAACTGAGGCACAGAGAAGTTAAGTGACTTGCCCAAGGTCACACAACTGACAATTGGCAGTGGTGGGATTTGAACCCATGACCTTTGACTACCAATCCCATACTCTTTCCACTTAATACAATACAGTGGAGTTGTTAGACACACTCCCTGCCCACAGTGACCTCACGGTCTAGTTTCTTCTTCTGTAAAATGGGGATTCAACCCTTGTACTCCCTTCTATTATCATCATCATCATCAATCGTATTTATTGAGCTCTTACTGTGTGCAGAGCACTGTACTAAGCGATTGGGAAGTACAAGTTGGCAACACATAGAGACAGTCCCTACCCAACAGTAGGCTCACAGTCTAAAAAGGTGAGACAGAGAACAAAACCAAACATATTAACAAAATAAAATAAATAGAATAGATATGTACAAGCAAAATAAATAAATAAATAGAGTAATAAATATGTACAAACATATATACATATATACAGGTGCTGTGGGGAAGGGAAGGAGGTAAGATGGGGGGGATGGAAAGGGGGACAAGGGGGAGAGGAAGGAAGGGGCTCAGTCTGGGAAGGCCTCCTGGAGGAGGCGAGCTCTCAGTAGGGCCTTGAAGGGAGGAAGAGAGCTAGCTTGGCGGATGGGCAGAGGGAGGGCATTCCAGGCCCGGGGGATGACGTGGGCCGGGGGTCGATGGTGGGACAGGCGAGAATGAGGTACGGTGAGGAGATTAGCGGCAGAGGATCAGAGGGTGTGGGGTGGGCTGTAGAAGGAGAGAAGGGAGGTGAGGTAGGAGGGGGCGAGGTGATGGACAGCCTTGAAGCCCAGGGTGAGGAGTTTCTGCCTGATGCGCAGATTGATTGGTAGCCACCGGAGGTTTTTGAGGAGGGGAGTAACATGCCCAGAGCATTTCTGGACAAAGACAATCCTGAGGCTGTAGGCCTCAGGAAGGACAGGGACCATATCCAACTAGATTAGGTTCTATATACTCCAGGGCTTAGTACAATGCTTGACATCGAATAAGTGCTTAATAAACACCACGATTACTATATACCAAAGCAGCATGACCTAGGGGAAAGAGCACAGGACTGGAAGTCAGGTGAACTGTGTTCTAATCCTGAGTTGCCCATTTGCCTGCTTTTTGACTGCATGCAAGCAGCATGGCCTAGTCAGTAGACCGCAGGCCTGGGAGCCAGAAGGACCTGTGTTCTAATCCTGGCTCCATCACCTGTCTGCTGTGTGACTTTGGGCAAGTCACTTGGCTTCTCTGGGCCTCAGTTACCTCATCTGTATAATGGGGATTAAGAGTGTGAATCCCATTTGAGCATGGCTCACGTGCTCACAGAGAAGCGGCGTGGTTTAGTGGAAAGAGCCCGGGCTTGGGAATCAGAGGATGTGAGTTCTAATCTCGGCTCCGTCATTTATCAGCTGTGTAACTTTGGGCAAGTCACTTAAACTCTCTGTGCCTCAGTTAACTCATCTGTAAAATGGGGATTAAGACTGTGAGCCCGATGTGGGACAACCTGCTTACCTTCTATCTAACCCAATGCTTAGAACAATGCTTGGCACATAGAACAATGCTTGGCACTTATCAAATACCATCATCATCATGTGAGACAGGGACTGTGTCCAATCAGATTAGCATGTATCTACCCCAGGGCTTAGTGCTTGGCACATAGTAAATGCCCAACAAGAACCATAATTGTCTATTATTAACTTCTCTGGGCCTCAATTTCCTCATCTGTAAAAGGGGGACAAGACAACTGTTCTCTTTACTCTCTTTCTCTAAGCTGTTTTTCTTAGGGTTGTTTAAAGTTGCAGAGAAGGCCAGTTCTAGAAAATTATTCTCATGCTGCATCAGTTTGAGAGAAGCAGAAGTCCCATAGGACAAGGGCACAGGGACAGTTTGATCTGATTTAACTGTATCTTCCCCAGTGCTTGGCAAGTAGTAAGCACTTAACCAAATATCAGAAATTTTATTATTACCAGTTTATAGATTTTCTCCAATATCTGTAAAGTGTAGAGATTTTTCAGTTTCTTCCCAGAGACTCCATCCAAAAACCTAAGGAAGTGGCAAGAACTACGTCACGCCAACAATCAGGGAGGAAGGAGGACCAATAAATACAAAGCTCTTTTGAGCTGTCTCACTCTAAATGGAGTACAGTACACTGAGTATTCTTGTCACGTTTAAAACTGTTTCTCAGTAAGAGGCAGGCCTAACAAACAATTGTACAATTTTATGTGACACATATATAAATATGGTAGGTGATAGAACGCATACTGTATATACATTATCTTCACATTTTCCATGATGTGTGGTAAAGATGCTTACATGTCTAATTCAACATACCCCCAGATCTACCATAACATCTGTTCTCATAAGTGAATACTGCAGTGTGATTCTTCTTGATGTAAGGTTAGTAAGAGCACTACTCCTGTGATACAGGAAACTTGAGCATTCTCTTCTAAGCTTGTTGTGGGCAGGGAATGTGTCTGTTTATTATTGTATTGTACTCTCCCAAGAACAGCGTACAGTGCTCTGCACACGGTAAACAATAAATATGATTGAATGCCTGAATAAAGATATTTCAGGATTAAACCCTCAGTGATATTTTTGGGCACTTATTGTGTGCAGAACACTTTACTAAGCAGCTGTGAGAGTACAATACAATATGTTTGGTAGATATGATCCTTGCCCTCAAGGAATTTATGATCGGGTTGGGGCGATAGATGTTAAAATGTTAAAATGTTAAGATGTTAGAACTTAACTTCTCTGTGCCTCAGTTACCTCAACTGTAAAATGGGGATTAAGACTGTGAGCCCCCCGAGGGACAACCTGATCACTTTGCAACCTCCCCAGTGCTTTGCACATAGTAAGCGCTTAATAAATGCCATTAAAAATAAATAAATAAATACATACATACATAAATTACCTGTAGGGAAAGTGGCAGAATATAAGGATTTGTGCCCAAATCCTGTGGGGCTGGGGAAGTGGTGATTCTCAAAGCATTCAACCCAGGTGCATAGGATACACAGAAGGGAGGGAGGATGTGGGGAGATGAGAGGTTAGTCTGAGAGAATAGAAACTTTTCCTGGTGCTCAATTTGGAATGCATGATGACATAATCAATTTTAAATATATTGGAATAGACAGAGCTGTCCCTTACAAGAAAGGCAGGTATTCCTTTTCCCATTTGTTTTTCTAGGGGGGGAATTATGTAGATTGCTAATTCCATGTAAATTTATCCACCATCTCACCCCAACATATCAAAAACCTACAAATCCTCTTCACATAAATAGATATAGGACTTTGTTCATATTGAAATCCCATTTTTCACAGAACAACTTAAACAAATGCATTTCTCATTAGTAGAGGAACAGATTCTTGACTGGAATACTTCTGGGTGATCTCCTGCCCCTGTATAGTTTAGGATTTTTGAAGCTGGAACTTCATTCTTTAGAAAGGATCCACCTGAAATACTCTCATACATTCACATGTGAGGGACTGTTCATTTATCTTGGAAGGAAGCTCATGACCTAGTGGGTAAAGCATGGGCCTGGAATTCAGAGGACCTGGGTTCTAATCCCAGCTCCACCACTTGCGGAGTGACTTGGGCAAGTCACTTAAGTTCTCTGAACCTCAGTTTCCTCAACTGCAAAATGGGGATTCAATATCTGTTCTCCCTCCTACTTAGACGGTGAGCTCCATGTGGGACAGGGATTTTATCTGACCTGATTAACTCATATCTATCCCAGTGTCTTGAGCAGTGCTTGACAAATAGTAAGTGCTTAGCAAATATCATAAAAATGTGTAAGGCTAAAGATAACAAATGGCATAAAAAAAGGAGTAAGGCTAAAGGAAATTGTTTGAAAGCTTTTCCTGCAAACTCAGAATCATTTTCCCCAACTAGCATCTTACACGTCAACAGAGGGTCACAGTAGCCAGAATGTCATGTGAGTCCTTGGTATATGGCTAAAGACTTGGGTTTTTGTCATCCTAAGACCTCTGTCAGGATAACCTAATAAAAACAGCTGTCCTTCATATTGAAAGAGAACAGCATGGATGGTGAAATCCACCTGGTTGTGCATGTTCTGGCTCCTTCTGTGCACACAAAAAGATTATGACTCATTTTGTATTGCCACAACTGATGCTATAGCACGTGACACTGTTTTCTCTTTTGCCTTCCTGTCTCTCATTCCTCACAAAGTTTTCCTCAGAGACAGCTGTTCCCTTCTTTATAGCAATACTCTGGGCTAATCTGTTCTCCGCAACTGGCTCCTGATTTTCAGCTGGGATGGAGCCTTGTGTGAGTTTTTGTCTTATTGTGACCTTAAAATGCATCCTCTCCCCTCTTTGTTTTCAGTTTCCCAATCTCAGGTCTCCAAGCAGTAGCTGTTGTGTTTCCCATCGTCCCTTCTTCTCCCAAAGTGCCCTGCCCAGCCTAAGATGTGTTGAGGTGAGCACCCTTTCAATGCTTGGAGCCTGACTTGATAATAATAATAATAATTACAGTATTTTTTAAGCACTTGTTTTGTGCCACTCACTTTACTAAGCACTGTGGCAGATATGAGCAAATTGGGTTGAACACAGTCCCTGTCCCACATGGGGCTCACAGTCTCAATCCCTATTTTACAGATGAGGTAACTGAGGCACAGAGAAGTAAAGTGACTCATCCAAAGTCACACAGCAGACAAGTGGCAAAGCCAGAATTAGATCTCATGATTCCCAGGTCCATGCTCTATCCGCTATTCCATGCTGCTTCTCATTACATTTTTTGTAATAGGATGTCCTAGATATGATCTGACAAATGGCAAGTCTCTACATGCTTCCTGCATAAAGTGAGAAACAGTGGGTATATCTGTAATTTATAATGTCTGGTCTGACCATATCTGCAGACTTCTTGTGGGCAGGGAGGGTGTCTTACCAACTATATACTATCTCAGTTGGTTAATAGAGTGCTCTGCACATAGGAAGCACTCAATGAATACCACTGATTAATTGATTGAGTGGCTATCTGGCTTCCTGGGGTATGAGACATTTGCTAAGCTCCCTTCTTCTCTTATGTCACCTCCACCACTCCGAGCTCCTGTCCCCACCTCAACAAGACTCAGGAAGCTGGGATCACTGGTTGGATGTGTCTTGGAACCCAGGGGTAATAATAATAGTTGTGGTATTTGTTAAGTGCTTACTATGTGCCAGGCTCTGTACTAAGCACTGGTGTGGATATAGCAAATTGGGTTGGAAACAGTCCCTCTCCCATGCAGGGCTCACAGTCTCAATCCTCATTTTACAAAGGCAGTAACCAATGCAAAGAAAAGTGAAAAGACTTCTCCAAGGTCAAAAAGCAGACAAGTGGCAGAGCTGGGATTAGAACCCATGACCTTCTGACTGCGAGGCCTGCATTCTATCCACTAAGCCATGTTTAGCAGACTGCTAATTAACTGGCAGTGGGTTTCACCAACACTGAGTTTTGCTTGAGTCTTGCACAGGTGTACCTGGGGTTGTGATGGACCATAACACCTAAAATTGGTGTTATGTTATGAACTGATTACTGAAATAGGCCAGGATCTGAAAGCCCCACCCAACATTAGGGCCAATCACTGCAGGGAATTCAATTTCCTCCTCCTCCTCCACCCAACCCTGAACTCAGAATTGATGCCCAGCTTCTCTGCTTCAGATGCAGTGTCGAGAAGGAGGCAGCCCAGGTGAGGTTGGTTAGAGGAGAAAGAGATTTTAGGCCAATTTAGGCACCCTTGGTTCTCATACTCTGGTTCTGTGCTGCTTTCAGCTGAAATAGGGAATCTCTTTTTCAACTGTTTCCCCCACTGAGACTTCCTGTCTTTCCCACCCCTCCTTGAACACAACCTTGGAGGCTCCATTTCTTGCTTTGTCTTGAAGCAGACATCATGAGGCAGAAGAAGCTGGCTAAATCTGCTTAAAATTTCAGCTCCTTCTATCTCACTTTAATTCTGTTCTGCTTTGGGATGAAAGAGGAAAAAACTGCAATCCGTGAAGGAGGGGAAGAGTGTCATGGTTGTCGCTAAGGCTACGATCTGGGCTACACCAACAATGGCTAAGATTTTTGGATTAACATGTCTTTCATCAACGTTCAAGAAAGTACATGAACTTTGAAAGATGATTAATGAAGAAGAACCTCAGAAAAACAGGATCTTAAAGGTATGCAGAAATTTCCAAAAGGACTTAGCCTGCTACATGGTGATTTTTGAAGAAAATAAGGCTGCTGATCACCTAAATTGGACAAGTTTCTCACCAAGGTTAAAAAACCACTACCACGGTGAGTAGAACAAGTTTCTACTTCTACAACCTCTTGCAAAGATAATTAATCGTATCACAACTCCTTGTTTAGTTAATGAGGCAATGCTATACTTTGAATTACTTTAATAGAGAATAAGGGTTCACTGATGTTTAATGTTACTGACTATTGAGTGTAAAGAAATTTCATATTATTTTTCCAGAATTTCCGAAATGAATCCCAATGTGGATCATGTAAGTCAATGGGAAAATGTACCCCACAATACAGTCATTCGTGAAACATTCATGTGTTTTGAGGAATTAATTTGAGGCTGTTTGTTGGAGTATATGACTGGCACTTTGGCATAAAATTGAAAATTAGCTTCCAGGGAAGGGGAAAGAGACATGGGAGTCTTTCATAGTTCAGTTCAGGGTCCCCTTCTATTCTCTGTCTACACTCACTCCCTTGGAGAACTCATTCACTCCCTTGGAGGACTCATTCACTCCCATGGCTTCAACTACCACCTCTGTGTGAATGATTCCCAAATCTATATCTCCTACCCTGACCTTTATCCCCCTCTCCAGACTCTCATCTCCTCCTGCCTTCAAGGACGTCTTTTCTTGGATGTTCTCCCATCACCTCAAACTTAACATCTCCAAAACAGAGCTCCTTATCTTCCCAACCAAACCCTGTCCTCTTCTTGACTTTCCCATCACTGTAAACAGTACCACCATCCTGGCCATCTCACAAGGTCAGAACCTTGGTGATATTCTTGACTCCTTTCTCTTATTCAACCCACATATTTAATCTGTCACCAAATCCTGTTGGTTCCACCTTCACAACATCGCTAAAATCTGACCTTTCCTCTCCATCCAAACTGCTACTGTGTTAATACAATAACTCATCCTACCCCACCTAGATTACTGCATCAGCCTCCTTGCTGACCTCCCAATCTCATCTCTTCCCACTCCAGTCCATACTTCACTCCGCTTCCTGGATCATCTTTCTACAAAATCATTCAGGATATTCCACCCCCCCACACCTCCTTAGAAATCTCCAGTGATTGCCCATCCACCTTTTTATCAAGCAAAAACTCCTCACCATTGACTTTAAAAGCAGTCCATCATTTTGCACCCTCCTACCTCACTTCACTACGCTCCTTCTATATCCCAGGCCATACACTTTGCTCCTCTAGTGCTAACCTTCTCACTGTGCCCAGATCTCGCCTGTCTCACCACCAACCCGTGGCCTGGAGCCCCCCTCCCTCCTCAAATCCAACAGACAATGACTCTCCCCCGACTTCAAAGTCTTACTGAAGGCACATCTCCTCCAAGAGGCCTTCCCAGACTTTGTCTCACTTTTCCTCATCTTCCACTCCCTTCTGCATCACCCTGACTTATTCCCTCTGCTCTCCCCCTTCCCCAACCAGCCCCACAGTACTTATGTATGTACCTGTAATTTTATTCATTTGTTTTGATATCTGTCTCCTCTATTCTAGACCATGAGCTCATTGTGGGCAGGAAGTGTCACAGGAAATGTTGAATGTTGTATTGCACTTTCCCAAGTGCTTAGTACAGTGCTCTGCACACAGTAAGCACTTAATAAATATGATTGAATGACTCCACTAGGCAAATTGCAGGGCAGTGTGTAAGGTGATTGCTAGTTATTCAATCACATTTATTGAGCACTTACTGTGGGCAGAGCACTGTACTGAGAGCTTAGGAGGGGATGAAGACTGGGAGCCCCCAGTGGGACAACCTGATCACCTTGTAACCTCCCCAGTGCTTAGAACAGCGCTGACCCCATCTCCATATTTCCTTTTGTTGTCTGTCTCCCCCTTCTAGACTGGGAGCCCATTGTTGGATAGGGACCGTCTCTCTATGTTGCCGACTTGGACTTCCCAAGCGCTTAGTTCAGTGCTTTGCACACAGTAACCGCTCAATAAATACGAATGAATGAATGAATGAGAGTACAATATACCAATCAACAGACACATTCCCTGACCACATTGAGCTTCCAGTCTAGGGCCCTCTCTGAGGATTTGGGTCTGCCCTGAGGCAACTCTACTTCAATCAAGTGATGGTATTTATTAAGCACTTATCATGTGAAGAGCACTATACTCAGCGCTTTGGAAACTGAAATACAATAGGGTTGATAAACACATTCCCTGTGCACAATGAGCTTATTGACTTATTGGAGGGGAAGGAGGTCGCAGAGCCTTCTGGACTATCAGAGCCTGCTTCAAAGTGAACCTCAATCTTGCAGAACAAATCTAGGCCCCAGGGATCCTTGCGGGCAGAGTGCCATGGAAACTTCTGGAACCTCTGTGCCCAACTTGGTTAGGGTACAAAGCTCTGACCCAGCCTCTGGAGGAAAGTTGGCAGTCAACTGCTGGCCCTCACCAGACAGATACCTTTCTCCAAGGCCTCAGAATTGGCTCACTAACCTCCCCTTGCATTGTAGTAGTAAGAGAATAACAATTATGATAGTAAGAATAATAGTAATTCATTCATTCAATCATTTTTTATTAAGCACTTACTGTGTGCAGAGCACTGTACTACTATTGAATACTTTTTATGTACCAAGAATTTGGGCAGATAAAATATAATCAAATGCAGTCCCTGTCCCATGTGAGAGTAGGATTTTAATCCCCATTTTACAGATGAGGAAATTGAAGCCCAGAGAAGTTAAGTGACTTGTCCAAGGTCACACAGAAGGCAAGTGGAGGGGCCAGGATTAAAACCTAGGTCCTCCGATTCCCAGGCCTGTGCTCTTTATTCATTTATTCAATTATATTTGTTGAGCACTGACTTTGTGTAGAGCACTGTACTAAGCACTTGGGAGAGTACGATGTACTAATGAATAGACACATTCCCTGGCTGTAACGAGCTTACAGCCTAGAGATGAGTTTAGGAAGCACTGCTCCTGAACATGAAATAGTCCCACCTCAAAGGACAGAAAACATCACTCCAGAGAGAGAGAGCATCATTTATGTTTTAGCCTTTGGAAATGGCTAATTACATTCCGGTGGTATCTGCTGGAAAAAAACATGGACCTGGAACTCAGATGCCCTAGTTTTTTTTTGTTTTTGGAGGGAGAGGGAGGGTTGTGGTATTTTTTAAATGCTTATTATACGCCAGGCACTCTAGTAAGCAGTGGTGTAGATACAAGCTAATCAGGTTGGACACAGTCCACATCCCACATGGGGTTTACAGTTTTAATCCAGGTTTTATAGATGAGTTTCTGAGGCACAGAGAAGTTAAATGAGTTTCCAAGGGTCACACAGCAGACAAGTGATGGAGCCAGGATTAGATCCTAGGTCCTTCTAACTCCCGGGTCTGCGCTCTATCTACTAGGCCACACTGCATCCCGAGGTTCTAATCTCAGCTCTGCCACTTGTCTGCTGTGACCTTGTCCCAGTCACCCAACTTCTCCATGCCTTAGTTTCCTCATCTGTATAATGGGGGATTAAATGCTTGTGATGGTGAACCTCATGTAGTACCTCAACGATGCTCGGCGTGATTATCTCGTTTCCACCTCAGCGCTTGGAACAAAATAAGCGCTCAATAAGACCGTAGTCATTTTTATTAGGAACGCTATAATAAATGATGGAAATTATGCCAAGGCTACAGAGAGACAAAAGGCAAATGAAAGACGAACCAGAGAGAAATAGATGTCAAGAAACTCACCCGCATATCCGATCGCTCATCACTGACCTCCAGGAAAATTGCTTCTTTCCTCAGGACCGACCGCTAGTTAATGCACAGAGTTAGGGCTCGGGAGGCCCCCGTGAGAATGAGGAGAGATTGAACAGAACTGGATCGCTGCCTGCCCGTAATCCTGACAGAGGAGGACTTTTCATTTAGCGAACCGCGCTGGGCAAGGCAGTTATCGTGTCCCCGGATGCTGCTGCTCTTGTTCTACCTCATTTACCGCCACAACCCTCCATAAACCAAAGGGAGTCCAACATGCCTAATGTAGCGTGAGGCGCGAGGCAGGGTTCTCTGGCACTGGGGAGATTTACTGCAACTTGGAGAATGATGGGCTTTAGTGAGCAAAATTCCCTTGGTTCTCCCACCTCCCCCTCCCCACTCGGTAGTCTTCCCAGCTCTGGAGAATGTACTTTAAGTCTTTTGTTCTTCCTCATTAAGAGTGCCAAGATTCATGGCAGACGCCTGGAGCGGTCTCCAGCTTTATAGGTTTATTATGGTACGATTACGAATTGTCTAATTTCTTTTTATTTTTTGTGGTGGTCTTAGTGCTTATACGGCAAGTGTTTATGTCGAGTGGAGACCATTTTTGGATCGCTCACATATATGCTTGGGTGAAAAAGAGTGAATGCTTTTAAAGACACACACGCACACATGCACTGATTTTTTTTTCTTTTGTTTCCTCCCCTTGCTTTTCCCCCCCACAATATTCGTCTGATAATAAGTGGGGAAAAGTTTTCTAGGGTCTAGTCTGTAAGAGTGCTTAATACTATACTCTGCACATGGTACGCTTTCAATAAATATCACTGGATTGATAAGATAAAGATGATTTCATAGTGATTAAGACTGTGAGCCCCATGTGGGACAGGGACTGTGCCCAATCTGATAACTTTGTACCTAGTCCTGTGCTTTGAACAGTATTTGACACATAGTAAGCACTTAACACTTAATTGATGATGATGATGATGAAGATTTAAGGTGTATTCAAAGTCCCTCATTGTCTCTTGTTAATCCATAAGAGAATGTGGGTTCTAATTTTGGCTCCATCATATGTTCACTATGTAACCTTAAGCAAGTCACTTCCCTTCTCTGTGCCTCAGTTACCTCATCTGTAAAATGTGGATTAAGATTGTGAATCCCATATGGGATAGGGACTGTGTCCAACCTGATTAACTTTACTTTAAGCCTTTCACATAAAGCGCTTAACAAATCCAATTAAAAAAAAAAAAAGAATGGCCATTCTGGGGGGAGCAATTTGCCAAGAGAAAAATAAGAGCAGAAGGAAGAAAAGGAAGGGTAACTTCTAGGGTAAACTTTAAAAATGGCAGAGAAGTAATTGCCTTTCCCATCGAGGTCCAGAGCAGCTTCGGAAAAGCCCCCTCTCCAGAGTGCAGATGATCTGGGCTGGAATCCTCTTTGAAGTGATGAACTAAATCATTGAGGCTTAGGCCTACAAACACCCCTAGGTTAAGATTGCTAGTCATGTGATCATTAAAACCTGGAGAGAACTTAAGCCAGATGGGTGTTCCTGTGGAACCAGGAATTGATCTTCCTCCTGCTGTGCCTAAGTAATTTTCAATGGCCTGCCTGCCCTATTATGTACTAAGTTCCATGAGGGCAAGAAACATGTGTCCTATGCAAGCTCCTATTGTTGCTTCCTAAGTGCCTAGTACAGTGCTTCAGTGCTACAATATTTTACACTTGATAACCTACCATTGATTGACTGATGGATTGGGGGCTAGGACCTGCCTAAACATGTGGCTCTCAATCCCAGATAAAGCATATTAAACTTAAAATTTTCTCCACAGATCCCTTCCCTGGGAGACCCTGGATATTTGAAAGCTAAGCAAGTGAAATGGATAGCAGTGGATTATCCAGAGCCCAAGACACATTAGTGCTTAAAATAACTCAAAACTGGTCCTCAGAGAAATCACAAGATGGGCAAGAAAATGTTCAGTGAAGATTAGAAGAGAGGGTGCCCTTTCCACCCTCCCCCAACACCCCCCCCCCCCACACACACACACACACCAGATCTGTATTGTCTGGGCCAATAAGATCACAGAAGCAATGTCAGGGCTTCATTTTTTACTTTTTTTAATAATTTCTATACAAATCCATGGGACCATCTACACAGCCAATACTCAACAAGGGGTTAAAAACCATCAAACCCTAGGCTCAGAAAAAGTAAAAGGAAAGAGTCATTTTTTTTTAAGCAGTTTCCCTCCCAGAACACCCCCACCCCATCGTCCCACCAGCTATATAGTCTTTGGGACCACGAGGATCAGAAATCTTCTTCCCCAAGGCTTTCTAGACTGTAAGTCCCTCGTGAGTGGGGAAGACGTCTTCCAACTCTGCTGTATTGTACTGTCGCAAGTGCTTAGTACAGTGCTCTGTATGCAGTAAGAACTCAATAATTATCACCGATTTTCTAAAGATAATTTTAGTGATTGTTGGACACTTACCATGTGCCAAGTACTGTACTAAACACTGGGATAGATTGAAGATATTCAGGTCAGGCACAGACCCTTCCCTACAGGGGGCTCACAATCTAAATAGGAGAGAAAAGAAGTATTGAATCCTAATTTTATAAATGAGAAAACTGAAGCTCAGAGAAGTTAAGTGACTTACTCGAGAACTCACAGCAGGCCTCTCCCCCTTTCCCTCTCTTGCCCCCCTCTCCCCTAGCAGACCCAGGATTGGAATGCAGGTTCCCTGACTCTCTGCTCTTTCCACTAGGCCACGTGGCCTCACAGCCAAGCCTAGGCTTAGGAGCTGACAGCTCCAGGACATTCTTTGACAGGCAGAAAGCACTTCTGGTAGAGAAGGGCTAAGAGCTAGAACTATTTTTGTCATTGTTGATTTTCCAGACTGGACGTTTTTGAGTTGCTCTGGAAAGCAGGTGAAATGAACACAGTGGTTTCTCTCCAACTTATAGTGTTTCTAGAGACATGTCAAGATCTTTCCCAAGTCAGAAACGGGACTGTAAATCAATCAATCAATCAGTTATACTTACTGAGCTTTTACTGTGTACAGAGCCCTGCACTAAATACTTTAAAGAGTACAGTGTAACAGTTGGTAGATGAGATCCCTGCCCACAGTTAGCTTCCAGTCTATCCACATCCTGCCTCTGGCCTGGAGTGCCATCCCTATTCGTATCCTACAGAAAATTACTCTCCCCCGCTTCAAGGGCTTATCAAAGGCACATCTCCTCCAAGAGGTGTTCCCTGACTGAGCCCTCCTTTCCTCTTCTTCAACACCCTTCTGCCCCACCTTGACTTGCTTCCTTTATTCACACATGCTCTCAGTCCCAAAGCGCTTATGTTCCGATCTGTAATTGTATTTATTTATATTTCTGTCTCCCCATCTAGACTGTAAGCTCATTGCGGGCAGGGAATGTGTTTGTTATATTGTTGCACTGTACTCTCGCCAGTGTTTAGAACAGTTCACTGCACACAGTAAGAACTCAATAAATATGACTGGCTGGCTGACTAGCAGGGGCGTCTAGAACCATTCAAAGTCTAGACTTAAAAATGACTCTTGGGGACTGAGGTCAAAGACAGTGAAGTTTTGTATTTTTCCCTCTATGAGGTGAAATCATAATGTTTATTGTGTCCTATGAAAGTCCCCAAGATGGACTCAAAGTAGAACAACTGTCACCGGCATTGGTAACATCTGAACTCTGTGTGCAGGAAGTGTTATCTTTGAGTACTCCACAGACTCACTTTCTCCTCCTAAATCCCAGGGTTTGTTTAGAGTTCATTTCTTAACTAGCTTTTCCTCAAGTAGCGTGGCTTATTAATTCATTCATTCAATTGTATTTATTGAACACTTACTGTGTGCAGAGCACTGTACTAAGCACTTGGAAAGTACAATTCAGCAACAAATAGAGACAATCCCTACCCTCAATGGGCTCACAGTCTAGAAGGGGGGAGACAGTAAACCAATAAACAGGCATTGATAGCATCAATATAAATAAATAGAATTATAGATATATACATATCATTAATGAAATAAATCAAATTATAAATGTGTACATATATACACACAAGTGCTGTTCGAGGCGGTAGAGCAGAGGGAGCGAGTGGGGGTGATGGGGAGGGGAGAGGGAGTAGAGACAAAGGAGGGCTTAGTCCGGGAAGGCCTCCTGGAGGAGGTGAGCTCTCAGTAGGGCTTTGAAGGGGGGAAGTGTGCTAGTTTGGCAGATTTGAGGAGGGAAGGCATTCCAAACCAGAGGTAGGACGTGGGCCAGGGGTCGACGGTGGGAAAGGCGAGGACGAGACACAGTGAGGTGGCTTAGTGGATAAAGCATGTGACCTTGGGCAAGTCATTTAATTTCTCTGTGCCTCATTTTACCCCAACTGTACAATGGGGATCTCTCCTATGCACTGACACCTTGAGAAGCAGCGTGGCTCAGTGGAAAAGAGCACGGGCTTGGGAGTCAGAGGTCATGGGTTCAAATCCCAACTCTGCCAATCGTCAGCTGTGTGACTTTAGGCAAGTCATTTAACTTCTCTGTGCCTGTTACCTCATCTGTAAAGTGGGGATTAAGATTGTGAGCCCCCCGTGGGACAACCTGATCATTTTGTAACCTCCCCAGTGCTTTGCACATAGTAAGCACTTAATAAATGCCATCATTATTATTATTATTATTATTACCATGGCAGGGGCCTATCATGGCATCCAATGATGAAGCTTAGAGCTCTGCCATATAGGGCTACCCATAGTGGATAGGTCTAAGCTGAAGAATCAGACAAAGTCTGGGGAAAAAGTCAAAGGCAGATGATAAAGTGATCAAAATGTCAAACAGAGACAACAGCAGAGACTCAAGTTTTTACTGAGTGGAAGAAAGCACTGGTAAACCACTTAATAATAATAATAATGATGATGACATTTATTAAGCACTTACTATGTGCAAAGCACTGTTCTAAGCGCTGGGGAGGTTACAAGATGATCAGGTTGTCCCACTTGGGGCTCACAGTCTTAATCCCCATTTTACAGATGAAGTAACTGAGGCACAGAGAAGTGAAGTGACTTGCCCAAAGTCACACAGCTGACAATTGGTGGAGCCGGGATTTGAACCCATGACCTCTGACTCCAAAGCCCGGGTTCTTTCCACTGAGCCACGCTGCTTCTGTATCTTTACCAAGAAAACTCTACGGATATGCATTCCAGAATGACCTGATGATAGAAGATGGAGCATTCTGAAGAAGTTGTGTCCATGCAGCCTCTATGGGTCAGAAACGACTTGATGGTATTTGAATAGACGATGGGAATTCCTGTTCTCCCTCCTACTTACACTGTGAGCCCTACATGGAACAGGGACTGTGTCCAGGCTGATAAACTCGTGCCTATCCCAGTGCTTATAACAGTGTTTGACACATAGTAAGTGCTTAACAAATTCCATAAAACAGGACAATTTTATCTCCATAGGAGAGAAAACCTTTCTGTCTGCCATGCCAGATAGTCTCCCTGGGGAACTCCATCCTCACTTTGCAGTCAGTCAGTCAGTTGTATTTTTTGAACGCTTACTGTGTGCAGAGCACTGTACTAAGTTCTTAGGAGAGTACGATATGCCAATATAACTGACACATTCCCTGCCCACAACTAGCTTACAGTCTAGAGGGGGAGACAGACATTAATATAAATAATTAAATTAGTCCCATCCTATTCATTTTTGACCCTTTTTGACTAGTTTATCGTAGTATATGACTAAAGATAACTTTTTTGTTCACCTTCTATTATCGTTATGGCCAACCTGTGGCCGAATAATCTTCTTCTTCTGCAAAAACATCAGGAAGTTAGATTGCGGCAAAGCACAGACTCCTGCCGTGTAAGCTGCTCATGAAAGGGCCACAGCTCCTCTGACATTTAATCATCACTGTCGGAACCAGAACTAGGAAATTCAGCTAGACAGAACATTGCCACAAGGCCAGGACCTTGGTCGAGTGATTCATCCCCTGGACCGCAAATCCTCGCAAACTACACTAGCGCGGAGCTGGTACTGCTATGACTGGCATATGTGAAAGATGTCCAGCCAAAACCCTGGCCTGATTTTCACCAATCTCAGAAGGTGGAAAATTGACTTGACTCAAAGAGTCCAAATTTAGACGAGGTTCCTTGGGTTCACTTTTTAATTTTTTATGCAGTACTAATGATAATCATTCACTCAATCTTTGGTATTTATTAAGCATTTGCAGTATGCAGAGCACTGTACTAAGCGCTTGGGTGAGTACAGTACAGTTGGTTGACACGATTCCTGTCCTCAAGGAGCTTGCAGTATAGTGGGGAAGACAGACATTAAAATAAATTACAGACAGGGGTAATGGCTTGCAGATGTAAGCATGACCAAATGTGATTCACAGCTTGCACATTTCAGGTTCCTTTTTGGGTTTCCCAGAATTTGTGGAGAGGAACAGCATTGGCCTAGTGAAAAGAGCACGTGCCTGGGAGTCAGAGGACCTGGGTTCTAATCCTGACTCTGATGGTTTCCTGCTGTGTGACCTGGGGTAAATCACTGCACTTCTATGTCCCTCACTTACCTCATCTGTAAAAGGGCATTTGAGATTGTGAGCCCCATATGGGGCAAGGATTGTGTCCAGGCTGATTTGCTTGTATCCACCCCAGCGCTTAGTGTGGTGCCTGGCACATAGTAAGCCACTTATCAAATGCCATAATTATTATTAACTTCTCTGTACCTCAGTTTCCTCATCTGTAAAATGGAGATTAAATGCCCATTCTCCTCCAACTTAGACTGTGAGCCCCCATGTGGGACAGGGCTGTATCCAGTCTGATTAACTTCTATCTACCCCAGTACTTAGAAGAGTGTTTGACATGTAAGCACTTGATAAATATAATAATAATATTAATATTGATAAAAATAGCAATTATGATGATTTTCCTTGTGACTAGCCCTGTTTGCCATTTGTATTGGGTGTTTTCTCTCTTAGACTTCAGGGGCAGGAAGACCTCAGTTTGGTTGCTGAGGGAAAGATTAAAAAAAAAAATCCCCTAGCAAAACAGCTGGGCCTTCATCAACTGCTGATTGTTTGTATACAAAGAAAGAGCAAATCTAGAGCTTAGGGGTTTTCTGCATCTGAATTGTTTCACATCTTTTGGGTTTAATAAGACCCCAAATACATTTTCACCCAGGCAGTTTTCCTTTCACTTTTAACCCCCAGTGTATTTTCAGGCAAATGCAAGCCAGACCTTTCTAATTCGTTTACACTCAGATCATCAAAACATTGTTTTAAAGAGCTATTTGAGGTTTATGCAAATAAATACAAAAACCCCAAAGGTTCAAGTTTGATTCAAACCTCTCAAAGACACATTTTGGTCCTATCTAACCATGGCAGAAACCCGTGGCTTCTCCCCTCTGTTCCACCAGCTGTTGTTTGAGGCTGGAAAACTACAATGTGTTTCGCAGCAGGAAAAGAAAACGAGGGATTGCTACTCCATTGACACGTTGGTTTCGGGCTGAGGCATCAAAAGCCCGAAGAGAAGTTTCTGTCGGAGAATACGGCTGAGAGACGGGATGCGGGGCAGCCAGATGGGGGACACTGGACCTTACCGCAGCTCAAATTCTCCTTCTCTCTAAGTACGGTGTGGCCTGCTCTACACGGACACGTTTCCTGCTAATCTCAGGGCATAAACACTTGGAGGTTCCAGACGCTTGGAGAAATAAACACACTGACTCGGTATTAATATTTCATGACAGAACACCAAAGTTATACCTCGCTGATCCAGAGTGACCTGCAACCACTCAAGAAAATGCTTCTTTTCTTTTTTAAATAATTTAATTATTTTATGGGAGAAAATTAAGTGAAAATGGCCCCTTGGATTACAGAATCCACTTGGGTAAGGCAAATCATTTCTTTTTTTCCTGCAACTCCATTGAGGGAGCAAGTCTTGCTGTTACAAGGAGGACTTGCACAGTGATCTGTTCTTTCTTCCCCACTGGAAGGTAAGTCAAAGGTAGAGGCACAAAGTCCAGAGTGAAAATGGGATTGGTGGGGATTTAAAAGCAGATCTATTGGAGCTCAAGAAGAAGAAAGCCTTTTCCTTGGCTTCTCTCTGCCAATGGAGCATTCCCTAATAATAATTATAATAATTGTGGTATTTAAGTGCTGGGGGAGATACAAGGTGATTGGGTTGGGCACAGACCCTGTGCCACATGGGGCTCACACTCTTAATCTCCATTTTACAGATGAGGGAACTGAGGCTCAGAGAAGTGAAGTGGACTCGCCCCAAGGTCACACAGCAGACGAGCGGCAGACCTGGGATTAGAACGCAGGTCCTTTTGGCTTCCAGGCCCAAGCTCTATCCACTAGGCCACACTGCTTCCCTACATTAGTGTCTTGATCTTCCAGTGCCACCTGCCATGGAAATGCCAAGATCACCAGGTGGGAAGAAAAATGACAAGAGAGAATACAGCCACAGAAGGCTTACATCTTCCACAACTGAATAATACTACTACTAATAATAATGATGGCATTTATTAAGCGCTTACTATGTGCAAAGCACTGTTCTAAGTGCTGGAGCACTGTTCTACGGCTGAATGCCTCTGGTCTGCAGGCTCCTTTTCATTCATTCACTCAGCTGTATTTATTGAATGCTTACTGTGTTCAGTGCACTGTACTAAGTGCTTGGAACAGTATAATATAGCAATAAATAGGCACATTCCCTGCCCACAACAAGCTTAGAGTATAGCGGGGGAGACAGACATTAATAAAAATAAATAAATTACAGATATGTACATAAGTGCTGTGGGACCGGGGGAGGGGGTTGAATAAAGGGAGCAAGTCAGGGCAATAAAGAAGGGAGTGGGAGAAGAGGAAAGGAGGACTTGAGATCAGAAATCATGTCTATCATTCGAAATCATGTCTATCATTCTTTTGAATCGCACTCTCCCAGGAGTTTAGGACAGTGCTCTGCATATACAGCAAGTGCTCAAAGTATACCATCAATAGACTGATTGACAGTTTGATTGAATTCTTGCTCCACCTAACTGCTACTTTCTCCATCTGGCTTGCCATTACTGGCCCCAGTGGGTAGCAGAGACTAGTCATGGACACACTGGGGAAAGAGTGGACACCTAGAGAGAGCACAGGACTAGGAATGAGAAGACCAAGGTTCTAGACACAGCCTTGTCCCTAGTTTGCAGTGCCACCTTGGGAAAACTACAGTTTACACATCTGTAAAATGGGAATAAGATAGATTGTGAGCCCTGTGTCGGATACGCACCTGGTCGGGCATCTCAACCTTGTTATTTAACCCAGTGCTGAGTGTGTGGTAAGCACTTAATAAATGTCTCCATTTTCTCATCTGTACAATGGGGATAAACTAGACCGTGAGCTTCTATCCCCAGGCAGCTTTGCCACAGGTGCAGACAAAACAAAAAGATGGAAGGATACATCTGTTTCTGTGGTGAAACATTTTACTAATGAGATGCCGGGTGAGGGTGTTTACATGAAAGGTTGGAAAAGAAATTGTTGGAAAGAAACAAAGGATCACAAAGGCTGTGCTTCATTCATTTATTCATTCAGCCATGCGCAATGCACTATATTAAGCACTTGGAAGAGTACAATACAACAACAGACACATTCCCTGTCCACAATGAGTTCATAATCTTCAGTGACTTTCTGTTAGTTGGCCTAGGTAATCCTGGGTCCCATTTACTTCCTGAGTCTTGATCTTTCCATTCATAAACCAACTACTCCTGTATTGATGAGCAAGTACCCTTTCTGCCTTAGTCCTGGCCCCAAGATACAATGACCAGATCTAAACACACACACACACACACACAGAGAGACACACACACACACACACACATATTGTGGTGCTTGCCTCAAACAAGCTCTTTCTGATTATTGATTCTGTGCACAAAGAAAAGAACACAGAGACAGAGAGGAATTGATAGCATTTGCTTTAATGATGCTGTTGGGGAGGGGTCTATGGAGTCTAGTGAGGCAGTTGGGGACAAGTGAGGAAAGGAGAAAAAGGAGGAGGAGGAGAAGGACGTGGAGGGAAATGCTGATAGGGTGATTGCATCTTTTAACCTAAGCATAACAAGGACTGCTCATTATGTGCCAGCCACTTTACCAAGTTCTGGGGTAGAAACAAGCTAATTAGGTTGGACACAGTCTTTATCCCACATGGGGTTCAAAGTTTTAATCTCCATTTTACAGATGATGAAACCAAGGCACAGAGAAGGTAAGTGACTTACTGCTATTGTTAACTCTCTTATGAGTTTCTCAGCCTCTCTTAGGGTTGCACCTGGAGAATTTCCAGTACTCTACCAGTCTCAGCTATGGGAGGGAGGGAGAGCCAAGCAGAAGCCTATCCTCTCCATTCCTAGCTTGGGCAGTGGCTAGCGAGTGGAAGGCAATCTGCTACAAGTCAAAACTCACCCATGCTGGGCAGCAGAGGCATAGGAGCGAGTCGAAGGCGGAGACTCAAGTTTACTGCGCTGAAGGAGGAAATGGTAAACCACTTCTGTATTTTTACCAAGAAAACTCTATGGATACACTACCAGAACAATTGCAGATGGAGAGCGGGGCATGCTGGGAGAGATGTCCATGGCGTCGCTGTGGGTCGGAAACAACTCGATGGCATAAGAGAAGACAAGAGGTTTCTCAGGTCCTGAGGAATCAGTGCCTTATTCTCTACATGCCTTATTCTGGAATTCCATGGCAATTCCTGGAAGTCCCCGTTGTAAATGTGTGGGTGAAAATTGAATGCCGTAATTTGGTGTGAAAACCATATGCCTTGCAAACGGAAGTAGTAGTACTAGTAGTAGTTGTAGTAGTAGTAATAATGGTAGAAGTAGCAATAGTAGTAAGAGTAGTAGTGGTAGTAGTAGTAGCAGTGGTAATAGTTGTAAAACAAAGCATTAGAATGTAGTGTGGAAATGTGGAAAGAGCACAGTCCCAGAAGCCAGAGGACCTAGGTTCTTATCCCAGCTCCAGTGACCTGCTGTGTAACTTTGGGTAAGTCACCTAACTTCTTTGTGCCTGTTTCCTCATCTTAAAAACGTTGTTTAATACCTATTCTCCCTTCTCCTAAGACTGTAATCCCCATGTGGGATAGGTACTCGGGCTAACCTGATTATTATCTGTACCTACCCCAGTGCATTGGAAAGAGCCCGGGCTTTGGAGTCAGAGGTCATGGGTTCAAATCCCGGCTCCACCAGCTGTCAGCTGTGTGACTTTGGGCAAGTCACTTAACTTCTCTGGGCCTCAGTTACCTCATCTGTAAAATGGGGAGTAAAACTGTGAGCCCCCCATGGGACAACCTGATCACCTTGTAACCTCCCCAGCGCTTAGAACAGTGCCTTGCACACAGTAAACGCTTAACAAATACCATCATCGTTATTATTATTGTTTTTATAGTATAATGCTTAGCCCTTAATACACATTTAAAAAATGGCTCAATCATTGTTATTGTTGGTATTTACTGAGCATCCACTAAGCACTTAAGAAAGTATAACAGAAGAATAGAAACATTCCCTGCTCGCAAGGTGCTTACTCTCTTAAATCACAGGTGGCCTACTGCTGAAAGCTTAGGTCTGGGATGGAGGGAGGTGGGAAGGAGGTGAGGGAGGTTGAAGGAAAATTGTGTTTTTTCTAAAAAAATTGATCCCAGTAGCTAGAGAGCCTGTCCCCATTCTGCTTTTCCCATGGACATTTTTCTCTCACGGGAGCCGGCACTGTGATCGTCAGTTGAATTTAGGCCCTCGAAGAAACCCGATTTACCGGAATAATTCCTTACCAAGGCCAGTAGACATTCCCGAGTTTCTGGTGGCTTCAAGTGAGGCCTGCTTGATTGATTAGTTGTGAAAATCGCCACAGGATTTTTCTGAAGCCCAGAGCAGTTTAGTATATCTCCTCTAGCATGTTCCAGTCTTTGGAAGAGATGGGAGGGCTGTTTTTAAATTCTAAACTTTAGAAGCTTGAGACTGCCCACCCCAGCTCCCCCGAATCCCCGCTAAATAGTAGATTTGTTCTCACATGGATCCCTCACCCTTTGTAAACATGAAATTCCTTAAACAAACATGGAGATGGACATATTTTTTACTCTTCTGTTTATTAAAACAGAGCTAGTTAATCCCTGTGTTTATGTGCAGTAGGGTGTGTCAACCTATAAGCCAACCCGGCTAATGAAATTCATCTGTTCTTCACCTTCTAACTGAGAAAAAAAGAGCCCTCGGCATAACAGACTAATGTGATATACAGTTATGTTTGTAGCCATTTGCTTTTCAAAGGAAAGTCGAAGACCAGTGGAGGCTGGGGAGCAGGGAAGGAGGGGGGAGGAAGGGGCAGGGGAAGATTGACTGACTTAGAGAAATGAAGGGAATTCTTCCCCCTTCAATTAGAGTAATTAAAAAGCAGTAAAAATAAACCACCCAACCCCTAGTCTGGGCTCGACAAAGTCTTAATGCACAGTTACGGTTTCGGAGAGTCTGCCGCCAGCCTTCCCCACGTGTTGGCACCGGGTTCATCTGTCTGTCTCTGACATGAAACAGGCCCTGCCGCAAGAATGAGGACCGGGGTAGCAATTGGATTTTGCTGGGGTATGCAGTGTAACCGTAGGCAAAGCGGCCAAGCAAGAGCATTAATCTAACCGTTCCTGCCGAATGCCAGTTCCTGTGGGTTTCATGGTTCCAGACTGGAGTGTTTAGCTTAAGTGCAGTACATTAAGTACTGCAAGAAGCAGTTCTAGAGGCCAGCTTAGCCTTAAGGAATTGACATATGGATGGAAATTAAAAACCCCTTTGACAGCAAAAGAGTCCTCAGAGTTGCTCCGCTCTGATGCCAGCCCGAGGTGCAATGGCCTGTTTGTTTCATTCAGTAAGGACAGCTTCATTTTGCTTCACCCATGGGTCCCTTATTCTCTCAGCACAGTGCTACAGGTCACTCTGACTTTTCCCAGGAAGCCGGGACTGGCAGGGCCCAGCTGGCACATCTGTCTGTCTGTCTGTCTGGCTTGCACGTTTTTTTGTTTCTGGACTTGGGTTTGGCGTGGCGCGGTTTGGCGTGAAATTGTGGGTACCTCTGCCCACGTCTTTCTCTCTGGCAGGCTTCCCGGATGCCCCCCACCCCCTACCCCCATCCCGACTCTCGTATGACCATCCTGTAATTCCAATCCTCATCCCAACTGGGGCCACGAGGAATTGGTGAGGCAGGGGCTGGGAGGGGGCGGGGAGGGTCGCCCAGGTTGCGTGGTGGTTTTGTGATGTGGACGAAACAAGCGCCAGAGCTGAGGGCCGAGCCCTCCCAGTTGGCGACTCGTGAGAGAGAGAGAATTTGGAGTTGGGCCTTTAGAGATGAATCCTAAAGTGGTTTCCTCCCCTTCCTCCCTCTGGTCAGAAACTTACTTTTTGAAAGGGATTCAAACCATTGTTTATTTTCTGTGAAAGAGGTCACGATAGTAAACACTGGTTTCAGCTGACTATTGCTCTATATTTTGGTTGCCGTTTGAAAAGCCTAGCCCTCATTCTTGGATCTTCACTGGGATTTGTCCCTTTCTTGCTTTCAATTTTTTTTTTTCTTCTGGTGATTTCTAAGGGTTTCGCATCTGTACGATGCCCGAAAAGACAAATCAGGGGAAACGGAGATCCTTTTTGCTGCCAAATCCCCAGTCATGGATGGTAGGCAGAGTCAATGATGTGTAAAATACATTTGCTTATTAATATTAATAATAATAATGGTGAGTCTTGTTAAGTGTGTACTATGGCACAACCACTCTACTAAGCACTAGGTTCGATAATAATAAAGATGATAACAATTATGCTATTTGTTAAACCCTTACTATGCTCCAAACACTGTTCTAAACATTCAGTTACTTTAAAAAGTTATCAATTTGGACACAGTCCTTGTCCTCCACGGGGCTCACAGTATTGGTGAGGGGGGAGTAGGGTTTAATCTGCATTTTAAAGATGAGGAAACTGAGGCACAGAGAAGTTAAATGACTAGTCCAAGGTCAAACAGATAATTGTCAGAGAGGGTATTAGAACCCAGGTCCCCTGATTCCCAGGCCTATGCTCTTTCCATTAGGACACACTGCTTCTTGAGTGTCAGGTACAAGATAGTTGGGTTGGACACAGTCCCTATCCCACATTGGGCTCAAAGGCGGGGAGAAAGGGTACTTAGTCCACACTTTACAGAATGAGGAAACTGAGGCACTGAGAAGTCAGTGATTTGCCCAAGGTCACGAAGCAAAGCAGGCAGGTGGCAGAGCCATGAATAGAACCCAGATCCCCAGATCTTCTGGTAGTCGGAAAATCATGAGTTCTAATCCCTGCTCTGCCACTTGTCTGCTGTGTGACCTTGGGCACGTCACTTCACTTCTCTGGGCCTCAGCTACCTGGTCTGTAAAGTGGAGATTGAGACTGTGAACCCCACGTGGGACAGGGACTGTGTCCAAATTTCCTTGTATCCACCCCAGCACTTAGGACAGTGCCTGGCACATAGTAAGTACTTAACAAATACCACAATTATTATTATTATTATTTCCATTAGGACATGTTATTTCACAAGGGAGACATACCCCTGGCCATGCCATTGTGTGTTGAACCTTTCCTGCTCATCACCTCCTTGACCCCATCCCTTCAGCTGAGAGGCTAATGCCTCTTGGTTTGGGAAGAGCAGTGGGGCTCTGGCATGGTAATAATAATAATGATATCTTTATTAAGCATTTACTATGTGCAAAGCACTGTTCTAAGCGCTGGAAAGGTTGCAAGGTGATTGGGTTGTCCCATGGGGGGCTCACAGTCTTCATCCCGATTTTCCAGATGAGGGAACTGAGGCCCAGAGAAGTGAAGTAACTTGCCCTAAGTCGTACAGCTGGCAGTTGGCGGAGCTGGGATTTTAACCCATGACCTCTGACTCCAAAGCCCGGGCTCTTTCCACTGAGTCACGCTGCTTCTCTTAATGGTAGGGCACAACACACATCGACTTTGTCCTCGGCTTCAGCCTAATGCTACAAGTTCAGAAGGGGGATCAACTTTTCTCCTACATTATCCTAAAATGACCCAAAAAAACATTCGTAGTCCAAGATCAGGAAGACGTAGCAGTGGCACATGGATCAGAGTGGTAGCAGTTTGGATGGAGAGGAAACGGCAGATTCTAAATGTCACAGGTTCGCTTGAATGCCTTAGTACAAAGCCCATGGTGGGCAAGGCAGAAAGGCATCCCTTGGAGGCTTGATAGAATGATTGCGTGTGGTGATCTACTAAGAATTTTTCCAAGATAGTGAGGGACCTGTAGATAGTCAGTTCTGTTGTTTTTTTAAAAAAATAATGGTATTTGTTAAGCACTTATTGTATGCCGGGTGCTTTTCTAAGTGCTGAGGTAGATACAAAGTAATCAATTTGGACTCCATCCCTGTCCCACATGGGGCTCACAGTCATAATCCTTATTTTACATATGAGGCAACCGAGGCATAGAGAAATCAAGTGACTTGCCCAAGGTCAAGCAACAGGCAAGTGGGGGGAGCCAGATTTAGAATCCAGGTCCTTCTGACTCCCAGGGCTGTGTTCCATCTACTAGGTCCTGCTGCTTCTGTTCTTTCAGGGGAAATCCCTGATTCTGTCTCCTCTAAGGCCCAATATCACCTCATCAATCTTCTGGGTGATCCAAAGGAGTCTGTGAGTTCATCAGCTTCTGGGGTCTCTGCTTGGGCATCTTGATCTTGAACTTCTGGCCAGATCCGTCCTACCTCGTGGCCTTCAGCCCACACTAAAGGTTTTGTTGTATCTGGAGAATCCGGCTGATTAGTTAGGATTTTCAGTATTTTCCTTTGAGATACAGAATGGGTGGTCAACCTAGCTGGCCCCTTTCCTGAGTCTGAGGTCCTTCATTTCCTCTGTTTAGATGGCATGAGGGAGACAAATGAAATCCTGAGGTTTGGAAACCTTCGAGGATGGGGAATCAATCAAGACGAAGCAGTGATCACTTGTGGTATTTGCTATTTGGGGCTGTCCCAGTTAACGTCTCTCTCCGGTGCCATTGGCTTGAAGGATGGGGGCTACTGGAGGCCAATCCTTTGAAGCAAAGGCCCTAAGTAACCACAGAAGCCTTTGGGCTCCGGGTAGCACAAGAGATTGTTGTAAATAGGCCACAAGTGGTGTTTGCTTAGTTAAAAGAAGCATGCCCCGAGCCCAGCAAACCCACCATGCCAAACCCAGGGCTGGGCATGGATAATCGGATTTGCGTTCTGATCCACACTTTCTTGGGGTGTGATTGGTGCTCTTGCCACCAATTGGCAAATTGTGTTCACTGAAACTAAGGCTGCCTGGTCCGGAAGGCGGAGGGGTCTCATAGAAGGGGAAGGAGCCATCCAGATTATAGCTCTTTTAATTCCCTCAAACACCAGGTAACTTTGAGCAGGAGAAAATACACATTTTCCCTTTGAGGCAAACTCAAGTGTTCCCCAGCCAAGCAGACACAAGCATTTCTGTTCTTGGTTTTTTGCTCTTGAGCACAGCATATGTGAGTATTGCCCCCTCACCCAGGGGGTATTTAAAATAGCAAGTTTTCTAGATTCTGGGTGATCTTAGTACAGCGAAGTACTCCTCCTTTATCTCATCCTTCAGGACAGTGAAGGCATTGTGCTATGAGAGTGTGCAGGATAATTCTGTCTTCCAGTGATCCGGAGATGTGGACACAAGATGACGAGTCCCTCCTCTGTGTACAAAAGGCGCATGGTCAGTTTTGTAAACTCATTTTTTTATGATATATGTTAAAAGCTTACTATGCGCCCGGCACTGTACTAAGCACTTGGGTAGATGCAAGGTAATCAGGTTGGACACAGTTTGTATCCTACATAAGACTCACAGTCTGAATCCTCATTTCACAGATGAGGTGACTGAGGCACAGAGAAGATAAGTGACTTGCCCAAGTTCACACAGCGGGTAGGTGGCTGAGCCGGGATTAGAACTCAGGACCTTCTGAATCCCGGGACCATGCTCTATGCACTAGGCCAAACTTCATCTCAAAACTGCATAAAGCGTAAGCTCCTTGTGGGCACGTACTCCCCCAAGGACTTAGTACAGCGCTCTGCTTACTGTGGTAAGCACTCGATAAATATGATTGCTTGATTGATGGAACAGTGTGATGGCTCCCTGTTTGAAATTCATTCTAAAAACCAGGGATTTACCATCTAAGATTGTTCATTTTTCCATGTATGTCTCTGACTTAACCTCTAGTGATCCAGATGTGGAGTGGGAACTGTCGGTCTCATTTCACCATCCTTGGGTTGGAAGCATTACCCTTGTTCATTTGATGAAGATGCTAAATGACATCATTGAAGAATGAAGAAATGGAATCTATAATATGCAAAAACGGTGATGCAAATAATATATAATTTACCCCAAATGACAGGGTAAAGTTGGACTATTTTTAAATCAAGAGTAAATTAGAATTAAAAAAAAAAAACTAACCCTCTGATAGGTTTAGCAGATGGTCTGAGTCCTAGAATCCCAAACTCATACATTTCTTTTCAAAACCAAACCCAAGTCAGAATCACACACCGGTGATCTGGTTGTTGTTACTATTTTGATTTCTTAGGAGCTCTTTTGCTCTGAATCCCGATAGTATTTCTAGTATAAGACTCTCCAGGGTTAATCTGGTCCCTAAGGCATCAAACAGAAAATCCTCACCATCAGCTTTAAGTCATTCAATCTGATTCTCCCGTCTTAATTTACTATCTGACTTCCTACTATAAGAAGGAAGCTTAAAAGAAGTAGCTTCACTACTCTAACACTAACCCACTCCTGATAACTCAGATTCACTTATCTTGCCCCTGACCCCTGATCCACATTCTCTCTCTACCCTGTAACTCCTTCCCCCTTCATGTACAGCTCTCCCCACCTTCAGAGTCCTACTAAAATCACTTTCCTCCAAGAGCTCTTCCAGTTGAGCCAGAAACTTTAGTAGCCTCTGCGGTTTAGTAGCATTCAGCGGTTCTGTTGGATTGAGCCAGGATGGGTCTTAGAATGATTTCCCTGCTCTACTAAAAGGAAAAAAAAAAGCTGTGGAAAAAGATTTCTTCAGGTGAGTAGGAGGACCTCAGGATCATTTATATTCAGGAGAAAGAAGGACTTTGGCCTACTGGATAGAGCATGGGAATGGGAGTCAGAAGAATAGGGGTTCTAATTCTGACTCCAGCGCTTGTCTGCTGTGTGGCCTTGGGCAAGTCACTTGACTTCTCTGTGCCTCAGTTACCTCATCTGTAAAATGGGGATGAAGACTGCGAGCCCCATTTGGGACATGGGCTGTGCCCAACCTGATTAACTTGTATCTAACCCAGGACTTAGTACGGTGCCTTAAGCACTTAACAAACACCGTAAAAAAATTGGGCTTCCCTGACTAATCCCTCATTTCCTCTTCACCCTCTCTTCTCTGTGTTACCTATGCACTTGGCTCTGTACTCCTTACGTGCTAGATGTTTACCCCACCCACAGCCCCACAACAATTATGTACATATTTACTTACTCATTATTTTTTTTGTATTTTATTTAGACACTTATCTTGTGTCAGACACTGTTCTAAGCATTGAGGTAGATACAAGTTAATCAGGCCGGAAACAGTTCCTGTCCTACATGGGGCTTACAGTATAAGTAGGAGAGAGGATAGACATTAAATCTCTATTATGCAGTTGAGGTAACTGAGCACAGAGAATTCTATTTTTTCTAATGACTTGACACCTGTCCACATGTTTTGTTTTGTTGTCTGTCTCCTCCTTCTAGACTGTGAGCCCGTTGTTGGGTAGGGACCGTCTCTATACGCTGCCAACTTATACTTCTCAAGCACTTAGTCCAGTGCTCTGTACACAGTAAGCGCTCAATAAATATGATTGAATGAATGAATAAGTGACTTATCCAAGGTCACACAGTAGGCAAGTGGCAGAGTTACGATTAGAACCTAGGTCTTCTGGCTCCCCCAAGCCCATGCTATTTCCATTCTGCCATGCTGCTTCCCATTTTCTTATGCTCTTCCAAGTCCCCCTATCTGCTATAATAATTGAGACTGCACAGACACATAGCTGAACAGCAAGTTTGTGGGGCTGGCTTTAGTTGGCACCTACTGTAAGAATATATAGCAAGCGTAGGTAGTTCTGCAATGCCAAAAAATGGAAAGTATTTTTTTTCACTGAAGTACTTCAGATGATTTAATGAGTCCGGCTTTGAGAGAGAGTGCGTGAGAGAGAGAGGAGAGAAAGAGCAGAAGAGAAAAGAAAGAGAAATAGGAAGGAAGAAAGAAGGAGAAAGAAAGGGAGAGAAAGGGAGCGAGAGAAAGGGAGAGAGAAAGAATGAAAGAAAGAAAAAAGAGAGAGAAGAAAGAAAGGAAAGGAAGGGAGAGAAAAAGAAAGAAAAGAAGGAAGAGAAAGAAAAAAACAATGACAAAGAAAGTCAATTAGCAGACATTTTCTGGCTGCTCCTGGATATTTTCCAGTGTGTATTCAGGTATTCATGTCCTCCCAGAATGGATCTCTGGGTCTTTCTTGGAGGGTTCTTTGTGTTTTTTCTTGGAAGTGAAACTGACAGGTAGTAGTAATAGCTCAGGGGAAAGAGCCCGGGCTTGGGAGTCAGAGGTCATGGGTTCAAATCCCACCTCTACCACTTGTCAGCTGTGTGACCTTGGGCAAATCTCCTAACTTCTCTGTGCCTCATTTACCCCATTTGTAAAATGGGAATTAGGATTGTGAGCCCCACATGAGACAACCTGATCACCTTGTATCCTCCCCAGCGCTTAGAACAGTGCTTTGCACATAGTAAGCCCTTAACAAATACCAAAATTATTATTAAATTATTATAATTGACAACAGCTTTTTTTAGATTGGGAGAGGTTCTCTGCTGTCCTCAGTTCCTAGAAGCTTTAAGATTAATAAACTAGGGTACCAAATTAAGGCAAAAATTTATAGTGAATTCATATAGAGTGGCTGAAAATCCTTAGAATCCTGACCAAATACAAACATGGTCTAATGGAAAGCACACAGGATTACCAATCAGAAGATCTGAGTTCTAATCCCAGCTTTACTTCTTGACTGATGGGTGACCTTGGAAAAAATCACTTAACTTCTTTGTGCCTCAGTTTCCACATCTGTAATATGGGAATTAAGTACCTGCTCACCCTCCCTCTTAGGCAGTGAGCCCCATGTGAGATAAGGTCTGTGTCTGATCTGATAGTGTTGTATTTACCCCAGCACTTAGTGCAGTATTTGTCACAAAGGAAGTACTTCACAATTGCAATTTTATTGCTATTTAAATAAATCAACCAGTGGCACTTACTGAGCATATAATGTGTGCATGGCACTGTACTAAGTGCTTGGGAGAGTAAAATACAATAGAGTTGGTAGACATATTCCTTGCTCACAAAAAGCTTACAGTTTAGAGGGGAAGATGACATTGAAGTAAATTATGGATATTTCCACAAGTTCTATGGGACTGAGGGTGAGAGGAATATTAAGACCTTAAAGGGCACAACTGTAAGTGAATAGGTGACATTAGAAGGGAGAGAGAGTAGGGGAAATGAGGAATTAGGGAAGGTCTCTTGGCTGAGATGTGATTTTAGTAGGACTTTGAAAGTGAGGAGAGTGATGAGATCGAATATGAAGAGGGAGGGAATTCCAAGGAGGGAATTCCATGGGCTAGGGTTTGGTGATGATAAAGCCAAGATCAAGGTACAGTGAGTAGGTTGGTGTTGGGAGCGGAATGTCCAGGCTAGGTTGATGTAAGGAATCAATGAGGTAAGGTAGTAGGGAGAGAGCTGATTAAATGTCTTAAAGCCGATGGTAGGGAGTTTCTTTTTGAGGTTTTAATGGATGGGTGACCACTGGTGGTCTTTGGGGAGAGAGGAGATGTGGATTGAACTTTTTTTTTAGAAAAATAGTTCAGGCAGCAGAGTGATGTATGGACCGGAGTGAGGAGAGACAGGAGGCAGAAGAGGTCAATAAGGAGGCTGATGCAGAGGCAAGTAAGGACATGAGTGCTTTAGCCAATATAGCAGCAGTTTAGATGGAAAGGAAAGGGGGGATTTTATTACTATTTCCAATGATGATGTTGATTATATAAAAACACTAATAATAAAGCTTACAACAGCCTGTTTGCACATATTCCCCCCACCCCCTCCACACTCCCCCCAACAAACATACTCCAGGTCATCAGTAAAATCTGGGATGGATTCTTCGAAACCTCTGTTGGCTTTGTGTAGCCCTACGTCCTTGTCTAGCATCAAAAGAGCCCTTTTTCCCCCCATCCTGGGAATTAGCAACGAATGACCTTTTAAGCTGGAACTTAATTTTAAATAAGTAATTTGATAATTGATTTGATTAGTATATTTATTTTTTACATTGGCCTTAGTAAAATCAGCAACAATAATTGTAGCAACAATCTTTGGTAAGAATTGACCCTCTGTGGGTCTGAAATATTCTTTATGAGCAAGCAGTTACTGTGTAATAGCATGTATGTAGCACAGATATATATTAAATGTTGACAAAACACGAAAGTGGCAAAACATTTCTCATTACAGTTTTCTGTTTCCAGTTATTTATTTCTGAAGAGTTCTTGTTGGGTAAATTGCAGCCATTTTATGTGAAATCTCACAATATTTTCAGGGTTCTCTTCCAGTTGGCAGAAGGCTATGCCTATCACATATGGAGAATGCATGTGGAGCATTACCAATGGAAAGTGATTCTATTCATCTGGGCTGTTTTGCTAAGAATTTACAACCAGAACATTTTCTTCTTAGTCTGTGTCATTCCCTTAGGGGAGTTGAACGTGGGTGGCTGTTTCAAACTCATTCGTCCTAGTTGGCCAGTAAAATTGTCCTCTACATGCCAAGTGTATTTTTGGTTTTTTTTTTTTTTGTTTAGTGATGCTTATTAAATGTTTACTATGTGCCAGGCACTAATATTAAGTGTTGCAGAAGATGCAAGTTAATCAGGTCGGACACAGTCCCTGTCCAACAAAGTGCTCACAGTCTTAATCCCCATTTTATAAATGGGGTAACTGAGGCACAGAGAAGTGAAGTGACTAGCACAAGGTCACACAGTAGACAAGTGGCTGTGTGGAGAATAGAACACAGGTCCTCATAGTTCCAGAACCATGCTCTAGACTCTGGGCCACATTGCTTCTCAGAGTGGTTCGAACAATACTGTTGGTACTCACCAAATGTTAGTTAGTGATATCTTAATGGGACGCCATTTTCAAAATGAGGGGAAATTCAGTTGGAGAATGAAATCACAGATTCCAGTTGTAAAAATCGTGGTGTTTGAATACATTGCTGTCATCTCCTATTCAAACAAATATTTCAGATTCTAAAGTGGTCCTTTCAATGGGAACCTGAAGCCAGGGTAACAGTCCATTTTGCACTGAGTAATTCAGACTCTACTGTCCCCAGAACCCACCAATCAGTTAATCAATGGCATTTATTTCATTTTATATTATTTTTTCATGGTATTCATTAAGTGCTTACTATGTGCCAGGCACTGAACTAAGTGCTAAGGTAGAAACAAGATAATCAGGTTGGACACAGTCCCTGTTCCACACGGGGCTCAATCTTAATCTCCATGCTACAAATGAGGTAACTGAGGCACAGAGAAGTTATGTGATTTGCCCAAGGTCACACAGCAGACAAGTGGCGGAGTCAGGATTAGAATCCAAGTCCTCTGACTCCCAAGCTCGGGCTTTTTCCACTATTTCCACAGTTTGTTTGTAGAGTACTTACTGTGTGCCGATTAAAATACTAAATGTTTCGGAGAGTACAGGGCAATCCAGTTGGGGTACATGATACTTGCTTTCAAGTAGCCAACAATCTAGAGGGGGAGATCTTAAAATACATTGCAGCTAGGGGAAGCAAATGAGTATAAGGATATTTACATAAGCGCGGTGGGGTGGGAACTTAAGTATTTAAAGGGTGGTACTAACTGCAGGTGTAAAGCTGGGGGTGAGAGGTTAGATGAGGATTTAGTTAGGGAAGACTATTCCATCTGCAGATGTTGTTTGCATGGAATGGTACATTCCAGGGCTGTCATGTTTACACAACTAACTGCTGTCTTCCATTGCCTGGACTTTCGTTCCACGTCAAATAATAATGACAACAATAATATTTGTGGTATTTGTTAAGCGCTTACTATGTGCCAAGCACTATACTGAGCACTGGGCTAGATGCAAGATAATCAGTGTCCATGAGGGAATAGCAGTCTCAGTAGGAGGGAGAACAGGTATTGAATCCCCATTTTGCAGCTGCGGGAATTGAGGCACAGAGAAGTTAAATGATTTGCCCAAGGTCACACAGCAGGCAAGTAGCGGAGCTGGGTTTGAACCCTGGTCCTCTGACTCCCAGTCCTGTGCTCTTTTCAATAGCCTACACTGCTTAAAATCTGCCTGACCACAGTTCTCCCTACCCTCCAAATTCTAAAAATTCACTGCGTTCAGGGGCAGATTATGTTCTCCCATCAACTGCCTTTAGTATTTATGCTGACAGGAAACAGCGTGGCTTAATGGAAAGAGTATGGACCCAGAAGTCAGAGGGTCTGGATTCTATATAAGATACTTATGTACTTATCTGTAATTTTATTAATTGATATTAATGTCTGACTCCCCATTTAGGCTGTAAGCTCATTACGGGCAGGGACTGCGTTTGTTATATTGTTATACTGTACTCTCCCAAGCATTCAGTCCAGTGCTCTGCACATAGTAAGGGCCCAATAAATACAATTGATTGACTGACTATAGCCTTATTTAGGAGGGGCCTTAACTTCATACTGACCTGGGATGATGTGGAGCATGGAATGGGCAATCTTGTTAATCCTAGATCCATGGGATGTAATAAAGCAGCTCCAAATTCAAATTATTCTCCTTTGGATCTAAAGGCCCACATAACGTTCACTTATTCATCTATATTAATGTCTGTCTCCCCCTCTGAACTGTAAGCACACTGTGGGAGGGGAACATGCCTACCAACTAGGTCTCAATAAATAGCACTGCTTCATTGATAATAAAGTTTATGTCAGGTAGTCAAATGAGAAAGTTGGGAAAGGAAAGAGAGAAGGGCGGCAAACTGTCCACCCACCTGCACTTTCTAGTTGTCAGTATCTGTGTGCCACCTCACTGACTGAGAGAAAGAGTCCTCACTGCTACAGAGAAATGCTGGTCTCCCAAAACAGCTAGTGAGCTGTAATTTCCACAATACATAGTAAACCAAAAATGAAAATGAGAAGTAGGTTATTACCCCAGGATTTCTTCGGGAGTTGGTTGTTGCATGATTTATGTCCAGGGGGATTAGTAATTAAACAAAAGAGGGACTATGTTTTTGAAAAATGCTACTGCCACAAAAGAGCATTATGTGAAGAGAAGCAAAGGAAAAGATAGGAAAGTAGATCACGCATTTACAAAATCTCTTGACTGTTCATTATTTGAAGCTTTTCCGAGGTTCTTTATATTTTGAGTTTTGATTTTTCTTTTCTAGCCCATCAAAAATGAATTTGTTCATACTGGAGAAAGCTGAAATTCTGGTGATTGGTTGTTAATGCCTCAGTTGTTACCCAGAAAGTCTTAGACCCTCCTTTACTCACCAAACACATGGAAAGGGAAAGTGGATACATTCTTTCTGACAAATATAATGAAGTTGGTGAGAGGTCAGGTCTTGACAAGCAGAAAGTTGATTGGGAGTTGGAGTTTCTAACTCCTCAGGAGAGAGCAAAAGGGTTAGGTTCTTCTGGGTAGAAAAACATAGGCTAAGAGAGGACAAGTCTGGAGTCTACAAGACATGCCGTTCTCTAGATCCCTAAATAACAAGAAAAGGGTGCTACCAAGAAAGTTTAAAGGTGTTGAGTTCAAAATAAACCAAAGGATGCACTTCATGACCAACAGGCTTTAAAGTTTGAGGGATTAACTACCACAGAGAGTTGAGTAAGTTGAAGACATCAATAGATTTATCCTGGCTTAGTGGGAAAAGCCATCATTCTAGGAGTCATGATACCTGGATTCTAATCCTGCCTCTGTTACTTGACTGCTGTGTGACCTTGGGCAAGTTACTTCACTTCTGTGGGCCTCAGCTTCCTCATCTGTAAAATGGGGATTCAATACCTGTTGAGATTGTGAGCCCCAAATGGGTAAGAATGGTGTCTCATTTGACTGCATTTAGCACCATGCTCAGTAGAGTGCACTGCACATAGAAAATGCTTATCAAATTCCATGGTTATTATTATCATTATTGTTATCATCCTTAGGTTCAAGAGGGGTCAATCAATAAAGCAGTGGTATTTATTGAGCACTTACTATGTGCTGAGCACTGTGCTAAATGTTTGGGCGAGAACAATATAACAGTCTCGGTACACAGGTTTTTGGCTCACAACGAGCTAGTGTCTAGTGTGAGAGACAGTCTGGGGATGGGAGTAGAGATATATTCTCGAATCATCATCAATCGTATTTATCGAGCGCTTACTGTGTGCAGAGCACTGTACTAAGCACTTGGGAAGTACAAATTGGCAACATATAGAGACAGTCCCTACCCAACAGTGGGCTCACAGTCTAAAAGGGGGAGACAGAGAACAAAACCAAACATACTAACAAAATAAAATAAACAGAATAGATATGTACAAGTAAAATAAATAGAGTAATAAATATGTACAAACATATATACAGGTTCTGTGGGGAAGGGAAGGAGGTATGATGGGGGGGATGGAGAGGGGGATGAGGAGGAGAGGAAGGAAGGGGCTCAGTCTGGGAAGACCTCCTGGAGGAGGTGAGCTCTCAGTAGGGCCTTGAAGGGAGGAAGAGAGCTAGCTTGGCGGATGGGCAGAGGGAGGGCATTCCAGGCCCGGGGGATGACGTGGGCCGGGGGTCGATGGTGGGACAGGCAAGAACGAGGTACGGTGAGGGCCAGGGAGGCAGAGGCAGGGGCAGACCGTCAGGGCCAGGGGTGCAGAGGCAGACAGTCAGGGCCAGGGAGGCAGGGGTAGGGGCAGACGGTCAGAGCCAGTGAGCCAGGGGCAGACGGTCAGGGCCAGGGCGGTAGAGGGGCACGCGCAGACGGTCAGGGCCAGGGAGGCAGAGGCAGGGAAAGATGGTCAAAGCCAAGGAGGCAGGGGCAGACTGTCAGGGCCAGGGAGGCAGGGGCAGGGGCAGACGGTCAGGGCCAGGGAGGCAGAAGCAGGGGCAGACAGTCATGGCCAGGGAGGCAGAAGCAGGGGCAGACGGTCAGGGCCAGGGGGCAGGGGCAGAGGCAGACGGTCAGGGCAAGGGGGGCAGATGGACAGGGGCACACTGTCAGGGCCAGGGACGCAGAGGCAGGGGAAGACGGTCAGGGCCAGGGAGGCAGGGGCAGACGGTCAGGGCCAGGGACAGACGGTCAGTGCCAGGGAGGCAGGGGTAGGGGAAGACGGTCAGGGCCAGGGAGGCAGGGGCAGACGGTCAGCGCCAGGGAGGCAGAGGGGCACGGGCAGACAGTCTGGGGCAGGGAGGCAAAGGAAGGGGAATACGATCAAGGCCAGGGAGGCAGGGGCAGACTGTCAGGGCCAGGGGCAGACGGTCAGGGCCAGTGCGGCAGAGCGGCAGCAGCAGACGGTCAGGGCCAGGGCGGCAGAAAGGCAGGGGCAGGGGTAGACAGTCAGGGCTAGGGAGGCAGAGGCAAGGGAAGATGGTCAGGGCCAGGGAGGCAGGGGCAGAAGCAGGCGGTCAGGGCCAGGGGGGCAGAGGGACAGGGGCAGACTGTCAGGACCAGAGAGGCAGGGGCAGGGGAAGATGGTCAGGGCCAGGGAGGCAGAGGCAGAGGCAGACGGTCAGGGCCAGGGAGGCAGAGGCAGGGGCAGACCGTCAGGGCCAGGGAGGCAGAGGCAGGGGCAGACAGTCAGGACCAGTGAGTCAGGGGCAGATGGTCAGGGCCAGGGCGGCAGAGGGGCACGTGCAGATGGTCAGGGCCAGGGAGGCAGAGGGGCAGGGGCAGACAGTCAATGCCAGAGAGGCAGAGGCAAGGGAAGACGGTCAGGGCCAGGGAGGCAGGGGCAGAGGCAGGTGGACAGGGCCAGGGGGTAGAGGGACAGGGGCAGACTGTCAGGGCCAGAGAGGCAGGGACAGGTGAAGACGGTCAGGGACAGGGAGGCAGAGGCAGGGCAGATGGTCAAGGCCAGGGAGGCAGAGGCAGGGGCAGATGGTCAAGGCCAGGGAGGCAGAGGCAGGGGCAGATGGTCAGGGCCAAGGAGGCAGGGGCAGACGGTCAGGGCCAGGGAGGCAGACAGGCAGGGGCAGACGGTTAGGGCCAGGGAGGCAGACGGGCAGGGGCAGACTGTCAGGGCCGGGGGGCAGAGGGGCAGGGGCAGACGGTCAGGGCCAGAGAGGCAGAGGGGCAGGGGCAGACGGTAAGGGCCAGGGAGGCAGGTGCAGGGGCAGAAGGTCATGGCCGGGGGGCAGAGGGGCAGGGGCAGTCGGTCAGGGCCAGGGAGGCAGGGGCAGACGGTCATGGCCAGGGGAGCAGAGGGGCAGGGGCAGACGGTCAGAGCCAGAGAGGTAGAGGCAGGGGCCGACGGTCAAGGTCACAGAGGCAGAGGCAAGGGCAGACGGTCAGGGCCAGGGAGGCAGAGGCAGGGGCAGATGGTCAGGGCCAGGGGGGCAGAGGCAGACGGTCAGGGCCAGCGAGGCTGGGGCAGGGGCAGACGGTCAGGGCCAGTGAGCCAGGGGCAGACGGTCAGGGCCAGGGTGGCAGAGGGGCACGCGCAGACGGTCAGGGCCAGGGAGGCAGAGGGGCAGGGGCAGACGGTCAGGGCCAGGGAGGCAGACGGGCAGGGGCAGACGGTCAGGGCCAGGGAGGCTGACGGGCAGGGGCAGACTGTCAGGGCCAGGGGGGTAGAGGCACACGGTCAGGGCCAGGGAGGCAGGGGCAGGGGCAGACGGTCAGGGCCAGGGCGGCAGAGAGGCACGCGCAGAGGGTCAGGGCCAGGGAGGCAGAGGGGCAGGGGCAGACGGTCAGGGCCAGGGAGGCAGACGGGCAGGGGTAGATGGTCAGGGCCAGGGAGGCTGACGGGCAGGGGCAGACTGTCAGGGCCAGGGGGGTAGAGGCACATGGTCAGGGCCAGGGAGGCAGGGACAGGGGCAGACGGTCAGGGCCAGGGCGGCAGAGAGGCACGCGCAGAGGGTCAGGGCCAGGGAGGCAGAGGGGCAGGGGCAGACGGTCAGGGCCAGGGAGGCAGACGGGCAGGGGCAGACGGTCAGGGGCAGGGAGGCTGACGGGCAGGGGCAGACTGTCAGGGCCAGGGGGGTAGAGGCACACGGTCAGGGCCAGGGAGGCAGGGGCAGGGGCAGACGGTCAGGGCCAGGGTGGCAGAGAGGCACGCGCAGAGGGTCAGGGCCAGGGAGGCAGAGAGGCAGGGGCAGACGGTCAGGGCCAGGGAGGCAGACGGGCTGGGGCAGACGGTCAGGGGCAGGGAGGCTGACGGGCAGGGGCAGACTGTCAGGGCCAGGGGGGTAGAGGCACACGGTCAGGGCCAGGGAGGCAGGGGCAGGGGCAGACGGTCAGGGCCAGTGAGCCGGGGCAGACGGTCAGGGCCAGGGCAGCAGAGAGGCACGCGCAGAGGGTCAGGGAGGCAGAGGGGAAGGGGCAGACGGTCAATGCCAGGGAGGCAGAGGCAAGGGAAGACAGTCAGGACCAGGGAGGCAGGGGTAGGGGTAGACGGTCAGGTCCAGGGAGGCAGGGGTAGGGGCAGACGGTCAGGTCCAGGGAGGCAGAGGGGCACGGGCAGATGGTCAGGGCCAGGGAGGCAGAAGCAGGTGAAGGCGGTGAAGGCCAGGGAGGCAGGGGCAGGGGCAGACGGTCCGAGCAAGGGAGGCAGGGGCAGGGGAAGATGGTCAAGGCCAGGGAGGCAGAGGGAGGGGAAGATGGTTAAGGCCAGGGAGGCAGGGGCAGGGGCAGACCTTCAGGGCCAGGGAGGTAGAAGGTAGGGGAAGACGGTCAGGGCCAGCGAGGCAGGGGCAGAGAAAGACGGTCAGGGCCAGGGCGGCAGAGGGGCAGGGGCAGACGGTCAGAGCCAGGGCGGCAGAGGGGCAGGGGCAGACAGTCAGGGCCAGGGGGGCAGAGGCAGGGGCAGACGGTCAGGGCCAGGGAGGCAGAAGCAGGGACAGACGGTCAAAGCCAGGGAGGCAGAGGCAGGGGCAGACGGTCAAGGCCAGGGAGGCAGGGGCAGACGGTCAGGGCCAGGGCGGCAGAGGGGCAGGGGCAGACAGTCAGGGCCAGGGAGGCAGAAGCAGGGGACGACAGTCAAGGCCAGGGAGGCAGGGACAGAGGCAGGTGGTCAGGGCCAGGGGGGCAGAGGGACAGGGGCAGACTGTCAGGGCCAGAGAGGCAGGAGCAGGGGAAGACGGTCAGGGCCAGGGAGGCAGAGGCAGGGGATGACGGTCAGGGCCAGGGAGGCAGGGGCAGGTGCAGACGGTCAGGGCCAGGGCAGAAGAGGGGGTAGGGGCACATGGCCAGGGCCAGGAAGGCAGAGGCAGGGGGCAGACGGTCAGGTCCAGGGAGGCAGGGGTAGGGGCAGACAGGTCGAGGGAGGCAGGGGCACGGGCAGAAGGTCAGGTCCAGGAGGAAGGGGCAGGGGCTGGCAGTCAGGGCCAGGGCGGCAGAGGGGCATGGGCAGACAGTCAGGGCCAGGGAGGCAGAGGAGGGGAAAGATGATCAAGGCCAGGGAGGCAGGGGCAGGGGCAGACGTTCAGGGCCTGGGAGGCAGGGGAAGATGGTCAGGGAGGCAGAGGGGCAGCGGCAGATGGTCAGGGCCAGGGCGGTAGAGGGGCAGGGGCAGAAGGTCAGGGCCTGGGAGGCAGAGGGGCAGGGGCAGACGGTCAATACCAGGGAGGCAGAGGCAAGGGAAGATGGTCAGTGCCAGGGAGGCAGGGGTAGAGGCAGGCGGTCAGGGCCAGGGGGGAAGAGGGGCAGGGGCAGACGGTCAGGGCCAGGGAGGCAGAGGCAGGGGAAGACGGTCAGGGCCAGGGAGGCAGGGGCAGAGGCCGGTGGTCAGGGCCAGGGGGGCAGAGGGACAGGGGCAGACTGTCAGGGCCAGAGAGGCAGGGGCAGGGGAAGTCGGTCAGGGCCAGGGAGGCAGAGGGGCAGGGGCAGGGGGTCAGGGCCAGGGAGGCAGAGGCAGGGGCAGACGGTCAGGGCCAGGGATACAGAGGCAGGGGCAGACAGTCAGAGCCAGGGGGGCAGAGGCAGATGGTCAGGTGAGGCAGTGGCAGGGGCAGACAGTCAGGGCCAGGGAGGCAGGGGCAGGGGCAGTCGGTCAGGGCTAGGGAGGCAGGGGCAGTCGGTCAGGGCCAGGGAGGCAGGGGCAGATGGTCAGGGCCAGGGGGGCAGAAGCAGACGGTCAGGGCCAGGGAGGCAGGGGCAGGGGCAGAAGGTCGGGGCTAGGGAGGCAGGTGCAGGGGCAGACGTTCAGGGCCAGGGAGGCAGAAGCAGACGGTCAGGGCCAGGGAGGCAGGGGCAGGGGTAGACGGTCAGGGCCAGGGAGGCAGAGGAAGGGGAAGGCAGTCAGGGCCAGAGGGGCAGAGGCAGACGGTCAGGGCCAGGGAGACAGAGGGGCAGGGGCAGACGGTTAGGGCCAGGGTGGCAGGAGCAGGGGCAGACGGTCAGGGCCAGGGAGGCAGAGGCAGGGACAGACGGTCAAGGCCAGGGTGGCAGAGGGGCAGGGGCAGATGGTCAGGGCCAGGGAGGCAGGGGCAGGCGAAGATGGTCACAGCCAGGGTGGCAGAGGGGCAAGGGCAGACCGTCATGGCCAGGGAGGCAGGGGCAGGGCCAGACGGTCAGGGCCAGGGAGGCAGGCTTAGGGGCAGACGGTCACGTCCAGGGAGGCAGGGTTAGGGGCAGACGGTCAGGACCAGGGCGGCAGAGGGGCATGGGCAGATGGTCAGGGCCAGGGTGGCAGAGGAAGGGAAAGACGGTCAGGGCCAGGGAGGCAGGGGCAGGGGCAGACGGTCATGGCCAGGGAGGAAGGGGCAGGGGCAGACGGTCAGGGCCAGGGAGGCAGAGGGGCAGGGGCAGACGGTCAGGGCCAGGGAGGCAGAGGCAGGGGAAGACGGTCAGGCCAGGGAGGCAGGGACAGAGGCAGGCAGTCAGGGCCGGGGGGCAGAGGGACAGGGGCAGACAGTCAGGGCCAGAGAGGCAGGGGCAGGGGAAGATGGTCAGGGCCAGGGAGGCAGAGGCAGGGGCAGACAGTCAGGGCCAGGGAGGCAGGGACAGACGGTCAGGGCCAGGGAGGCAGAGGCAGGGGCAGAAGTTCAGGTCCAGGGAGGCAGGGGCAGGGGAAGATGGTCAGGGCCAGGGTGGCAGAGGGACAGGGGCAGACAGTCAGGGCCAGGGAGGCAGAGGCAAGGGAAGGTGGTCAGGGCCAGGGAGGAAGGGGCAGGGGCAAACGGTCAGGGCCAGGGAGGCTGGGGCAGACCGTCAGGGCCCGGGAGGCAGAGGCAGGGGAAGACGGTCAGGTCCAGGGAGGCAGGGGAAGGGGCAGGCTGTCAGGGCCAGGGGGGCAGAGGGACAGGAGCAGACTGTCAGGGCCAGTGAGGCAGAGGCAGGGGAAGACGGTCAGGACCAGGGAGGAAGGGGCAGGGGCAGACGGTCAGGGCCAGGGAGGCAGAGGCAGGGGCAGGCGGTCAGGGCCAGGGTGGCAGAGGGACAGGAGCAGACTGTCAGGGCCAGTGAGGCAGAGGCAGGGGAAAACGGTCAGGGCCAGGGAGGCAGAGGCAGGGGAAGACGGTCAGGGCCAGGGAGGCAGAGGCAGGGGAAGACGGTCAGGGCCAAGGAGGCAGGGGCAGACGGTCAGGGCCAGGGGGGCAGAGGGACAGGAGCAGACTGTCAGGGCCAGGGAGGCAGGGGCAGGGGAAGATGGTCAGGGCCAGGGAGGCAGAGGCAGGGGAAGACGGTCAGGGCCAGGGAGGAAGGGGCAGATGGTCAGGGCCAGGGAGGCAGGGGCAGTGGCAGACGGGCAGGGCCAGGGCAGAAGAGGGGGTAGGGGCAGATGGTCAGGGCCGGGGAGGCAGGGGCAGGGGCAGACGGTCAGGTCCAGGGAGGCAGGGGTAGGGGCAGACAGTCAGGTCGAGGGAGGCAGGGGCAGAAGTTCAGGTCAAGGTGGAAGGGGCAGGGGCTGACAGTCAGGGCCAGGGCGGCAGAGGGGCACGGGCAGACAGTCAGGGCCAGGGAGGCAGAGGAAGGGAAAGATGATCAAGTCCAGGGAGGCAGGGGCAGGGGAAGACGGTCAGGGAGCCAGAGGGGCAATGGCAGACGGTCAGGGCCAGGGCGGCACAGGGGCAGATGGTCAGGGCCAGGGAGGCAGAGGGGCAGGGGCAGACGGTCAATGCCAGGGAGGCAGAGGCAAGGGAAGATGGTCAGGGCCAGGGAGGCAGGGGCACAGGAAGGCGGTCATGGCCAGGGGGGCAGAGGGACAGGGGCAGACTGTCAGGGCCAGAGAGGCAGGGACAGGGGAAGATGGTCAGGGCCAGGGAGGCAGAGGGACAGGGGCAGATGGTCAGGGCCAGGGAGGTAGAGGCAGGGGCAGACGGTCAAGGCCAGGGAGGCAGAGGCAGGGGCAGACGGTCAAGGCCAGGGAGGCAGAGGCAGATGGTCAGGGCCAAGGAAGCAGGGCAGATGGTCAGGGCCAGGGAGGCAGACAGGCAGGGGCAGACTGTCAGGGCCAGGGAGGCAGAGGCAGACGGTCAGTGCCAGGGCTGCCGAGGGGCAGGGGCAGACGATTAGGGCCAGGAAGGCAGAGGGGCAGGGGGTCAGGGCCAGGGAGGCAGGGGCAGACAGTCATAGCCAGGGGAGCAGAGGGGCAGGGGCAGACGGTCAAGGCCAGGGAGGCAGAGGCAAGGGCAGACGGTCAGGGCCAGGGAGGCAGAGGCAGGGGCAGATGGTCAGGGCCAGGGGGGCAGAGGCAGACGGTCAGGGCCAGCGAGGCAGGGGCAGACGGTCAGGGCCAGGGAGGCACGGGTAGGGGCAGACGGTCAGGTCCAGGGGGGCAGAGGCAGACGGTCAGGGCCAGGGAGGCAGGGGCAGGGGCAGACGGTCAGGGTCAGTGAGCCAGGGGCAGAGGGTCAGGGCCAGGGCGGCAGAGGGGCACGCGCAGAGCGTCAGGGCCAGGGAGGCAGGGGGGAAGGGGCAGACGGTCAATGCCAGGGAGGCAGAGGCAAGGGAAGACGGTCAGGGCCAGGGAGGCAGGGGTAGGGGTACACAGTCAGGTCCAGGGAGGCAGGGATAGGGGCAGACGGTTATGTCCAGGGAGGCATGGGTAGGGGCAGAGGGTCAGGTCCAGGGTGGCACGGGAAGGGGCAGACAGTCAGGTTCAGGGCGGCAGAGGGGCACGGGCAGACGGTCAGGGCCAGGGAGGCAGAGGAAGGGGAAGACGGTCAAGGCCAGGGAGGCAGAGGAAGGGGAAGACGGTCAAGGCCGGGGAGGCAGGGGCAGGGGAAGATGGTCAGGGCCAGGTAGGCAGAGGCAGGGGAAGACGGTCAGGGCCAGGGAGGAAGGGGCAGACGGTCAGGGCCAGGGAGGCAGAGGCAGGGGCAGGCGGTCAGGGCCAGGGGGGCAGAGGGACAGGAGCAGACTGTCAGAGCCAGGGAGGCAGGGGCAGGGGAAGATGGTCAGGGCCCGGGAGGCAGAGGCAGGGGAAGACGGTCAGGGCCAGGGAGGAAGGGGCAGATGGTCAGGGCCAGGGCAGAAGAGGGGGTAGGGGCAGATGGTCAGGGCCGGGGAGGCAGGGGTAGGGGCAGACAGTCAGGTCGAGGGAGGCAGGAGCAGGGGCAGAAGGTCAGGTCAAGGAGGAAGGGGCAGGGGCTGATGGTCAGGGCCAGGGCGGCAGAGGGGCAAGGGCAGACGGTCAATGCCAGGGAGGCAGAGGCAAGGAAAGATGGTCAGGGCCAGGGAGGCAGGGGCAGAGGCAGCCGGTCATGGCCAGGGGGGCAGAGGGACAGGGGCAGACTGTCAGGGCCAGAGAGGCAGGGACAGGGGAAGATGGTCAGGGCCAGGGAGGCAGAGGGGCAGGGGCAGACAGTCAGGGCCAGGGGAGGCAGAGGCAGGGGCAGACGGTCAGGTCCAGGGAGGTAGAGGCAGGGCCAGACGGTCAAGGCCAGGGAGGCAGAGGCAGGGGCAGACGGTCAAGGCCAGGGAGGTAGAGGAAGGGGCAGACGGTCAGGGCCAGGGAGGCAGAGGCAGGGGCAGATGGTCAGGGCCGGGAGGCAGAGGCAGACGGTCAGGGCCAAGCGGGCAGGGGCTGACGGTCAGGGCCAGGGAGGCAGACGGGCAGGGGCAGACGGTCAGGGCCAGGGAGGCAGACGGGCAGGGGCAGACTGTCAGGGCCAGGGGGGCAGAGGCAGACGGTCAGTGCCAGGGCTGCAGAGGGGCAGGGGCAGACGGTCAGGGCCAGGAAGGCAGAAGGGCAGGGGGTCAGGGCCAGGGAGGCAGGGGCAGACGGTCATGGCCAGGGCAGCAGGGGCAGACGGTCAAGGCCAGAGAGGTAGAGGCAGGGGCAGACGGTCAGGGCCAGGGAGGCAGAGGCAGGGGCAGATGGTCAGGGCCAGGGAGGCAGAGGCAGACGGTCAGGGCCAGCGAGGCAGGGGCAGACGGTCAGGGCCAGGGAGGCAGAGGCAGACGGTCAGGGCCAGCGAGGCAGGGGCAGACGGTCAGGGCCAGGGAGGCAGGGGCAGACAGTCAGGGCCAGGGAGGCAGAAGGGCAGGGGCAGACGGTCAGGGCCAGGGAGGCAGACGGGCAGGGGCAGATGGTCAGGGCCATCATCATCATCATCAATTGTATTTTTTGATCGCTTACTGTGTGCAGAGCACTGTACTAAGCGCTTGGGAAGTACAAATTGGCAACATATAGAGACAGTCCCTACCCAACAATGGGCTCACGGTCTAAAAGGAGGAGACAGAGAACAAAACCAAACATACTAACAAAATAAAATAAACAGAATAGATATGTACAAGTAAAATAAATAAATAAATAGAGTAATAAATATGTACAAACATATATACAGGTGCTGTGGGGAAGGGAAGGAGGTAAGATGTGGGGATGGAGAGGGGGACGAGGGGGAGAGGAAGGAAGGGGCTCAGTCTGGGAAGGCCTCCTGGAGGAGGTGAGCTCTCAGTAGGACCTTGAAGGGAGGAAGAGAGCTAGCTTGGCGGATGGGCAGAGGGAGGGTATTCCAGGCCCAGGCGATGACGTGGGCCGGGGGTCGATGGCGGGACAGGTGAGAACGAGGTACGGTGAGGGCCAGGGAGGGCCAGGGAGGCAGTGGCAGGGGCAGACCGTCAGGGCCAGGGGAGCAGAGGCAGACGGTCAGGGCTAGGGAGGCAGGGGTAGGGGCAGACGGGCAGGGCCAGTGAGCCAGGGGCAGATGGTCAGGGCCAGGGAGGCAGACGGGCAGGGGCAGACGGTCAGGGCCATGGAGGCAGAGGCAGGGGCAGACTGTCAGGGCCAGGGGAGCAGAGGCAGGCGGTCAGGGCCAGGGAGGCAGGGGTAGGGGCAGACGGTCAGGGCCAGTGAGCCAGGGGCAGACGGTCAGGGCCAGGGAGGCAGACGGGCAGGGGCAGACGGTCAGGGCCATGGAGGCAGAGGCAGGGGCAGACCGTCAGGGCCAGGGGGGCAGAGGCAGATGGTCAGGGCCAGGGAGGCAGGGGTAGGGGCAGACGGTCAGGGCCAGTGAGCCAGGGGCAGACGGTCAGGGCCAGGGCGGTAGAGGGGCACGCGCAGACGGTCAGGGCCAGGGAGGCAGAGGCAGGGAAAGATGGTCAAAGCCAAGGAGGCAGGGGCAGACTGTCAGGGCCAGGGAGGCAGGGGCAGGGGCAGACGGTCAGGGCCAGGGAGGCAGAAGCAGGGGCAGACAGTCATGGCCAGGGAGGCAGAAGCAGGGGCAGACGGTCAGGGCCAGGGAGGCAGAGGCAGAGACAGATGGTCAGGGCAAGGGGGGCAGATGGACAGGGGCACACTGTCAGGGCCAGGGATGCAGGGGCAGGGGAAGACGGTCAGGGCCAGGGAGGCAGGGGCAGACGGTCAGCGCCAGGGAGGCAGAGGGGCACGGGCAGACAGTCTGGGGCAGGGGTGCAAAGGAAGGGGAATACGATCAAGGCCAGGGAGGCAGGGGCAGACTGTCAGGGCCAGGGGCAGACAGTCAGGGCCAGTGCGGCAGAGCGGCAGCAGCAGACGGTCAGGGCCAGGGCGGCAGAAGGGCAGGGGCAGGGGTAGACAGTCAGGGCTAGGGAGGCAGAGGCAAGGGAAGACGGTCAGGGCCAGGGAGGCAGGGGCAGAAGCAGGCGGTCAGGGCCAGGGGGGCAGAGGGACAGGGGCAGACTGTCAGGACCAGAGAGGCAGGGGCAGGGGAAGACGGTCAGGGCCAGGGAGGCAGAGGCAGGGGCAGACCGTCAGGGCCAGGGAGGCAGAGGCAGAGGCAGACCATCAGGGCCCGGGGGGCAGAGGCAGACGGTCAGGGCCAGGGAGGCAGGGGCAGGGGCAGACAGTCAGGACCAGTGAGCCAGGGGCAGACGGTCAGGGCCAGGGCGGCAGAGGGGCACGTGCAGACGGTCAGGGCCAGGGAGGCAGAGGGGCAGGGGCAGACAGTCAATGCCAGAGAGGCAGAGGCAAGGGAAGATGGTCAGGGCCAGGGAGGCAGGGGCAGAGGCAGGTGGACAGGGCCAGCGGGGTAGAGGGACAGGGGCAGACTGTCAGGGCCAGAGAGGCAGGGACAGGTGAAGACGGTCAGGGCCAGGGAGGCAGAGGTGGGTCAGATGGTCAAGGACAGGGAGGCAGAGGCAGGGGCAGACGGTGAAGGCCAGGGAGGCAGAGGCAGGGTCAGACGGTCAAGGCCAGGGAGACAAAGGCAGGGGCAGACGGTCAAGGCCAGGGAGGCAGAGGCAGGGGCAGACGGTCAAGGCCAGGGAGGCAGAGGCAGGAGCAGACGGTCAGGGCCAGGGAGGTAGAGGCAGACGGTCAGGGCCAAGGAGGCAGGGGCAGACGGTCAGGGCCAGGGAGGCAGACGGGCAGGGGCAGACGGTCAGGGCCAGGGAGGCAGGCGGGCAGGGGCAGACTGTCAGGGCCAGGGGGGCAGAGGCAGACGGTCAACGCCAGGGCTGCAGATGGACAGGGGCAGACGGTCAGGGCCAGGGAGGCAGGTGCAGGGGCAGAAGGTCATGGCCAGGGGGGCAGAGGGGCAGGAGCAGTCGGTCAGGGCCAGGGAGGCAGGAGCAGACGGTCATGGCCAGGGAAGCAGAGGGGCAGGGGCAGACGGTCAGGGCCAGAGAGGTAGAGGCAGGGGCAGACGGTCAAGGCCAGGGAGGCAGAGGCAAGGGCAGACGGTCAGGGCCAGGGAGGCAGAGGCAGGGGCAGATGGTCAGGGCCGGGGGGCAGAGGCAGATGGTCAGGGCCAGCGAGGCTGGGGCAGGGGCAGATAGTCAGGGCCAGGGAGGCAGAGGGGCAGGGGCAGACGGTCAGGGCCAGGGAGGCAGACGGGCAGGAGCAGACGGTCAGGGCCAGGGAGGCTGAGGCAGGGGCAGACCGTCAGCGCCAGGGGGGCAGAGGCAGATGGTCAGGGCCAGGGAGGCAGGGGCAGGGGCAGACTGTCAGGGCCAGTGAGCCAGGGGCAGATGGTCAGGGCCAGGGCGGCAGAGGGGCACGCGCAGAGGGTCAGGGAGGCAGAGGGGAAGGGGCAGACAGTCAATGCCAGGGAGGCAGAGGCAAGGGAAGACGGTCAGGGCCAGGGAGGCAGGGGTAGGGGTAGACGGTCAGGCCCAGGGAGGCAGTGGTAGGGGCAGACGGTCAGGTCCAGGGATGCATGGGTAGGGGCAGAGGTTCAGGTCCAGGGAGGCACGGGTAGGGGCAGACGGTCAGGTCCAGGGCGGCAGAGGGGCACGGGCAGACGGTCAGGGCCAGGGAGGCAGGGGCAGACGGTCAGGGCCAGGGAGGCAGCGGAAGGGGAAGACGGTCAAGGCCGGGGAGGCAGGGGCAGGGGAAGATGGTCAGGGCCAGGTAGGCAGAGGCAGGGGCGGACAGTCAGGGCCAGGGAGGCAGGGGTAGACGGTCAGGGCCAGGGAGGCAGAGGCAGGGGCAGAAGTTCAGGTCCTGGGAGTCAGGGGCAGGGGAAGATGGCCAGGGTGGCAGAGGGGCAGGGGCAGACAGTCAGGGCCAGGGAGGCAGGGGCAGGAGAAGATGGTCAGGGCCAGGGAGGCAGGGGAAGGGGCAGGCGGTCAGGGCCAGGGGGGCAGAGGGACAGGAGCAGACTGTCAGGGCCAGTGAGGCAGAGGCAGGGGAAGACGGTCAGGACCAGGGAGGAAGGGGCAGGGGCAGACGGTCAGGGCCAGGGAGGCAGAGGCAGGGGCAGGCAGTCAGGGCCAGGGGGGCAGAGGGACAGGAGCAGACTGTCAGGGCCAGGGACGCAGGGGCAGGGGAAGATGGTCAGGGCCAGGGAGGCAGAGGCAGGGGAAGACGGTCAGGGCCAGGGAGGCAGAGGCAGGGGAAGACGGTCAGGGCCAGGGAGGACGGGGCAGATGGTCAGGGCCATGGAGGCAGGGGCAGGGGCAGACGGGCAGGGCCAGGGCAGAAGAGGGGGTAGGGGCAGATGGTCAGGGCCAGGGAGGCAGGGGTAGGGGCAGACAGTCAGGTCGAGGGAGGCAGGAGCAGGGGCAGAAGGTCAGGTCAAGGAGGAAGGGGCAGGGGCTGACGGTCAGGGCCAGGGCGGCAGAGGGGCAGGGGCAGACGGTCAATGCCAGGGAGGCAGAGGCAAGGGAAGATGGTCAGGGCCAGGGAGGCAGGGGCAGAGGCAGCCGGTCATGGCCAGGGGGGCAGAGGGACAGGGGCAGACTGTCAGGGCCAGAGAGGCAGGGACAGGGGAAGACGGTCAGGGCCAGGGAGGCAGAGGGGCAGGGGCAGACAGTCTTAGGTCTTGGGTTATTAGAGAGAAAGATAAGAATAAAGGTGGAAAGGTTAAGAATGATACAAGTTGTATTGTTAGAGTTACAATGCTGGGTCACCAATAACATGAATGTCAAGAATAACAGAAATCACAGAATTCCTCTTAGTGTCCCATTGCTGTTGTCAGAGACAGAATGTTGCATTGTGGACTATTGGTGTTATGTGCCAGTGGAGTTGCTGAGGATTTAATTACTCTGAAAAAAGAGTTGAATGAAGAAACTTGTTACCTGAATATGTTGAATATGTTGAAAGTGGCATTTGAAGATTCTAATGCCCCCAGGAACATCTCATCTGCCTTTACATGGGCATGAGGTGGAAGGGATTATCAGTTATCTCGAGACTGTAAACTCATCAATAGACTGTAAAAGCAGTACAGGGAACATTTCTGCTAATTCTGTTGGCTTGTACTTTCCCAACTGCTTAGTACAGTGCTCTGCACATAGTCAGTGCTCAATAATTCCACTGATTGATTGCGGCATTTGTTTTATAGCCTAAATCTGCATTCATGTCTAAAATTTCACTATCAGGAGCATGTTATCTTCAAAGATGAAGAGCAGCTCATTTTGTCTCTTTCTCTGTATTTATCCCATTCTGTTTCCCTCTCTTCGTGCTTTTCCAATCTCTCTCTCTCTCTTACACACACATACATACATACACATACACAATTTATCAATCCAGGGATAAATAATCACCCAGAAATTTGTTATTTACAGAATGTCAGCCAAGGGCAACCGGCAAATTGATAGTGGGTATTCTAGCTTCCTGAGGACCATGAGGCAGTGGCTGTCATTCTGGAACGATCCTGAATCTATCCCATGCTTAGGTCAGTGCTTGGCATATAGTAAGCATTTAACAAATAACCTATTCATTAACACTGCCCTACCAGTTTTCTTTCCCCACTCTGTGAGTCCCCTCCCTCCTGGGAACAATCCCTGAAAGCTGGTATCCCTGGTTCTTTTTCTTTTTTCCCCCAGTGGTATTTGTTAAGCACTTACTAATTGTCAGGCACTGTTCTAAGCACTGGGGTAGATTCAAGCTAATCAGGTTGGACATAATCCCTGTCCCATATAGGGCTCACAGTCTTAATCCCCATTTTGAGAAGCAGCATAGCGTACTGGGTAGACCATGGGCAGAAGGTCATGAGTTCTAATCCCAGCTCTGCCACTTGTCTGCGGGGTGACCTTGGGCAAGTCACTCCACTTGGGTCTCAGTTATCTCATCTGTAAAATGGGGATTGAGACTGTGAGCCCCACGTAGGACAGGGACTGTGTCCAACCTGATTTGCTTGTATCCACCCCAGCGCTTAGTACAGGGCTTGGCACATACTAAACACTTAACAAATACCATCACTATTTTACAAATGAGGGAACTGAGGCCCAGAGAAGTGAAATGACTTGCCCAAGTTCACTCAGCAGACAAATAACGGAGCCAATATTAGAAGCCAAGTACTTCTGACACCCAGGCCTGTGCGCTCTATCCATTAGGTCAAGCTGCTTCTCTTCTTTCCTCAGGGTCAACTTCGGCAGATCATTTATCCTGCTGATCCTACAGTGATGATTCATCATTAAGCCATAAGTAGGAAATTATTTATCCATCTAGAGGTGTTTATCCACACTCCACTCATATATTCATTCTATTATAAATTTGCACTAATTTAATTAGAAGGTAACATCTCCAAAGATGCTTTTTCATTCTAAATCTAGAAATCAACGGGTCTTTTCTGTTTCCACTTGGGTTATACCTATGATCTCAATCATTTTACATGTTGAAAAAATACCAAAATCATAAAATTAGTACAAGAATCATGTTTTGGAGTCCTTGACATGGAAATATTTAGTAGTTTTCCAATCTGGCTCTGACTCTTTCCTCTCTACAAAAACAGCTACATCACTAGGTCACCAATCACTAATCCTGTCCGTAAGCCTTCCTATAATCTTCATCTTTCCAGCAATAACTCCATGCAAATTTTTTCTCTCCCTTCAGTTTTGGTTGTTCATCTATTCTTGCTTTTCCCTTTCCTAACGATAATAGTAATAATAATAATAATACTATCTGTGGCCATTGTTAAGCACTTACTATGTGCCAGGCACTGTACTAAGCGCTGGGGTAGATGCAAGATCATTGGGTTGGACACAGTCCCTGTTCCACATAGGGCTCACAGTCTTACAGTACTTGGCACATAGTAAGTGCTTAACAAATACCATTTTTATTATGATTATTACTATTATTATTTTTAATCCCCATTTGACAGATGAGGGAACTGAGGCACAGAGAGGTGAAGTGACTTGCCCAAGGTCACACAGCAGATAAGTGGAGGAGCCAAGATTAGAACCCAGGTCCTCTGACTCCCAAGTGTGTTGCTTTTTCCACTAGTCCATGCTGCTTCTCATTAAAATAATAACAACAATAATACTACTAATAATATAATAACAGTATTTGTTACTATGTACCAGGCAATGTACTAGCTGTTGGGGGTGATACAAGATAATTGGGTTGTTCTATCACTCATAGGTGAACTTCTTCGATAATAAAGGACAACCACATTAACAATAATACAAAATACAATATTTGAGGGGCTATCCTGTGGTAACTTTAAAGGGAAAAAAGGGAATCCAATTTCCTCTCCCTTCTTATTTATTGAATTTATTTCCTTTATCCTTTCATGGTTTTCTTCCTTCCCTCTTCTGCTCTGAAGTAATACTCTGGGTTTCTCTATCAAGTTCACTTCCATTCTCCTGCTCATCTCTGCTCAGTAGGCTTTAACCAGAGTGACTATACTGTGAACTGATAAAACCTTCTCCAGTCCCTTCATTCCAAATGTCTTTATGAAATATCCTCTTGAAGACAATGAAAAGTTCCCAAATTGAAGCCAAAGACATTGCTTCCTTTTAATATGTTCCATTCCCCTGCAAACATCCATTTATCACTTCTAATCAAAGGTTTTCAATAATCATGGTCTCTATTTGAATTTCTCCTCATTTCATCTCAGGTCAACATTGTGTCCCACCTGATTCTTCTTCCTAAATATTTCCTTTTCTGTGTTTCAACTGTCCAAACCTTTGTGAATAACTTCATTTTTTAATATAAACCCCTTTAAAACTTTCCATTCCAAACTCTTCTTTACAAGAGTTTCCTCATTTTCTTCTATAATTGCTACTTAAAAGTACCCATTGGTTTCCTTTGGTCATATGGTTCTAAGAGTAGCTTTGGAAAGAAAGAAATAGAGAGAGAGAGAGAGAGAGAGAGAGAGAGAGAGAGAGAGAGAGAGAGAGAGAGAGAGAGAGAGAGACAGGAAGGAAGGGAGAAAGAAAAATCAGGAAAGAGAAAGAAGGAAGGAAAAAAGAAAAAAGGACAAAGGAAGGAAAAGAGAAAAGAACAAAGGAAGAAGAGGGAAAGGGGAAAAAAGGTAGGAAAGGAGAGAAATGAAAAGGGAAAGAGGAAGAATAAGAAGGAGACAAAGGAAAGGCACTATTGGAAGGAATGGAAGGAGAGTTGAAGGAGAGGAAGGACAGTTGTGGAGAGAGAAAAGGGAAGCAAGGAAGAGAGTAAAAGAAAGATGGATTTGTCCTTTAACATAATGACATTTATTCTTGGCATTAACTCCCATTTCGTCTTGCATGTCTTCAGGTAGTTTCAGGCTCAGCCTCTCACCTCAGACTTTGTCAAGAAAGCATCTAATGGATTTTTCATTTTTTTTTTTGGTACTATTCACCTTTTTCCCTATAGCTCTCTGACTCTGATCTTGCATTGCATCACGGGTGAAATTTGGGTTAAAGATAATTGTAAATATGGTATTGATATTAACTGATGTTTTCCCAACATTGCAATAATGCTTGTTTTGTTTGCTGGAGAGTTTATTACTTTTTGATCAATAGTATGTGAGATTTGTGAGGGAAATTAGCATAGTGAATAACAATTAGGAGAAAAATCAATGGCATTCAGACAAATAAGTGACTTGGAAAAGTCCCATAGGCCCCCATGTGGGCACACACAAACACGCGCTCGCACACACACACACACACACACACATTCTTTAAACTCTCATACATCTCATTTTGAATTCCAGGAAGGTGGGTTATTTGGACAGGAATGGAAAAGGATGGAGCCGGCATAACCTGCTTGGGGATTATATTCACAGTTTAGCAAGGTTCCCAGTGGCCTCTACACTTCTTATCTCCAGTAAAGGTTCTCACTGGATCTTTGTGGACACTTTCCTTTCTTTTCGCATCCACATGGCTACCCTTCAATCTCCAATGTTGATATATTATCAAAGCGCTAAGTTTGTTGCCATTTCTCTTGGATTGATCCCTGAAATATCAATTTGGGACCACTTGGTCCTCTTAAATTCAAAGAGGTTTTCTGCCTCTAGCAGTGGTCAACCAGTAGGTTTTTATATCCTGATCCACAGGTTTTTCAGGAGAACTCTGTAGAATCCCCTTGTTCTCTACAGATTTATTTCTCTCTGATGCCTGAAGGATTTCCTGCCATGATTCAGTCTGTTATCCAGCTGATTACTTCATATTTGCCTGGAAAGTCTACTGACTGATCCATGAGTCACTACCTAGTTCCACTTCTAAAGTCTTCCTTCCATTTTCCCCTGCCACCCCAAGGAGGTGTTCTGAAAGGGATTGATACTTGCTTCTGTATTGCCTAGGAATGGATCTGCCCAATGAAGTCACCAAAAAGCAGAGATGTATGTTCGTCATTAACATTCAGGGAGTTCCAGAGTCCCAAACCACAAAGGATGAGCATAATTAGCTCTCTGTTGGGAATGCGTGGGTCACCATGGCAACTGGACCCATCCTGGACTTCAAGAACAAAGCAAAGGCCAATGGATGAACCGAACTAGGGAAAAAAAAACAGTTCAATTTATGTTTGATCCATCCTCCCGTTTGTGCTTGAGTCAGTTCTTAGCATTAATTAGAGAAGTAGCGTGGCTCAGTGGAGGGAGCCCGGGCTTGGGAGTCAGAGATCATGGGTTCTAATCCCAGCTCTGCCACTTGTCAGCTGTGTGACTTGGGGCAAGTCACTTCACTTCTCTGGTCCTCAGTTCCCTCATACGTAAAATGGGGATGAAAGACTGTGAGTCCCACGTGGGACAACCTGATGACCTTGTATCCTCCACAGTGCTTAGAACAGTGCTTGGCACATAGTAAGCACTTAACAAATGCCATAATTATTACTATTATTATCAATTATGATCATAGTAATTGTAATATTTGTTAAGTGCTTACTAGGTGCCAAACATTGTACTAAATACTGGCACAGATAAAAGATCATCAGAACGGACAAAGTCCCTGTCCTACACATAGCTCACAGTCTAAGAGGGAACAATTTAAGATTTTATGATGAGGGAACTCTTCCGTCTGGGAGATCCTAGATTCTCCTGTAGCTGGATTCAAATTGTGCTTAGCTTATAGTGTCTGAAGAGAGCAGAACTTGAAAATGTCAAACAGGATGTAATAGGGTGAAAAGCAATGTGGGCTAGTGGAAACAGCACAGGCCTGGGAGCCGGAGGACCTGGGTTCTAATCTTGGCTCCACCACTTGTCTGCTGTGTGACCTGCAAATCACTTCAATTCTCTGGGCCTCAGTTAGCTCATCTGTAAAATGGGGATAAAGACTGTGAGCCCCATGTGGGTTATGGACTCTGTCTAACCTGATTAGCTTGTATCTACCTCAGTGTTTAGTACAGTGCCTTGGGACATAATCAGCATTTAACAAATACAAAAAAAAAAAAATCAGCAGCCTCACCAATGGGTGACCAATTGAACAAGCAGTGAGTCTTGAGCCTGCAGCTGGAAAAATCTTACCCTGGAGAACAACGAAGCCCTGTCAATAATAATAATTATTATTATTATTATAATGACATTTATTAAGTGCAAAGCACTGTTCTAAGCATTGGGGAGGTTACACGGTAATCAGGTTATCCCACGGAGGGGGCTCAGAGTCTTCATCCCCATTTTACGGATGAGGTAACTGAGGCCCAGAGAAGTGAAGTAACTTGCCCAAAGTCACACAGCTGACAATTGGCAGAGCCGGGATTTGAACCCATGACCTCTGACTCCAAAGCCAGGACTCTTTCCACTGAGCCACACTGCTTCTCTAATGATGAAGAGCCTTGGTAGAATTCAAGGCTAATGAGGAAAGCCAAGAGAAACTAAAAACAACATTTACATGAGACTTAATCTAGACCGATATTGGCACTATATTTAGCCTCCTCCCACAATTCACATAATATGAATTCATTACCAATATGTCCTCTTTTTATTCTCCTCCTACCTCTCTGACCTCTTCTTCTCAGTTTCTTTTGCTGGCTCCTCTTCTGCCTCCCACTCTCTGACAGTAGAGGTCTATCAAGAGAAGCAGCGTGGCTCAGTGGAAAAGAGCCCGGGCTTTGGAGTCAGAGGTCATGGGTTCAAATGCCGACTCCACCACATGTCTGCTGTGTGATCTTGGGCAAGTCACTTAACTTCTCTGGGCCTCAGTTCCCTCATCTGTAAAATGGGGATGAAGACTGTGAGCCCCACGTGGGACAACTTGATCACTTTGTATCCACCCCCAGCGCTTAGAACAGTGCTCTGCACATAGTAAGCGCTTAACAAATGCCATTATTATTATTATTATCAAAGCTCAGTTCTAGGTCCCCTTCTATTCTCCCTCTACACCCACTCTCTTAGAGAACTCATTGGCTTCCACGGCTTCAATTACCATCTCTATGCACATGATTCCCAAATCTACATTTCCAGCCCTGACCTCTCTCCTTCCATGCACTCTCACTTATCCCCCTTGCCTTCAAGACACATCTATTAGGATGTCCTGCTGAGACCTCAAATTAAACATGTCTACAACTGAACTCCTTATCTTCCCACCTAAATCCTATCCTCCCCCTATTTCCAATCACTGTAGACAACACCACTGTCCTCCCTGTCTCACAAGCCCATATCCTTGGCGTAGCTCTTGACTCAACCTTCTCATTCCACCCACACATTTCAACTGTCACAAAATCCTGTCGGTTTTACCTTCACCACACTGCTAAATTCTATCCTTTTCTCTCCATCCAAACTGCTACCACGCTGATCTAAGCACTTATCCTTAGTGCTTAGTCCCTCCTTGACTATTTGGAGAAGCAGCGTGGCTCAGTGGAAAGAGCCCGGGCTTTCGAGTAAGAGGTCATGGGTTCAAATCCCAGCTCCACCAATTGTCAGCCGAGTGACTTTGGGCAAGTCACTTCAGTTCTCCGGGCCTCAGTTCCCTCAACTGTAAAATGAGGATGAAGCCTGTGAGCCCCCCGTGGGACAACCTCATTACCTTGTACCCCCCAGCGCTTAGAACAGTGCTTTGCAAATAGTAAGCGCTTAATAAATGTCATTATTATTATTATTACTACATCTGCCTTCTCGCTGACTTTTTGGCCCCCAGTCTCTCCCCAGTCCAATCCATACTTCATTCTGCTTCATGGATTATCTATCAACAAAAATGTTCAGTCCATGTCTCCCCTTTCCTCAAGATCCTCCAATGACTGCCCAACCATCTCCAAACAGAAACTCCTTACTACCAGCTTTAAAGCACTAAATCAGTTCATCCCATCCTACCTCATCTCACTAATCTCCTACTAAAGCCCAGGAAGCATATTCTGCCACCACTCTCTCCACGTTCAAAATATTACTAAAGTCACATCTCCTCCAAGAGGCCTTCCCAGATTAAGACCTCTTTTTTCCAGCTCACTCTCCCTTCTGTGTCTTCTATGCACTTAGATCTCTGAACATTTGATATTCGCCCCACCCCAAACCCCACTGAACTTACATGCATAACTTTAAAATATTTATTATAAATGACTCATTTATTCATATTAATGTCTGTCACCCTCTCTAAACTGAAAGCTCATTGTGGGCAAGGAATGTTTCTGCTAATTCTGTTCTACTGTACTCTCCCAAGCACTTAGAACAGTGCTCCACATATAGTAAGCACTCAATTAATACAATGGATTGATTGATCGATTGGATTCTTCCAGAATGGACACAACTAAGCAAGTCCTTAGAAGATCCTTCTCCCATCTCCTGACTCACAGAGTCTATTCATTCATTCAATCGTATTTATTGAGCCCTTACTGTGTTGTGGCTTGAGTAAAGTCTATTTATTTGAGAAGTAAAATAACTTAGTGGATAGAGGAAGAGCTTGGGAGTCAGAAGGACATGAGTTCTAATTCCGGCTCTGCCACTTGTCTTCTGTGTGACCTTAGGCAAGTCATTTCACTTCTCTGTGCCTCAGTTACCTCATATGTAAAAGGAAGATTTAGACGGTGATTCCCCAGGTGGGACAGGGACTCTGTCCAACCTTATTAGCTTGCATACCTCCCAGTGCTTAGTACTGTGCCTGGCTCACAGTTAAGTGCTTAACAAATGTCATAAAAAAGGGTGAAGAAGGGATTGGGAAATCTCAACTGAAAGCCAAATGTGTCTTGTTCTCAAGTCAGAGAGGGCCAGGCTAGGAGTCTGCAGCCAGCATGGCCTAGTGGAACATGCCCAGTCTTGGGAGTCAAAGGATCAAGTTTCTAATGCCGGCTCTGCCATTTTTCTGCTGTGTGACCTTGGGAAAATCACTTAGCTTCTCTGTACCCCAGTTTCCTCATCTGTATAATGGGGTTTGAATCCTACTCCCTCCTACTTAGACTGTGAGCCCCGTGTGGGACAGGGACTGTGTCCAACCTGAGTAACTTGTATCTTGTAACTTGTATGTTGCCAACTTGTGCTTCCCAAGCACTTAGTACAGTGCTTTGCACACAGTAAGTGCTCAATAAATACGATTGAATAAATGAATGAATATCTACCCCAGTGTTTAGTATAGTACCTGTCACTTAGTAAGTGCTTAGCAAATACCATTACAAAAGCACTTATTATTATTATCATTATCATTATTATTCTAAGAGACATTAAGGTTAGCCTCTATTTTTGTTGTAGGATAGGTTTGGGGATGGGAGCTCAGGAGAAGGTGATGAAGCTTTTGCTGACTTGTAAGTTCTTCTCTAGACTGTAAGCTTGTTGTGGGCAGGGAATGTGTTCGTTATATTGTTATAGTGTATACTCCAAAGCACCTAGTACAGTGCTCTTCGCACAGTGTGTTCAATAAGTACGATTGACTGTTTAACAGTCCCTAATGCAGCTACCTTTCAAAGATCTCACAATTTTTCCCATTAACCACCCTTGTCTCCCGGAGTCAAGCAGTGGCATGGACAGAGAGAAGTGGGAAACAGAACTGGGAGAGCAGTAGAGTCCAAAGCAGGGCTAGGACAGCCCAGAGCCCTCAAGCTTGAACTATGGATGGCCAAAGTCTAATCTAGAAAATGATACCAAGGCATTAATAATAATAATAATAATAGTAATTATCGTATTTGTAAGTGTCTACTATGTGAGAAGCACTGTACTAAGAGCTGGGGTAGATACAAGATAATCGGGGTGGACACAGTCCCTGTCCCACATGGGGGCTCGCCATCTTAATCCCCATTTTACAGATAAGGGAACTGAGGCACAGAGAAGTGAAGTGGCTTTCCCAAGGTCACACAGCAAAGTGGCAGACATGAGATTAGAACCCAGGTCCTTCCGACTTTCAGGCCGGTGCTCTTTCCATCACGCCACACTACTTATCATTACTAGAGGAAGCAAGCAGCAAAGGAAAAATCACAAAATAACAAATGTCTGATCCTCCTTTCCATCTGTGATGCATTACCAACACATCCTCCTAGTTGCAAAGGGGAGCTGGGCCTTTTCTCAATGGCTCCCTGAATCCTCCAACAATTGAAGATCTGCTTTTTTATGTTATTTGTTAAGTGCTTACTATGTTCCCGGCACTCTACTAAGCATTGGGGTAGATACAAGCTCATCAAGTTGGACACAGTCCCTGTCCACATAGGGCTCAGAGTTCTAGTCCTTATTTTACAGATAATATTAATAATGATGGCATTTGTTAAGTGCTTACTATGTGCCAAACACTGTTCTAAGGTCTGGGGGGATAAAAGGTAATCATGTTGTCTCACATGGGGCTCATAGTCTTAATCTCCATTTTACAGATGAGGTAACTGTGGCACAGAGAAGTGACTTGCCCAAAGTCACACAGCTGACAAGTGGCGGAGCCGGGATTAGAACCTGTGACCTCTGACTCCGAAGCCCAGGCTCTTTCCACTGAACCACGCTTCTTCTCTTACAGATGAGGTAATTGAGGCCCAGAGAAATGAAATGATTTGCCCAAAGTCACACAGCAGACAAGTGGTGGAAACTGGATTAAAACCCAGGTCCTTCTGATTCTCAGGCCTGTGCTCCATCCCCTAGGCCACACTGCTTCATTTGGTCATCCATCAGCCTGTGATCTCCAGGCAAAGGCTCCTCTGCCCATTCTTTGTGTTTGTGCAGTACAAGTGCAACAAGTATGAGTTCATGCTACATTCCTCCCCTTCCCGAAAATGCTGGAAAAAGCATCCAAGGATAATGAATGCTCCTTGTGAATCCTTATCAATCAATCAATCATATTTGTTGAATACTTACTCTGTGCAGAGCACTGTACTAAGTGCTTGGGAAGGTACAGTATTACGAAGTTGGTAGAAGCCCAGTTCTAGCAGAAACTGGACTCTCAATGGGTGTAATGCAACATACAGATAATCGGGTTGGATGCAGTCCCTGTCCCACATAGAGGCTCACAGTCTTAATCCCCATTTTACAGATGAGGGAACTGAGGCACAGCATGACGTAGTGGATAGAGCATAGCCCTGAAAGTCAGAAGGTCATGGCTTCTAATCCCAGCTCCGCCACTTGTCTGCTGTGTGACCTTCGGCAAGTCACTTGGCTTCTCTGTGCCTCGGATACCATATCTGTAAAATGGAGATTGAGACCGCGAGCCCTACGTGGGACAGGGACTGTGTCCAGCCCAATTTGCTTGTATCCACCCCAGTGCTTAGTACAGTGCCTGGCACATAGTAAGCACTTAACAAATACCAGGATTATTATTACTAAACAAGCAAGAGACATATTCCCCACCCAAAAGGATCTGACTGGTGTATTGTAAAATACAACTGTCATCAATCAATGAAAAATATTTATTGAGCACTTACTCTGTGAAGAGCACTATTCTAAGTGCTTGGGCGAGTACCACAGAGTAAGTAGACTTCATAAAATGAAATTTCATTAGCACAGCCTAGAAAATATCAACCTACTCTTTTTTTATTTTTAATTCTTTGCACCAGTTCCCCTTCTCTTTGGAGATGCGTTCAGAGTAAAACGAATGAAATCAACCATCCTTCTACTCCCCCAGGATAAATAGTTGCTCACCGTGGGTGAACTGATGAAATGCTAATGTCCCAGACTTCTAGAAAGAGCAGCATAAAAGAGAGCTGTCATTTCTTTCATTGGTGTGGCACATCTGTGAAGCAAGTGTCCCTCAAGGAAACTGGGACAAATATATTTTTGGCTTAGCTAAGAATTTCTATGCGTGCTCCATTGCAGTATATCACAGTGTCTAAGAACTCTTCTCTCCCACAGTCCTGTTCAGGAATCGATGTTTAGAATAATGGCCCTGCTTGGCTCTCAATTGAGCTGGTTAATAACCATTGCTGAGGAAATCAATCAGTTCTATGATATCTTATTACTTACGCTAATTTAATCACAGGGAATGGATCATTGCTTCAGTTCAAAGGGCAAAGAGAAAGTGTATATGGGAGCATGTGCATGTGTGAGAGTGTGGTGTAAATGTGTGTAGAGTCCAGGGAGGGAGTTGAAGGAAAATGAGCAGTTAAATCTAGTTGTGAAGCAGCCACTGCTGTAGATCCTATCCCACAACCCACCAGTAGGCTGAAAAATAGATAAATCATCATGGTTTAGTAGTCCACTGAACTTCACTTGGTGTTTCTCGGTCCTGAGTCTATTCTGTTATTTTAATGATGCTTCAGATTGAGAAAGGCAATAAATAACTTTGCAACTAGGTTTTTCAGATCCAGCCGATCTATCAGCGGGATATTTATTTAGCACTTACCGTGTACAGAGTACTATACGAAGCACTTGGGAAGGTACAAGGCAATAATAATAATAATAATAATAGCATTTATTAAATGCTTACTATGTTCAAAGCACTGTTCTAAGCACTGGGGAGGTTGCAAGGTGATTAGGTTGTCCCACGGGGGGCTCACAGTCTTCATCCCCATTTTACAGATGAGGGAACTGCGGCCCAGAGAAGTTAAATGACTTGCCCAAAGTCACACAGCTGACAAGTGGTGGAGCCAGGTTTTGGACCCCTGACCTCTGACTCCAAAGCCTGGGAGTTGGAAGATGTGATCCCCGTCCACAGGGAGTTTACAGTCTACAAGGGGAAACAGACATTAAAATAGATTATAGGGGCAAAATAGAGTGTAAGGATGAATGCATCATTATTGTGGGGCTTCAGTGAGTATCAAACTGCTTAAGGGGAGAAGGGAGGTCAAATAGAGGAAATGAAGGGCTCTGTCTGGAAAGGTCTCTTGGTCAAGATGTGATCCTTGAAAGGTTTTGAAGGTGGGGAAGAGTGGTGGGCTGTTGGATATAAAGGGGGAGGAAGTTCCAGGTCCCAGGGAGAATGTGTGTGGACTGTTCTGAAGAAAATAGCTTCTGCACGATCACAACCCGCGTCCTTGGAAGTTGATAGGCAACTTCAATACTCTCCGCCATGTTTACGGGACTCCGGGCAAAGGTGAGATTTTTTTGGCTAGGTCATGAAGCTTATCTCAGCCCCAGATTTAACCGTCTTGTTGCCTTTGGACATATAAACACAGAGATTGTCGGCTGTCTAGAGAGTGATTTATTCACTGGCAACCTCCTGAAAAGAGAGTTGGAAGCTGTGAGCTGCTGTGAACAACATTTAAACTTCTTTTCAGAACTCCCAAGACTCAGTGAAAGCATTATACCCTGGAAACAGACTCACAGGGCAATTTCAATGCACGCTTCAGGCCCAGTTAAGCCTCTGTAACTATCCTTCTCACCTCTGGAAACCTAAATATAATAGACAAATGCAAATTGCAATCCATTTTTATATGATGCAGTTGCAAAATGAACAACAATTAGCAGAGTAAAATGGTGACTATTTAGACTGGGGCATTGTAGAGACAGAGAGATTAAGACCCCTGTGATGACTGAAATAACTAGTATAGATCGAGCAATCTATCGAGCACTTTTATTTAGCACTTACTCTGTGCCCAGGACTGTACTAAGCCCAGAGGAAAAACAGGGCCAGACACTACAAACATAAAGTACAACAACACAACGAGGGACAAGGTTTTTGTGTGTCTGATATGTCAGCGATTGCAGATCCCATATTTGCTTTGTCAGCCACATGTGCATTCACAGGTTGAACTTCACCGTCGGTGGTGTCTTCTTCAAATACGAAGGATGACTGTATATCAAGTGTGATGCTGTGAGGTCAAATTTGTGGTCATTTTAGGGGAATTCTGTCCTAATGAACCTGTCGAAGGCAATCTGAAGAGTCACCAGCTATCTCAGTTTGACACCATACGCTCTAGTGAATTAAATGGCTAGCGTCTCCTGACCATCGACCATTTCCTTGGGCAATCGGGATAATGTCTGCTGAGTGGTTACGGTCTGAATATTTCCAGATGAAATTAAGGGTATAAATGAAACGTCAGAAATGCAGAGGAATGAGCTCAAGCTGGTCTTTGAAGCACGATTTTCTCTTAAAAAGTTTTTTGCTACAAGCTGAAGCTGTAACGGCTGAATCAGTGTTTTACTCCAGTTAGGAAGGAAAGATTTAGAAGCCTTGCTAGTAATTTCACTTGTGTGATACCATTATTATTATAAAAATCATCATCATCGTAACAGTGGTATTTGTTAAAAGCTTACTACATGCCAAAGTACAGTGCTAAAGGCTGGAGCAGATACAGTACAATTAATAAAATGATGTTGATTCAAGAGCCATTGAAATTTACTGTTCTGTGAAATACAAGATATTACCTTATTATTTCTCTTCCAAGATTTCTTATGACAGCGAATGTAACTTGGCTTAGAGATCAATATAAACTGCGCATGTCTTTTTTATTTAAATTCTAGAATTCTCCCAAGAGTGTGAAAGAAAGAGAAGAAAACAAAGACTTTTAATAAGCTAAACCATCAGAAACTGCATGCATTAAAGTCTTTCCTCTTTTTGGAAGGAAACAAAATGGGTATGAGATTCCATACTACACCTTGCAAATGTGAAACGTGAAATGCTGTGCCATTGCTTCAGACTAAAACTAGGTATTTTAAAAATGAATCTAAAAATAGATGAAAAAGCAAAACAAAATTGACATTCCTCAGGAACAATCCATTCCACATGTAGATTAGCTTGCAAAGTTTAGTTAACTGGAACAAACAGTTTCAGAGCAGAAAAATATTTTGCCCTGTTGGATAAAATATCATTTTATTTTCTTAAACTTACATGAGTTCTAATAGCACTGATTTTTGTGGTTACTTGGTATTTTCTTAGCATAGACCTCAAGACTGCAAGCATGTTGCGAGCAGGGATTGTCTGCTATACTGTTGTTTGTACTCTCCCAGGCTGCTTAGTGCAGTGCCCTGCACACAGTAAGTCCTCAATAAATATGATTGATTTATCTAAAAGTATCAAGTGGTGGCCAATGTAGAAGTCACACGGTGTGCTTGAAATGCAGTACTTCATACTGACCTTCACTTCTTGAATACCTTTTTCTAAGGGCTTCCAAAAAAACTTTCACCCTGGGTTAGAAAAAGCTAAAATGTCAAAGCATCAGGAAATGTACTACAGATGCAGTAATAATAATAATAATAAAGATGATGGCATTTATTAAGCGCTTACTATGTGCAAAGCACTGTTCTAAGCACTGGGGAGGTTACAAGGCAATCAGGTTGTCCCACAGGAGGCTCACAGTCTTCATCCCCATTTTACAGATGAGGTAACTGAGGCCCAGAGAAGTTAAGTGACTTGCCCAAAGTCAAGCAGCTGACAATTGGTGGAGTCGGGATTTGAACCCATGACCTGTGACTCCAAAGCCTGTGCTCTTTCCACTGAGCCATGCTGCTTCAGTATTTACCGTAGACTGAATTTAACTATGTAAAATGCACCCTGACCTGTTAGAGAAGCAGCATGACCTAGTGGATAAAGCACCGGCTTGGAAGTCAGAATAACCTGGGTTCTAATTCTGACTCAGCCACGGTTCTATCGTGTGATCTTTGACAAGTCATTTCACTTCTCTGTGCCTCAGTTTGCTCATCTGTAAAACGGGGATTCAAATTGTGTAGCTCATGTAGGGCATGGACTGGGTCCAACCCATTAGCTTGCATTTACTGAGAAGCAGCGTGGCTCAGTGGCAAGAGCACGGGCTTTGGAGTCCGTGGTCATGGGTTCAAATCCCAGCTCCGCCAATTGTCAGCTGTGTGACTTTGGGCAAGTCACTTAACTTCTCTGGGCCTCAGTTACTTCATCTGTAAAATGGGGATTAAGACTGTGAGCACCCCGTGGGACAACCTGATCACCTTGTAAGCTCCCCAGCACTTGGAACAGTGCTTTGCACATAGTAAGCGCTTAATAAATGCCAGTATTATTATTATTATTATTCTCTGCACCACCTCTTAGTACAGTGCCCGGCACATAGCAAGCACCTAACGAATACCATTTAAAAACAAACTCTGTCCTCAGATATCATTATGGCTGAAATCCAAGACAGCATGCTGTGAGATGAGCCTCTCCGCCTAAGCTTTTGTGTGTTAGGTTGGAGGGGGCCACATGACCCTGCCTCCACCAGTCAGTAGTCTGTCAACTCATAGGTTGCTCGTTCATTTCAGGTCTTGTGACCTCTGTCTCATCCAATTGCACTTTGTTTGGCAATACAGAGCATAATAAATAAATACAGTATTTATAATACCAGCATATGTGATTAGGAGCTTGCTGCCAACATTTCAATTTGCATTTAAGTATGGTTAACCTGTGGGGCAAGCATGTTAATCTCCACACAATGCAGATTGATTACTTGCTGCTTTAATTTTTCTTCTTTCAAATGACAAGCCCCGGCAGCCTTGAATTTATCAATTTGGGATATCACCAAAACAGTACAACTAACTGACTTTAAAAAAATTACCCTGGAATAAATACATTACTTCGGTGTGAAGCAAGAACATAAAATTATACCCCAAGGAAAGTCTTAGCCTATAACCTACTACCCTCCTGAGATAGCATAGTGCCTCTATTAAATTTATTAATGAGAGTTGGGAGGTCTGAACTGAAATGCCACCATATCACTGCCATTCTTCTCTGTTGTTTTATAGTATTGGTAAAAAATTAATAACGCGGATGACTAATTGCCGAGAGACTTCAGCAGTGCAGGATGTGGAGAAATGGGGATGGGAAACGTTTCCCTTTAACTGCTTAATCCTTCATCAACCTTCGGCTTACTTCCGTGAAAGCTGGGGACGTTATTTAACAGGGGAATTCTCTGAAAAAATCGGGTTGGGTCTGGAGGTCAAGTTTCAGGAGCTGATGTTTAAAGCGGCATGTCCTAGCAACAAACGGCACAAGCCTGGGATTCAGATAATCCTAGCTTCTCTTCTTTCCTGCTGTGTGACCTTGGGTAAGTCACTTAACTTCTCTGCTCTGTGATTTCCTATCTGTAAAATGAGGTTTCAGTGCCTGTTCTCCCTCCTTCTTAGATGGTGAGCCCCCATTTATCCCATTGCTTAGTACACTGGTTGGAACATAGTAAGTGCTTAATAAACACCACAATGCTCATAATAATAATAATAATGATGGAATTTGTTAATCACTAACTATGTGTCAAGCACTGTTCTAAGCTCTGGGTTAGATACAAGGTTATCAGGTTTACCACGTGGGGCTCACAGTCTTAATCCCCATTTTACAGATGAAGTAATTGAGGCACAGAGAAGTAAAGTGACTTGCCCAAAGTCACACAGCTGACAGGTGATGGTGCCAGGATTAGAACCCATGACCTCTGACTTCCAAGCCCGTGCTCTTTCCACCAAGCCACGCTACTTCTCACGCTGCTTCTTATTATGGTTATTATTAACAATAACATATCTAATAATGTAATGCATTTTAACAATAATTAGACATTATTATTTTAATAATGATATATTTTTTTAAAAAATGTTGGACTTGTAGGTTACAGTTACACCAGGTCCCCAAATTCATGTCTAGCGGACAAGCTCCGTTGTCATGTAATAGTCATACATTAGCTCGGAGGCGCAGCATGGATTAGTGAACAGAGCACAGGCCTGGGAGAAGGTCATGGGGTCTAATAATCCTGACTCCAGCACTTGTCTGCTTTGTGACCTTGGGGAAGTTACTTTATTTCTCTGTGCCTCAGTTACCTCACCTGTAAAATGGAGATTGAGACTGTGAGCCCCAAATAGGACAGGGACCCTGTCCAACTTGACTTGCTTGTATCCATCCCAGTGCTTAGTACAGTGCCAGGCACACAGTAAGTGCTTAGCAACACATTCTTTGCTATTCCTGGGCTCTGAAGATGTGGCCAAAACTGAGTAGAGTTGAGCCTTTAGGGTGAAATATTGGTTGGGAATGATGGAGGCCAGAAGAGTTTAGGGTCTTGCATGACAACTGGTTTGTAGGTTTCAGGGATATGCTACGCTCTCAAACTTAAAGCCTGCAAGACTGGCTGCTAGGGATTTCAGAGTCCTGGATTATAATGATGCATGATCCAGATCTGGTTGCGGGGAAACCTTTCCAGCAACTCTGTTGGGAAGGTCAAAGCGTGATTCAAGCTAAAGGATTTCTTGCAACTCTACCCAGCGGTAAGTCTGGATCGGAACTGCCCGCTAAATATCACACATGGGCCCTGCCCTGTCATTTGTGCAAATTGTTCATATGTAGAAAATCAAAAGATCATTTGCTCTTTCTGCATGCTCGGGGTGGGAGAGAGATGTAATAGGCTAAGAACAGCAGTTTAAAGTGGGCCCATGGGTACTGTTTATTGCATAGTAGAGCCCAACAAATTCTCTTTTCAGTTTAAGAATCCCGGATTGTGAACCCCATGCATTGAAAAGAGGCTGCCGGCTAGTTACAAAGGATGGTTGTTTTAACATTGTTTTTACTCAACGTGTATCGAGCACCCACAATTACTTGTCTTATGCCGTCGAGTCGTTTCTGACCCATAGAGACATCACGGACACATCTCTCCCAGAACGCCCTGCTCTCCATCTGCAATCATTCTGGTAGTGTATCCATAGAGGTTTTTTTTTGGTAAAAATATGAAAGTGGTTTACCATGGCTGCCTTCCACACAGTAAACTTGAGTCTCTGCCCTCGATGCTCTCCCGTGCCGCTGCTGTCCAGCATGGGGGAGTTTTGACTTGTAGCAGATTGCCTTCCACTCTCTAGCCACTGCCCAAGCTAGGAATGGAATGGGTAGGCCTCTGATTGACTCTCCCTCCTGTAGCCGAGATGGCTAGAGTACTGGAAACTCTCCAGGTGCAACCCTGAGAGGGGCCACAATTACTAGGCCGATTATAAAGTCGGGGCCTAGCAGTTTGGGGAAACTCTATAGGCTCAACCAAATCTTAGTTGGTAGCCGTGGTTTAATATGATTCAATTATCCTGCTCATCCTCTCCTACATAGAACCACTTTATTTCCCTTTTCCACCACCCTCCCGCCCCCTTCCCTCACTTCCAGCCACCCCTTGGTGAGATCATATGGAATGTATCCATTTATTGTTGTACTCTCCCAAGGGCTTAGTACAGTGCTCTGCACACAGTAAGCTCTTAAAAAATATGATTGAATGAAATACAATTAGCTGAATATTAATATATTGCTTCCCTCCCCACTGCCAGCTTACATTTTCACTAACCCTCTGGTGTTACCTCTCTGATCACTAAATCAGGCAAATTATCTATAACAACAAATAACTGGCTTTTTGTCATACTTTAAACTATTTACAAGTCAGCTCCTGGTGCTCCTCAATCAATCAAAATATCTATCACATTTATTGAGTGCTTACTGTGTGTAGGACACTATACAAAGCGCTTGGGAGAGTACAACCCAACAATATAACAGACACATTCCCTGCCTACAAGGACCTTCCACCTGCTTTCAGTCAGTCAGTCAATCTTATTTTTTGAGTGCTTACTCTGTGCAGAACACTGTACTAAGCACTTGGAAGAGTACAATACAACAACAAACAAGCTCCCTGCCTATTTCAACACTTCCCGTCCGCTGCTGGAACTTTCGTAACTCTTACAGGAGTACAGTATTCTTAACATTTACACCTTAATTCAGCTCCAACAGTGGTCTGACAAATTGGCAGGTAGATTTCTTTAGGGCTTTTCTGATTTTTGAAAATGTCTTCACTTCACTCAGGCTTCTGTTCCTTAGGCTTGAGTGTAGATTTTAAAAAAAATCCTATTGGCTACTGGACAACAGTGACTGCTAACTTCTATGGCTGTGGCTAATTGTTCAGTCAGTTCCACTCCATCTCCTTCTGTAGGAGAGAAGCTTCACAGAAGGTTTGCTCTCTATTTCTATTCCTTCATTCACTCAATTTTATTTATTGAGCTCTTACCTTGTGCAAATCCCCCATACTGAATGCTTGGAAAAGTACAATATAACAATAAACAGAGACATTCCCTGCCTAAGATAGGACGGCAATCCTGAGCTTTCTTCCATCCAATACCCTCCTGAGCATTGCTTGACTCATTCCTCGCTGTTTATCTTAGACATGACAGGGTTGAGTTCTTCATGGACCAGAGATTTAGGTAGGGCTGGCCTGCTGTCCCAAGCCTAGTCTGAATTTAGCCGACATTAAAAAGTTGAGGTCTGGATCACCTCACCTTTGGGAAGCAGCATGGCTTAGTGGAAAGAACACAGGTCTGTGCATCAGGAGATCTAGATTCTATTGAGCTCATCATAGGCAAGGAATGTGTCTACCAGCATTGTTATATTATACTCTCCCAAGTGCTTATTACAGTGCTCTGCACACAGTAAGTGCTCAATAAATACAACTGATTGATTGATGATAATGTCAGCTCTGCCACTTGCCTGCTGTATAAGCTTGATAAAGGCATTTAACTTCACTGTGCCTTAGTCTCCTCATCAGCATAATGGGGATTAAATACCTGTTCTCTTTCCCCAGTGAACTGTGGACCCCATGTGGGATAGTGGACTGTGGACCCCATGTGGGATAGAAGCTGTGACTGATTGTTTCAAAGATTGTGTGCCCATCAAAAGACAGGCTCTGTGTTCAATTTCCACCTGTTTACTCTTTCACATTGTATAATACATCACTGAGCCTACAGTGAGTGCTGAAAAAATACTATTTTTTATTATTTACCCACTCTATTTATTATTTATCTCCTCTAGACTGCAAGTTCATTGTGGGCAGAGATCATGTCTGCCAGCTGTATTGCAATGTACTCTACCAAGCACTTGGTATGGTGCTCTGCACAAAGTAAGTGCTCAAGAAATATGATAGATTAATTGATTGATTACAATTACTACTATGATCTACTCCAGCACTTGGTACAGCACTTGGCTCATAACAAGCACTTAACAAATACCATTGTCATTAATTTTATTTTTATTATTATTAATACCCAAATCTCTAATAACAATAACAGTGATATTTGTTAAGTGCTTACTATGTGCCAAGCACTGTTCTAAATACTGGAGTAGATACAAGGTAATCAGGTTGTCCCCTGTGGGGCTCATAGTCTTGATTCCCATTTTACAGATGAGGTAAGTGAGGCACAGAATCACACAGCTGATAATTGGGCGGAGCCAGGATTAGAACCCATGACCTCTGACTCCCAAGTCCGTGCTCTTTCCAGTAAGCCGAGCTCCTTCTCTAAGTTTTTAAACATTATCCTGTGGGCACAGCTGCCATGTTAAAGATGCATGGTTGTTTTCAATGAACAGTTCCTGGCAAAATAAGAGCCAGACTAGCAATATGTCACTGAGGGACCAGTGAGGAGAAGAAGAGGAGATGGAACCAAGTGCCTATATATTTATAATATCTGCTAATACATGCTGATATTTTACTCCAGTGTAAATTATCTTCTGTTTACCTACCAGTATTCCTCATGTTTCATATTTCCTGAAGTCATTACTCTCTATAGTATTAATACTATGTAATTCTGTTACACTGAACTCTTGAAATACTAGTAATATTCCTAGAATGCTAAAACTTTATGACACAGAAGACTTGGGGAGGTGGAAGAGGGAAAGGAGGATGAGAAGGAGGCAGAAGAGGGGGAGAAAAAGAAGGAAGTGGGGGAGGAGGAGAAAAAAAGAAGGCACAGGGGCTCACAGAGGCATAAAATTCAGAAGAAAACCTTATTTTTGTATTTTTTTTATCACAATTCCCATTTGGATGACAGAAGTTGAGTCTCTTGTATAATGCAATCCTTAGGCTTGCACCTGTGACATATTACTCTCTGGCTTCTCACACAGCCCTGTGGTCCCAGCTCTGGAGGCAGAGGTAGCAGACCTGTGGAAAAAGGTCAGTACAGTTAAATGTTTTTCATAATTTTCCAGGTGAAGCCAAAAGCAAACAAACAACAAAAAAACCAAAAGAACATTAACTATGTCTGTAGCCCCTTTCTGCCTTCTTTGGTAGAGAGCAGTGAAAGTGCAAGCAATCAGGTTAAGGAGAATGCCCAAATCTGCTCAAAATTAGTATTGGGGCAAAGCCATTGCAAAGCAGTGTGGCCTAGGCAATAGAGCATGGGCTTGGGAATCAGAAGGACCCGGGTTCTAAACCCGGCTCTGCAACTTGTCTGCCGTGTGGCTGTGGGCAAGCCATTTAAGTTCTCTGGGCCTCAGTTCCCTCATCTGTAAAAAAAAAAAAATGGGGGTAAAGACTGTGAGCCCCAGGTGGGACAGGGACTGTGTCCAACCTGATTAGTTTGTTTCTACCCCAGTGCTTAGTACAGTACTGGCACTTAAGTGTTAAGTACTTAATAAATACTATTAAAAAACTAATAAGGGGCCTGGGCTGGGCTTAGAGAAATTTGACTAAGTCTCTTGAGGTGGGTGCATATATTATTATTAATAATAATAATGATGATGATACTTGTTATCCACTTACTACATGCCAAGCACTGTTCTGAGAGCTGGGTTAGATACAAATCAGTCATGTTGAACACAATCCCTGTCCCACATGGTGCTCACACTCTTAATCCCCAATTTAGAGATAAAGTAACTGAGGCCCAGAGAAGTTAAGTGACTTCTTACAGGAAGGTCACACAGCAGCTATGTGGAGAGACTGTGAGCCCCTTTCTAGACTGTGAGCCCATTGGGTAGGGATTGCCTCTATTTGTTGCCCATTTGTACTTTCTCAGCACTTAGTACAGTGCTCTGCACAAAGTAAGTGCTCAATAAATACGACAGAATGAATGAATGGATTAGAACTCAGGTCCTTCTGACTCCTATGCCCATGCTCTATCCACTAAACATGCTGCTTCTCCCACATTGCTGCCTCTTTAATGAACAAAACCCTGTCTTGACCCTGTCATTCTCTCCCTGGTTACAGGAAATGACTCCTGCTTGTCTCTTTTTTTTAATCAATGTCATCATAATCATAACTACTGTGGTATTTGCTAAACACTTACGATGTGTCAAGCACTGTACTAAGCTCTGGGGGCAATACAAGAAAATCAAGTCAGACACAATACCTGTCCCAAAACAGAAAATTACCAAGAATATGGTCCCAGCAATCAGTCATATCTCTCCCATAGCCCTGATTTTTAATCTGGTACCTTTTCTAGTTTTCCTTCTTTTGGAAAAGCAAGATCTGGAAAATTGCCTGTGGAAAAGTTACTCTCCTCCCATCTCTGGTCGCATCTTCTTTAACACAGCTACTAATCTTCAGGGGAAACTAAAAAATCCTGGAGAAGATCCCTTTATTTCCAAATCTGGGGACAGATTCTTCCCCTCAAAAAAAGTTGTCCACATACTTATTAATAGTTGAGTACAAAACCGCTGAGACAGGAAGGGTGGAAAATCAGTGTTGAGCATTCCGCATGGTGTGTAAGAAGACCGAGTTTCCAGCCCCCCTGCATACCTCCTTTGGCTAAGGAAGTGGTTTGGGGATGGTAGCTTGTCTCAGACTGTGTTTCTGGTTTTGCAGAAACCATCAAAGGGAAGCTTTGCTGAAGTGATCTTGCCTAGGTTTGCATTGCTCAGCCTCCTGCCTCCTCCACCCATTCAAAGCTCCCATCCTCGCTTTTAGTTCCTGCAAATCATCCCCATTTTCTTGTGCCTTGTTTTTATAATTTAATCAGACACCTCACACAATTTGTTTTCTCAGCTGCTGTTTTTCCGGCTTAAGACTTTGTCCTCATGGGCATGAAAGACATTTGAAGTTAATGGCCCAGTCTTGGAAATGCATTCCACTTCCTGTGTCTGATTTTGAAAAGAAAATCAGATGAAACCGACGCTGCCTCTCCTCTCCGTCCCTTCTGCATTTGGCTTTCCTGGGTAGTTGATCCTGTGCCTCCCCTAGTGAAAATCTTCAGGCTGGGCCAGAGTCACAAACTGAAATTTAGGGTCAGAATAGCGATTGAACTCACTGCTGACAATGACTTTCTTCACCAAACCTGGTGAGATTGAGGAAGACAAAGAAATTGGTCATGGGGTGACTTCAAGGACAGGAAAGGGGATGTTGAGAAATGTTAGGAGAGGCCAAAGCAGGATGCAAGTTTGGCAACATAATGAGTTTTGAAAACTATTTACAGGGCAGTTCTAACCATTACCTGCCTTCCTCCCTAATCCTCTCCACACCGCACCTGGAGGGAGGGTTAGGTTATTTTCAAATTCAACCCAGAAAGACCTTTCCCACCACCAAATGGCCCCACCTCTTTGGTGATTAAAGGATGTAGATTGTTTCAAAGCTTCTCTTAGGGATGGTCAAATCCAGCTGTGTTTGAGGTTCATTGAACATTCTGAGCTATTTTTGAAATATTCTGACCATTTCAGGAACATCGCAGCACAGAATATTTCTGGGGCTGGTGCCACTCTGATATGCCTGGTGACTTTCGAGATGGCCTCTCGTAGCATAGCTCGTTGTGGACAGGAAATGTGCCTGTTTATTGTTCGATTGTACTCTCCCAAGTGCTTAGTACAGTGCTCTGCACACAGTAAGCACTCAATAAACACGATTGATTGATTGATTGATTGAATGAATGAATGTTCGTAAGTATTCAGCCCCAGGTCCCCTTGTAGGGGAGGCATGGGGACTGCCAGAAAGCTTCTCGGTTTGCATTATAGTTTTCTTTCATTCATTCAGTCGTATTTATCGAGCCCTTACTGTGTGTGAAGCATTGTACTAAGCACCTGGGAGAGTACTATACAATAATAGACACATTACCTGTCCACAATGAGCTTATAGTCTAATGCTGCTTCCAATGCAGCACTATGCTGCCTGTACCTGCCATAAACTCAGTCCAGAAATAGGTCCTAGCCCAGCAGGGAAGGATAGTGGCAATATTTCTGCCCACAAACCAGTTCTCAAATCCTTAGTGATTTTTGATTGACAGTAGTAATAGTATCCATTGACTATCCGCTGAGTGCAGTGCACTGTACTAAGCACTTGGATAAGTGCAGCAGAAGCACAAGGCTGAGTGGAGAGAAGCATTGGAAAGGACACGGTCCTGGGAGTCAGAGGAACTGGGTTCTAATCCCGGCTCTGCTACTTGTCTGCTTGTGACCTCGGGCAGGTCACTAAACTTCTCTGTACCTCAGTTCCCTCATCCACAAAATGGGGATTAAGATTGAAAGCCTGATATGGTATAGGGACTGTTTCCAACACAATTACCTTGCATCTATTCCAGTGCTTAGTACAGTGCCTGGTACATAGTAAGCACTTACCAAATACCATTCTTTTTAAAAAAGGCATGCTACACCCTAACAGGCTTTAGATTTTCCTGTCCCTTTTATTGCAGTTTTTAATCTATCTCTGTAACCCAAACTGATCCATTCCTTCACAATTTATACAGGGAGTGTCCTTTCCTACAGACTTGTAGACTGTAGGGTCCTTGTAAGCAGGGATCACCTCTATCAGCTCTATCATATTAAATTCTCACAAGCTCTTAGTACAGTGCCCTGCATGCAGTAAGCACTCAATAAAAGGGTTGGTTGAATTATTAGACTGACACAAAAATGGTATCTGGGTACTGAGTGTCCAAGGGTCTTATTTAGAGAAATTCATTAGCAGAAGAAATAAACAATAGAGAGCTGGGGGCCGAAAGGTAAAGTTAGGGTTAAGATTAGGTAGTGCCTCTCTTTTCCAAAAAAAGAAAAGAAAAGAAAGGAAAGGAAAAGAAAAGAAGAGAAGATAAAATAAAAGAAAATCCCAAATTATTGACTTCCAGGCCTGCCTCTCTGCAGGAGTTAGAGTCACTTTTGGTTACATGAGATGCCAGTTCTGAGCCAGAGATGTTATTGACCCTTCTGACATCTATCTCGTCTCCAACCAGAGCCTTTCCTGATGAATTTCTCATTGCCTAAATCTAAAAGGTCACTGGGGGCCATGTTGAAATGTTGTTCAATGAGTAGCATTTTTCTTGAGAAAAGAGCAACCTTCCACTACCATTAACTAAATAATCTCTTGGTAGCCATGCTTACCTTAATGACGAAGAAGTCAGATACCCCATTTTGCCCCCATTTAGATGGAAAGTTCTTTGAGGGCAAGGACCAACAGCTTTCATTGACTTTCCTCCAGCACCTAATTCAGAGTTCTCTACAAAGCAGTGCAATTAATAAAGGCTGCCGATAACCGTGATGAAATAAGAAACCAGAATTGGGAACAGACTTTGGGGGATTTTTACAGGGAAAAGGTAGGGATATTAGAAGGTGTATCCCTAACCACATAGAGGTGTTCACTTTCAAGTATTCTTTCTCGAAGCCATTGTTGCCACTGTTGGAGACAGAAACCTGTTCTGCATGGTCTTCCCAATAATGCCATTGCATAGAGTCTTTTGGCTTCGAATACCTTAGCCTCAATGTCCTGCTGCTTCTTAATAGCAATACTAGTTCTTGGGGTTTTGCCCCTTTTGTGGACTAATTCATTTACTCTGTTTTTCCCAATGTTTTCTTTTTGTTTCTGGAAGGATCTCTGGGTGAATGATGGGAAAGGGTAAAAATATGTCCTAAGGTTTCACTTGGGTCAGGGTTTCTCAAACACAGCTGCTTTTGATGGTTTATTTTTGCTGATGTAATTTTAATTCCTTCCCCTGTTCGACCACTTCCCTCTTGTAGAAATGCAAAGTTCAGAAAATTAAGGGGGGAAGGAGGTGCCATGGGGATTTAGTGACTTTGTTTGTTCACAGAACATACAGACCACAGTATTAAGTGCAAAGAAGTCTGAATTATCATAGGAGTTCCAAGTAGCTGATGTCTGTATCCCTGGTTGGGCTAGTTTCTTCTGCCAGGTTTTTCCATGGCCACCTCCTTCAATGACTCACTCAGAGACAGTTTTCAAACTCTGGCCTTTACCTGCCTTGGATTCTCTATTTATAAAGCATCAGAAAGGGTTGTTCCCTCCTCTATCCTTGGGAACATTGCAGCCATTAATGAGCTTGCATTTGCACAGACCATGTCCTGCCTTGGAAGAGAAGTTCTAGCCAAGTTCAAAGAGTTGTTACTAATGGATTCCCGTGGTGCCCTACTCTGAAAGGCTTAGTGCATTTGGCTGTTCAGCTCAATTACAAATGTGAAATACCCACTCAGTTCTAATTTACAAACAGACATGGACACAGCTTGCCAACTCTGAAGAGGAATTCAGCTTCTTCATTGTAGGGCATAAATGCTGAAATCTCCACTCTCCAAGGCTCTCAATTATGTGTAAGAAAAACTCCATATGTCTATAGAGGCAGACTTTGAAGAACAGCTGAGCCTCCAAAAAGAGCATTTCAATAAAATTAGGAGCATAAAGAGCACAAGAAAAATGTAAATCTGATTTTTAGGTCCATTTACATGTCTATTAGTTCCATTAGTCATTTATAGCTCATGTTTAAAAATGAACAGTTGTAAATGTAAAATTGATGTAGATTTGTGGAACAAACACAGTTATGCATAAAAAAACGTATTTGCAGTTGATTTTTTTCCCAGGCTAAACATACTGCTAGCATGACTCCTTTTGCACCTCCAGACTGTGGAGTTCAAAGGTAAAGGTGAACGGAGGAAACCCTTCTCCTCAATAACGCTTTTATTTGTTTTTTTTTATTTTTTCCTATTTGCATAATTATGGATGAATTCCTTTTCCTGCTGTACCGTCTTTGTGCATAGGTCAAAGTATATATGTATTTATTTCTGAGTACATATATATATATATATTTTTTTTTCACCTCCTCTTTCTCCACTTGCCCCAGGCATTGTTGCACATGTAACTGATACAATTGGGTTCTAATCCCAGCCCCGCCACTTATCAGCTGTGTGACTTTGGGCAAGTCACTTAACTTCTCTGTGCCTCAGTAACCTCAACTGTAAATTGGAGGTTAAGACTTGTGAGCCCCACATGGAACCACCTGATTACCTTGTATCTAACCAAGTGCTTAGGACAGTGCTTGGCACATAGTAAGTGCTTAACAAATGACATTATTGTTATTATTACTGGGCTAGACTGTATGCTTCTCAAAGGCAGGGATAGTTCTAGTTAATAATTAATGATGACATTTATTAAGCACTTACTATGTGCAAAGCACAGTTCTAAGCACTGGGGAGTTTACAAGGTGATCAGGTTGTCCCATGTGGGTCTCACAGTCTTAATCCCCATTTTACAGATGAGGGAACTGAGGCACAGAGAAGTTAAGTGACTTGCCCAAAGTCACACAGCTGACAAGTGGCGGAGCCGGGATTTGAACCGATGATCTCTGACTCCAGAGCCTGTGCTCTTTCCGCTGAGCCATGCTGAGTTGTATCGTACTCTCCCAAGAATTTAGCACAGTTTTCAATTCAGAAAAAGCACCCGGTAAATCCTACTCATTAATTGACTGATTGACAGTCAGGAATGCCAGGGGGTTATAGATATGCTACCCCTGGGCTATGGGCTAAGCTTCAGTGTTTTTCTCCCTCCCTCTCCAGCTCCTTTCCTTTCTTCCTCCTCCACCTTTTTATTAATGGTATTTGTTATGATATGCTTCTGATGGGCCAGGCACTCTATTAAGTGGTGGGGTCTTAATCCCCATTTTACAGATGAGATAACTGAGGCACAGAGAAGATAAGTGACTTGCCCAAGGTCACGCAGTAGCCAAGTGTGAAAGTTGGGATTAGAACTCAGGTCCTTTGATTCCCAGGCCCATACTCTGTCCACTAGACCATGCTACTTCCCTTCCAATCTTCCCCCTCAGAACCAGCAACTCTCTAAGCATCCTCCCCCTTCTCCCCGACCAACACGACTCTCTCACCCACCACCACTCTCTCCTCCACCCATCCAAGGCTTTTTGCTTGCAAAGGTAGTAGCATGAATGAAAGAAAGAAAAACCCAGTGCCTGAATCATGCTTATCTCTGGGTGAGTAATTATTGAGGGACAGGGAAAGCTTTGCCCTCCTTGAATTGATAATAAATATTTGCCACCTTCCTCTCCCCCTTTGATTCCTCTATGGCAGAATCACAGAGCAGCTCCATTTTGGATAGATCATCTTCTGATGTACCTTATGAGTCATTCACAGTGGGAAATGTTCATCCAAGCAACGCATGGGGCTTCGACGCACCTTCGATGGAGAAGCAGTGTGGTCTAGTGGAGAGGGACAGTCCTGGGAACCAGAAGGACCTGGGTTCTAATGCCCACTCTGCCAATTGCTTGCTGTGTGACCTTGGGCAAGTCACTTAGCTTCTCTGGGCCTCAGCTTCCTCAACTGTTAAAAGGGGCTATATGCTCTCTTTCCTTTTAGACCGTAAGCCCCTGTGGGACAGGAACAGTGTCAAATCTAATTAATTTGTACCAACCCCAGTACTTAGGATAGTGTTTGACACACAGTAAACGCTTAACAAATATCATTAAAACAACAACAACAGCAACAAAAGCTATGAATGGGAATGTGGGGGAAGATGGAAGACACAGAAAGAGCCCATTCTTACTGGTGTGTCCCCTGGCTCCTCTTAGGCTGGAGTTTATGTATAATAATAATAATAATAATAATGATGGTATTTGTTAAGTGCTTACTATGTGCAAAACACTGTTCTAAGCACTGGGGAGGCTACAAGGTGATCAGGCTGTCCCACAGGGGCTCACAGTTTTAATCCCCATTTTACAGATGAGGTAAATGAGGCACAGATAAATTAAGTGACTTACCCAAAGTCACTCAGCTGACAGTTGGAGGAGCCGGGATTTGAACCCATCAACCTCTGACTCCAAAGCCCGGGCTCTTTCCACTGAGCCACGCTGCTTCTCCATGTCAGTCCAGGATAATTTATGCCCATGATACCTCAAGCCAAGGTCTCATTACTCTGTACACATAAAATGGGACATGGACTGGTGCTAGAATGAGGGCTGAGAATTGACACGATACAGAGAGCTCCAAAGTCACAGTTTCTGCCTTTAAAAAGTTTCCTTGATCCCTCCCAGCTCCAAAGCACTTCAGTATATATCTGTAACTTTACCTGTTTGTATTGATGTATGCCTCCCCCACTCTAGACTGTGAACTCACTGAGGGCAGGGAATGACACTGGTTATTATTGTATTGTACTCTCCCAAGCACTTAGTACAGTGGTCTGCACACAGTAAGCCCTCAATAAATACAATTGAATGAATGAATGAATGAGGCTGTAAAATATAATCCAGGAGGCCCATCTACCCAAGTAATCTCTTAAAATCACTTAGCTGCCCTGAAGGAAGGAGTCCAGAAGTCAATCTAAGGAATGCATTTATGCATGCCTGAATAGTAATTCTGCCATTTCCAGGGCAATTGGATCACAGCGATACAGTGAATGTATTCCGGTTTTTCAATGTGAAACGTTCGTACCTCGTGTATCACTTCTCGTGGTCCTGGTTTGGTTTCCTGTTCAGGATTGTCTGGCCCCATGGTGGGGAGGCTGGTTCTTGAATGCACAGGGATGCTTTGGGGGATATGATTGCTGAGCCTGCCAAACTCAATGCGTTTCAACCTTGGGGAAGGAAAGAATCAATAAAGGAAATGATCCTGCTATCCTCCATGCAGACGAATCTTTCACTGAAGTCAATAGGAGATTTAAAAGTCATTGACTTCAAAGGGACAAAAATCATTTCAGGGAGCATTGAGGAAAGGAGGCTTGTATTCTAAAAACTAGAAGCTGCCATGGAAATAGAAGACCTGGTTTTCCAGGTGGGGCCGGCATTTCCATTCCTTTCCCTCCCTTTCATTGGCTGCTTCTCTCTTCTTTATAATAATGATGGTATTTGTTGAGCACTTACTATGTGTGAAGCACTGTTCTAAGTGCTGGGGGTATACAAGGTGATCAGGGTGTCCCACGTGGGGCTCACAGTCTTCATCCCCATTTTACAGATGAGGTCACTGAGGCTCAGAGAAGTCAAGTGACTTGCCCAAAGTCACACAGCTGACAAGTGGCAGATCTAGGATTAGAATCCATGAGCTCTGACTCCCAAACCCATGCTCTTTCCACTGAGCCATGCTGCTTTATGCTCCATAGATTTCAGTTGCATAGAAGCTGTTGAGAAGAACGGTACTTGTGAAGGATCTCATGTTGCCATTAAAGTTCTAGTGCCAATTAAGAATAAGTCTGTAATCCAAAGGGAGAGAGAAAGGCAGCAGACTGAAAGACCAGCGCATCTTTCAGATCAATAGACGAGCTGACATTCAGACTGGAGGGCCGATAGATGGAGTGGAAGGAATGGACATATTTGGCAGATTTCTGAAGGTATTCAATAGACTGACACAGAGATGGAACTGATTAATCGATATCTCTATGGGCAGATTAGATTGATATTTTAAATGCACTGTATATGGAACTGCTCTAGCCGGACAGGCCTGAGCAATCACCGAGAGAGCAGATAAACAGAGAAACATAAATTCATATTGCAATTGAAAATACAATATCGTTTTAGTGTGGGTTTTATTTAAAGGGACAGCCTGGGGGCGGGGGAGGAGATCAAACCTGATTTCTTGAAAAGCTATTCTGCCACAAGGTTTCCTGTCTGTATTCATCCTGGACTGTGTTAGTGATTGTGGAGCAAAATATGCTTTCAGAAAAGACTCACTTAAAGGCACTATTGTCATCAGAATTGGGATATTGCCAAAAGGTATTCATTTTGTGGATAATTTTTTTGGGTTTTACAGTTTCCAAATCATTTTTTTAGGCTGTATTCCCACATCCATTTACATAAAGAGTTAAATGAAATGGGGAAGGGGACTGTCTTATGATGACAGAATTGTCATTTAATGTCGGCAAATCTCCATCGACTTTATTAGTTTGTAGAAGCTTCCGGGATTAAGGCACTTCCTGTGTTATGGCACTTATCTGAATTGGAAAGCCCAAATTGTGAACCTCTCTCTGAACAGCTACTCACTTGAGACCTCGTCTAGTGCTTTCCTGGTCTCCTGAGAGCATAGAGGTAGCCTTAGTTTCTTCCCGAAGAGATCATGATTTTGTATATTTTCAGAGTCAGAGGCCAGTCCTTTCCTTTCCCTCATCCAGTGCATTCCTGGTGTCCTGAGAGCACAGAGGTAGCCTCAGTTTCTTCCCAAAGATATCATGATTTTGTAGATTCTCAGAGTTGAAGCCCAGTCCCTTCTTTTCTCAGTCTTCCTCTCTTGGGGCGTAGCTGCTCATACCTGCCATCCCGATCTGGTGGACCCAATGGGTCAATCCTGTTTTTTGATTCTGTGGTAATGAATCTTTTCTAGTGTCTATACCTCTGTCTTTGCTGTGTCTACCACCCTGCATTCACTGATCAGGTCCACACTAAAGTGTACCTGAGTATGTAATGCCAGAAGTACAGCTGGCATTATCTAGCATTCATTAGGCTATTTTGGAAATATCCATTTGTTTGAAGCCAAACAACGGGGCCTATCTCCCCACCACCAAACTATTCCAGGGCTGGGGAAAAGCAACCCAGGAGAGTACTGTTTTCTGGAGGTTTCCGGTTCATTTAGGACTGTGCTGCTATAGAGTGCAGGATGCCCCCAAATTCCTAAGACTTCTGTGTCTGAGGAAGACGTAGAAGAGCAGCGTGGCATAGTGGAAAGAGCACGGGCCTGGGATTCCAAGGATCTGTGTTCTAATCCCAGCTCTGTCACTTGCTTGCTGTGTGCCCTTGGACAAATCACTTAGCTTCTCTGGGCCTCAGTTTCCTCATCTGTAAAAAGGGGATTCAATGGCCATTCTCCCTCCTACTTATACTGCGAGCTCCATGTGTGACCGGGACTGTGTCTGAGCTGATTATTACAGTGCTGGGCACACAGAAAGTGCTTAACAAAGGCCACTATTATTATCATTATTGTTATTAGACTAGATCCTGATTGAATCACTGAACTAGGGAAAAGAATCAACAGGACAATTCAGGTGAAAAACAAACTGCAGTGGAGGAAAAATGGCATTCTTCTTTTCTGCATTCACTGCGCGGATTGTCTATTTTGTTGGAATTAACCAAAAAATAAAAATTCATTATAAAGATGTGTTCCCGAAAGCCCGATGAAGCAGTGACCTGAATGAATCCAGATTGGCGGATTGTCAGACAATCACTCAAAATCCCTTTAGTATATTGGGAAGAATCAAGAACAAATGATCAAACAACCAATTTGCAGCTACGTAGGAGAGCAGAAGCGACTAGAAAATAATCTACATGGCTTTATAAAGAGCAAATCTTGTCAAAGATTGAATCCTCTCCTACGACGGAGTGATCAAACCAGAGGCAGTGGAGAAGCAGTAGGTGGAATTTATTTTTATTTCCAAAAGACTGTGGATTCCATTCCACATGGCTTCCTCAGTGAAAAGCTGGGAAAGTTTTGCCTTGATCTTATCACGGCTAATTAGGTGCATAGCTGGCAAGTAACGCCCAGTGGCTTAGTCGTCATTGGCCTGTTTCAACCTAGGGACATTGATTAAGTGATATTCACTGAGGATCATTCTGAATCTGTCCTACTTGGGATCTCTATTGATCCCAATTTGCTGGGCGACTTGGTAATTTAAACTGTAAAGCCGATCAACGTGTGGCCATTGAAACCTGGCCGTTTTTCGTGTCACCTTGAAGGATATCAGCTGATCAATATTTTCTAAAGCAAAATGTACCAACCTGTTATGGAACCCGTGAGAGGCTTAAACGAGAGAAAATGGGATTTAAATTAAAGTATAAACTGTTTTGATTGGAAACTAAAGGAAGACCTAACAACTCTCAACAGTAGGAAACTGTTGTGTGAGTCTCATCTCAGTAGAGCCAAAAGAAGAGAACAGCATTGTCAAGTGCTAAGTACAGTGTTTTGCACATAGTAAGCACTCAATAAATACCACTGATAATGATGGTGATAACAAATTAGTGGAATCATTCACCTGCCTGGAGGTGACTACTCCCAGATGATTGCTTGAGTTTCCTTCCAGTTCTAGGATTCTGGTTAAGAGTTGATGAGAACTGCAGTTGTCCTCAAGGTAGAAATCACTTGTATTTCCCACACTGACTTGCCAAATAGGGAGTTGGCATAGTTGGCATAGTTGGCATAGGGAGTAGCCATAGTTGGCTGAATGAAACCAGACTATGTGATGAACAACAGCTCCGAGATGCAGGTACCAGACACAGCTTCTGAAAAGATCTTTCCTTTTTCGGGTGACATCTTTCAAGCTTTGGATAAACCACTTAGCCTAGGCGATCACAAACCTACCAGAGGTAAACAGTCCAAATCACAAGCCAACTTTGATTTCTAAAACCGAAGTACTTTAATCAGCTGCCGTTGTTATAACCAACACTAATGAATGTCGAGAAAGAAAAAAAAAATTTTTAAGGCTATGGACAGATCCACTGCAGGGGCATTAAATGTGGCAAGCTACTGGATAGTTAAATAACTGCTACCTGGAAAATGGAAGTCAGAGCCAGATGACCAGAAAGGTCAAAACAAATGTTCTGAAGATGTGGTGAATCTATTAATCAATGGTATTAGAGTTTTTACTGCATGCAGGTTACTGAACTAAGTGTTTGGGAAAGTCCAATGCAATCGAGTTGATTAGATACGATACCTGTCCGCAAGGAGCTTACAGTCGAGAGGCACTGTGTCAAATAATATGACACTCTAGCGGAGTTTTCAGGGGTAACAGCAGAAGAGAGACCAGTCCAAAGTGCAGATGAAGATGTGGGGAAAAATCTTTTGGACTTTAAGAGCACTATGATACAAAGAGGAAGATTCAGAAATGGTGTCAACTCTAGCCCAATAAAGGAAAATGCTTCAGTGGATTGGATTGGGTTAGGGCTAGAGTCGGCATAGATGGAAGAAAAAAAAGTAATGGCTGAGGGGACATTTTGACCGACATAACCCCTATCATTCTTGTCTAGATTTGTTAGAGGAATGACCTCAGATCCAGGATATTTTCATAAAACCAAATAAACATATAATAATAATAATAATGGTATTAAGTGCTTACTGTGTGCTAGACACGGTACTAAGCACTGTGGTGGATACAAGCAAATCAGGCTGGTCAGAGTCCCTGTCCCATGTGAGGCTCACAGTCTCAAACCCCATTTTACAGATGAGGTAACTGAGGCACAGAGAAGTGAAGTGGCTTGCCCAAGGTCACGCAGCAGACAAGTGGAAGAGCTGGATTAGAATCCATGACATTTCTTTAAAAAATGGCTCCATGCCAGATGATCTAGAGATGATGGGAATTGGAGAGGGAAAACACTTCCACTTTCCAAAAAGCCAGTGCAGAACTGTTCTTGCTCCCTGGCATCAAAAGCTTTGTTCAATTCATTCATTCATTCATTCAATCATATTTATTGAGCACTTACTGCGTGCAGAGCACTGTACTAAGTGCTTGGGAAGTACAAGTTGGCAACATATAGAGATGGTCCCTACCCAACAGTTCAATCTGATATTCAAGTCTTAGCTCTGAATGCTGGATGCCAGCTCTGAATGAGGCTAGGTGGACACTGGTGACAGAAAATCCTACAGCTTTCTGAATTCCATTTGCTCAACCGATGGTAAAACAAGAGTTTCTGCCCTGCACAAGCAGTTGTTCTCCTGGGCAAGATCTTCCAGTGGCTGTTCATCCGCGAACTCCTTACCATCTACTGTAAGGCACTCAAATAGCTCTCTCCCTCCTATCTTGTCCCACTGATCTCCTACTACAACCCAAACTGCTCACTTTGATCCTCAAATGCCAGAGTCACTCACTGTACCTCTATCTCATCTACCTCACTGTTGACCCCTTGCCCACGTCTGGCTTCTGGCCTGGAAATCCCTCCCACTTCATATATAATAATGATAATAATAATGCCATTTATTAAGCACTCACTATGTGCAGAGCACTGTTCTAAGCACTGGGGAGGTTACAAGGTGACCAGGTTGTCCCACATGGGGCTCACAGTCTTAATTCCCATTTTACAGATGAGGTAACTGAGGCACAGAGAAGTTAAGTGACTTGCCCAAAGTCACACAGCTGACAATTGGTGGAGCTGGGATTTGAACCCATGACCTCTGACTCCAAAGCCCATGCTCTTTCCACTGAGCCATGCGGCTTCTCTAATATATGACAGACCAACCTCTCTCCCCACCTTCAAAACCTTCCAAAAATCACATGCCTGATGAAGCCCTCCTTTACCCTCTGCATTTGGATCTTACCCTTTAATCACTTGATATCTACCCCACAATCACTCCCAACACTTAGGTACATATCCTTACACCCTGAAATTTCCCCTATCTGTAACATTTTCATTCATTCAGTCTTATTAATTAAGCACTTACTGTGCACAGAGCACTGTATTAAGTGCTTATTTTAATGCCTCTCTCCCCCTCTAGACTGAAAGCTCCTCGAGGACAGCGATCATGCCTATCAACTCAACTGTATTGTACTTTTCCAAGAACTTAGTATACAGTAAGGGCTTAATATACACCACTGATGGATCCATGTGGTTCTGGTCTTTCTATCGCAGGTGCAACCATCTATCCACCAATCTATGGCTTTTTTAAATGCTTTCTGGGTGCAAAACATTGTACAGTTGGTAGGCATTATCTCTGTCTTCAAGGAGCTTACAGTCTAGCAGCCCTGTTCCTTGTCCTTGCTTCTTTGTTTTAACAATGTGGTGCTCAGGCCAATAATCTGACGTGCCTCTCCTTCCCCACTCACTCCACAGTTCAACCACTGTTACTGCTCACCTCTAAGGCTTCCAGTGACATTCTCCCATTGGTCTGATTCTCGCTGCTTCCACTCTGCCTGTGTCAGTGACGCTGGATGGACACATCTGTCAAAATTCCAAGAAACTCTCCCTTCACGAGGATAAATGAGGCTAGCCGCATGGCTTCCCAGCTATCGAAGCCAGATCACCGCGACGGAGTCCTCGGGGGAGCCTGTATCCGAAAGGGAAAAAATGCCTTCCAAAGAGCGAGACAGCTGCACCCTGTCAGCTTGTTGAAAAGCGATCTCCCTGAACAATAGACTCCAGCAATAGACCCACTGTATAGACATCGCGGTCTTAACCTCACTAAGCGGAGCGTTTGGGTATCTCGTGGCTGCCACTTGCAGGATCTTGCTCATCCATCAATATCATCGCTACACACCAGCGGAGCTGTTCCCAGATGGCCTCTCGGAGAGACGCCTCCCCCCTCCGTCGTCGCATCCCGGCTGGCCCATGGGATGACCGACAACCGCTGCCCCTCTCCACGCCATCCGTGGTGGCAGGAGGAATGCCACGGATTAGAACTGGCACCTCAGGCCTCCTGCCAACAGCCTGCTGAGATACGACGGCGTCACTACAGCCTGCTCGGGGAAAGGACCCTGGTGTCAGGGGTGGCCAGGCTGGTCCCAGACCATGCTCAGCGAGAGCTTGGACACTCAACGAGTAGCCTCACCGTGGGCTCTAGGGTTCATTCATTCAAATTTATTGAGTGCTTACTGTGTGTAAGGCACTGTGCTAAGCACTGGGGTAGATGCTTGACAATCAGGTTGGACACAGTCCAAATTCATTCATTCATTCAATCATATTTATTGAGCGCTTACTGTATGCAGAGCACTGCACTAAGCACTCGGGAGAATACAGTAAAACAACAGAAATATTCCCTGCCTATAGTGTGCTTACAGTCTAAAGGGGGGTGCTCACAGTCTTAATCCTCATTTTGCAGATGAGGTAACTGAGGCCCAGAGATGCTAAGTGACTTTCCCAAGGCCACACAGCAGATAAGTGGTGGCGCTGGGTTTAGTGTCCAGGACCTCTGACTCCCACTCCTAAAGTTTTCCACTAGGCCACGCTGCTTCTCGCCTGTCTCTGTCTACTCTAATGCTTAACAGAGTGCTTGCTACATAGTAAGTGATTAATAAATTATGTTATTGTCATGAGTGAAAGAAAGGCTTACTAGTATTTCATTTATAGTCCTTTTATTGATCATAAGCCAAGCAATGGAGCCTCTATTCATTTATTCATTCAATCGTATTTATTGAGCGATTACTGTGTGCAGAGCACTGTACTAAGCACTTGGGAAGTACAAGTTGGAAACATATAGAGATGGTCGCTACCCAACAATGGGCTCACAGTCTAGAAAGGGGAGACAGACAACATCCTGTTACCTATTGTAATGCTGTTTAAGGGGTTTGGATAAAAGGATTATGGAGAGGAAAGAGGTTCAGCAGGTTTGAGAGGAGGAAAGGCAGGGACTTCAGTTGTTACTACAAATCTGAATCAATCGATCATGGTATTTATTGAGCACTTACAGTATTCTGAGCACGATACTGGGCACTTGGAAGAGTACGATATAGTAGAGTTGGTAAGCACATTACCTGCTCACAAGGCTAGGAAGAAAGAGTCAGGTAGGAGCTGAGAAAATGTTCTTGTCATGAATGCTGTAGCGTGAACTGTCAGTTGCCCTGTTTGATCCTTCTGGAAGCCAACTCCAGCCTTTAATCGGAGCCAGCACACTTGAACTGCAGAGTTGGGGCTTATTGGAAATGGAAAATGAATATCTAATAATAGGCCTTTTAATAGAGCAATTCTGAGCTGCTGAAAGCAGATTTATATCAGCACATTGATTAGTTGTTGGAGACTTGCAGAATCTTGTATTTCTGATGGGGTCTGTCCTGCCCCGCTATATTTAATGGTTTTACTCCTCTTGAAGTTTGCACCACTCCAGTACCATTTCTCTGGGAATTTTTAGCTGACCAAAAATATGGTCAGGCAGCATAGAAATCTCTTGTCAGCAGCTACAGGTTGACTCTCTTTTTAATAGAAGTAAAAGTAAGACATAAGAAGCAGCATGGCCTAGTGGAAAGAGCACAGGCCTGAGCGTCAGAAGACCTGGGTTCTGATCCCAGTTCTGCTGCTTGTCTGCTGTATGACCTCGGGTAAGTCATTTAACTTCTCTGTTCCTCAGTTACCTCATCTGTAAGACAGGAATTAAGACTGTGAGACCCACTGGGAATACAGACTGTCGAACCTGATTCATTCATTCATTCAATCTTATTTATTGAGCACTTACTGTGTGCAGAGCACTGTACTAAGCATTTGGAAAGTACAATTCAGCAGCAGAGACAATCCCTGCCCACAATGGGCTCACAGTTTAGATGATACTGGATCTACATCAGCACTTAATACAGTGCCTGGCACTCACTAGACTGTGAGCCCATTGTTGAGTAGGAACTGTCTCTATATGTTGCCGACTTGTACTTCCCAAGTGCTTAGTATGGTGCTCTGCAAACAGTAAGTGATCAATAAATACAACTGAATGAATGAAGTGGTTAACCATACCTTTTAAAAGTAAAGTAATTATATTTATTGAGCACACACTGGATGCAGAGCACTGTATTAACCAGTTGGGAAGTACAACAGATGCACAAGATATAGCCTCTTACTTGAAGGAACTTACTGTCCAGTATGGGCAAAAATCAGAAGATTTAGTTTTGGGGAAAGGGAAAAGTTCACCGGGGTGTCCCTTAGGTTACTGATACATAGCCCAAGCAGATAGGAAAACTGTGCAAGAACTGAAGAATTACAGACAATATGGAACTTTGCTCCTCTCCTCCTGTTCTAAATTCACCCGATATTTCTCCTCCTTCCACTTGCTGAGGCTGTGTGTTCTCACCCAGAAAACTGGAAATTAGAGAAGCAAAATAAAATTTAACATCTGGATTACAAAGAAAATCATGGGACTAGGAAAATATTCTAAGACGATCGAGTTCAAAATTGTTTAATAGTCAATCAGGCAATCATATTTATTGTGCTTTCCCAGTGCAGAGCACTGTACTAAGTGCTTGGAAGACTACAATATAGCAGTATAATAATAATGATAATGATGGTATTTGCTAAGCGCTTACTATGTGCCAAACACTGTTCTAAGCACTGGGGTAGACACAAGGTAATCAGGTTGTCCCATGTGGGGCTCACAGTCTTAATCCCCATTTTACAGATGAGATAACTGAGGCACAGAGAAGTTAAGTGACTTCACACTTAACATAGTCACACAGTTGACAAGTGACAGACCCAGGATTAGAACCCACAACCTCTGACTCCCAAGCCTGGGCTCTTTCCACTAAGCCATGCTGCTTCTCTTCCCTGCCCACAATGAGTTTATAGTTTAGAGCTGGAGAAAGGAACTATTTATAAAGCTTAGTCAACCTAATCATCAACCAATCAATCAATGGTCTTTACTGAGTGCTTATCGTGTGCTTAGAACAGTGCTTTGCACACAGTAAGCGCTTAATAAATGCCGTTATTATTATTATTATAATCCTATGCTAAGCACTTGGGAGAGTAATACAGTAGAATAGGTAGAAACAGCTTCTGCCAGCAAGGAGCTGTCAGATCACAGATATTAAAATAAATTACAGTAATAATAATGGCATTTGTTAAGCACTTACTATGTGCAAAGCACTGTTCTAAGCGCTGGGGTGGATACAAGGTGATCAGGTTGTCCCACGTGGGGCTCACACTCTTAATCCCCATTTTACAGTTAAGGGAACTGAGGCACAGAGAAGTTAAGTGACTTGTCCAAAGTCACACAGCTGACAAGCGGCGGAGCCATGATTAGAACCCATGACCTCTGACTTCCAAGCCGGGCTCTTTCCACTGACCCATCCTGCATCTCTGGTTAAGCGCTGTGAGAGTGGGGTGAAAGTAGGGTTTAGTCAGAGAAGCGCTTAGTACAGTGCTCTGCACACAGTAAGCGCTCAATAAATATGATTGATGATGATTTGGGGTGAGAAGTGATTTGAGTAGGGCTATAAAGCTGGCAGGAGTAGTGGTTTGTCAGATACGAAGTTCCAGGATGGAGGGAGGATATGATAAGTGACAAGATTGACTGTAAGCTCTTTGTGGGTAGGGAACATGTCTACCGACTGTACTGTACTCTCCCAAGTGCTTAGTACAGTGCTCTGCACACAGTAAGCACTCGATAAATGCAATTGATTGATTGATGGCACTGAGGTACAGTGAGTAGGTTGGCATTGGAGGAGGAAAGTGTGTGCATCGAGTTGAAGGAGATAAGTGAGGAAAGTAGGAGGTGAGAGCTTATTGAGCATTTTAAAGTGGACATCCCTCTGTCACACGTTATCTCTGTTGGTTAGGGGTGGGGAACGTTGTATTGTATTATACTCACCTAAGCACTTAGTACTGTGCTCTGCACATAGGAAGCACTTAATAAATACCATTGATTGATTGACTGATTGATCTGGGTTAAATTAAAGGTTGAATTCATTCAGGTGAAAGTAGAGCTTTTTTTGAATTGTCAGAGTAATCACTGCCAATAATAATAATGATAATGATGGCATTTATTAAGCGCTTACTATGTGCAAAGCACTGTTCTAAGTGCTGAATAGCTTGTTGTGGGCAGGGAATGGGTCTACGAACTCGTACCCTCCCAAGTGCTTAGGACAGTGCCCTGCACAGAGTGATCAATAAATACAAATGATAGATTGACTGATTTGACCTCCAACAGTGGAGATCCAGTTTTCTCCACACATATATCCAGAAAGTCTCAGGCAAGCAGAAGGAAAGGGGTTAAAACAATAACATGTTAGAGCTTTTCAGGACTTCCCATTTCAGAGGATATTATGCTTCTTCAGGGCTATGTTCTCATTTCTTTTTGTCTGTATATGGGGGGGGATTTATGTGTACAAGTCCATTAGCATTATCTGAGATGAATTGTGCAAATTTATGAAGCATTACGTGTGTAATTCCCTGCGCATCGGAACGAGAACATTCTGCTTATGATGTTTAGCTCTCAGGGTTATGGACACTTGCAAGTGCTATAGACAGTGGCAGCACATTGCAATCCGGGCTTCACTCGCACCTCATTAACAATAGATTTCCACCATTCCAGAAATCACTGGCAGCGAACACAGTTTGGAGGCGGGGAGAATTTTTCTGAGAAATCTGTTTTTACAGTTAGTTGTAACCTGACAGGACCTATGTGGTTTTGGCTTACATTGCTTAAAATGTAAGAGTCTTGGGCAGTTCACCTCCATTTTACAGGTTCCCAACTGTTGGAGGTAATAGTAGAAACATTCTGTCCTAGAAACCATTGCACATAACAGGAGACTAATCAGCACACACTGAAGAAGGGCAAGTTCCAGAATCCAAAGAGCATATTAAGGGGAGAAATGTCTACTTGGAGAAAAAGAGAATTGAATTCATCTTTATGGTACCATGGGATTTATTTCTGTACATTCTAGGAAGCTTGTTGCTGTTATTCATGCTTCACACCAACATTATGGGACCATCGGAGAGCTCCTTTTATGGTTTTCTAGATGCACATAAAACCTTAATTCCCTTTAAACACTGCTGATAAGCCTAAATGGATCAAAGTTAAAATAAATAACTGATGCATGAACTTCAGTGCACTTTGTACGTATCCAGCTAGACCTGTGCGCCTCCATTTCTTTAGGTGGATGATGGAAGACTATCAATCAATCAATCATATTTACTGAGCAATTACTGTGTGCAAAGCACTGTACCAAGCACTTGAGAAAGTACATTATAATGAAGTTTAGCAGGGCTAACAGTCTTGACAAATAATAAAACAGTAGAGCTGGGAAAGTAACCCAGTAATCCCCACTGTCTAGAAGGGATGAACAACAAAGTGAACTATGAGAGAGTCGACCCTAAAGGGGAACTAATAATAATTGTGGCATTTGTTAAGAGCTTGCTACATGCCAAGAACTGTACTAAGCACTGAGCCCTAAACAGTTGACGCAGATTAGATATAGTTCCTGTCCCACATAGGGCTCACGGTCTAAATAGGAGGAGGAAAACGTAGTGAATCCACATTTTACAGATGAGGAAACTGGAGCACAGAGAAGTTAAGTGAGTTGCCCAAAGTCACACAGCAGAATAGTGGCAGAGCCACCTAACAGGCCCATGTCCTTTCCATCATCATCGTCATCATCATCATCATCAATGGGCGCCTTCTATGTACAGAGCAGTGTACCTAGCACTTGGAAGCATACAGTACAGTACAACAGAGTTGGCCAACACGTTCCCACAACAAACTTGCAGTCTAGAGGGGGAAGCAGATATTGTTATGAATAAATAATTTAGATTGCATAATTTAAAGACATGTATATAAGTACTGTGAGGTTGTGGGTGGGGTGAATATCAAATGTCCAGAGGTCACAGATCCAAGTGCAGAAAGGAGAGGGAGCCAGGGAAAAATGGGTTTTTATCAGGGAAGGCCTCTTCCACTAGACTTTGTTGCTTCATGGTGAGAAGCAGCATGGCTCAGTAGAAAGAGCCCTGGCTTTGGAGTCGGAGGTCCTGGGTTCAAATCCCGGCTCCGCCAATTGTCAGCTGTGTGACTTTGGGCAAGTAACTTCACTTCTCTGTGCCTCAGTTACCTCATCTGTAAAATGGGGATGAAGACTGTGAGGCCCCCCCATGGGACAACCTGATCACCTTGTAACCTCCCCAGCTCTTAGAACAGTGCTTTGCACATAGTAAGTGCTTAACAAATACCAACATTATTATTATTATTATTATTATTATTATTATTATTATTATTACTATTAACTGACTATCGTGAGAGAGAACTTGGCTGAAGTAGCTCTCATGTAGTCACCCAGAGGAAGTAGGATTGATCATTCTAGGATTTCCCCACAACCTTAGAGAGATGTTTAGTTATTTTCTGAAGAGTGACCAGCTGTTAATATGCACTTTCAAGGTTTCCTGCTAGATACTTTCTGGAGTTGGGAAATGGTGGGCAGCTTTCTTCCTGCTTTGGACTCCACTTTGCTTTTTCAAATGCAGTAAATCAGCATGGGGTAGCAGGTAGAGCATGGGCCTGAGAAGCAGAAAGTCATGGGTTCTAAACCTTACTATGCCACTTGCCTACCGTGTGACCTTGGGCAACTCTCTTCACTTCTCTGAGCCTCAGTTCCCTCATCTGTAAAATGGAGATTGAGACTGTGAACCCCATGTGGGACAGGGACTGTGTCCGTCTTGATTTGCTTGTATCCACCCCAGAGCATAGTACAGTGCCTGGTACATAGTGAGTGCTTAACAGGGAAGTAGCATGGCTAAGTGGAAAGAGCACAGGCTTTGGAGTCAGAGCTCGATGGGTTCAAATCCCAGCTCCTCCAACTGTCAGCTGTGTGACTTTGGGCAAGTCACTTAACTTCTCTGGGCCTCAGTTACCTCATCTGTAAAATGGGGATTAAGACTGTGAGCCCCCCTGTGGGACAACCTGATCACGTTGTAATCTCCCCAGTGCTTAGAACAGTGCTTTGCACATAGTAAGCTCGTAATAAATGCCATTGTTATTATTATTAGTGTTAACAGATACCATCATTATTATTATTATCATTATTGAATGCATCTTTGACCACGTTTCTAATTAATCAATCAAATAATCAGTGAACGGTGTTTATTGAGCACTTACTGTGTGCAGAGAACTGTACTAAGTGCTTGGGAAGAGGGAATAGATGTCACACAGCAGACAAGTGCTGGAGCCAGGATTAGACACCAGGTCCTTTTATTCCCAGGCCTGTGCTTTTCCTACTAGGCTAAGCTGCTCCTCTCTAAGGTACCTTCTTCCAAAACTACAAACCTAACTTCTCTGTGCTTCAGTTCCCTCATATGTAAAATGGTGATTCAGCCTGTGAGCCCCATGTGGGACATGGACCATGTCCAACATTATTACCCTGTATCTACCCCAGTGCTTTAGAAGAGTACTTTCCCAAGCACTCAGTAAAATGCTCTGCACACAATAAGTGGTCAATAAATATGACTGAATGAATGAACAGTGCCTGGCACATAGTAAACGCTTAACAAATGCCATTAAAAGAGAAGGGCTGAGTTTGCAAGCCTGCTATGAGACCTTGGATATGTTCACTTCTCAGTGCCTCAGTTTCCTCTTCTGTAAAATGGGAATTAAATATCCATTAGACTGTGGGACAGGAACTGTGTCCAACCTGATGATCTTGTGTCTATCTCAAAGCTTAGTACCACTCTCGGACATAGTCAGCGCTTAGCAAATAGCACAATTATTAGTGAAGACCTCTTCAGTTCTGATTCATCTCAGTGGATTCTGGAGGAGGCTGACTGCAGCTAAATGCACCCAGAATTTCTGATCCCATGGGAATCTTTGAGTGATCCAGAATCACCCTAGCTCTCCAGAGGCATTCTGAGGGAGGAAGGAGAGGCCCAGCAACTAGAATATCTCCTTTTCCTCTCGGCCTCCTCCTGGGCCAGCAGCAGGACAAAATGGGTCGTTGGGTGGTCCTAGGCTTAACCCAAGCCCTCAGGGCATTCTGGAGGTTGAAGGGAGCTGGGGTGTTCATCAGTCATTAAATTTGGGCAGAGGCCAGACATCCAAGACATAAAGCCCTGAAAAATCCTCGGACCATTGGAGTTACCATTTAGTATGCTGAAGCACTCATTTATCAACTTCTGGAGGCCGGTAAAAGTCACTGCTCTCTCCAGTTCTAATCTTTTGTACTGTTATTGTCCCGCCCACACACTATCAAGGTCAGACTCATTTCAAAGTAAGTTGGTCTGGAATTCAACATCTTCCTCGCCCTCCTCTCACTCAATAAAGAAAAAAATAGTCAAACCTCCACTCTAGCCCTCCTCTCACTCAATAATAATAATAAAAAAAATAGTTAAACCCTCACTCTATCTAGCTGTATTTGCTTGGTTCAGGGGTGATGTGGATACCGACTGGATAAACTTAATAAATAATGATGGTATTTGTTAAGTGCTTACTCTGTGCCAAGCACTGTTCTAAGCACTGGGGTAGAATCAAGTTAATCAGGTTGGACATAGTCCCTGTCCTGCATGGGACTCACAGTCTTAATCCCCATTTTACAGGTGAGGTAACTGAGGCCAAGAGAAGAGGAGTGACTTGACCAAAGTCACACAGTAGACATGTGGCAGAATCGGACTTCTAAAGCAGGCCATTGCAACTCTTAGGCTCATGCTCTATCCACTAGGCAACACTGCTTTTCCTAAAGAACCCAACCAAATAGAAGTGATTGGTAATGGGGTGGTTGAGTTGCTCCCTCTCTCCTGAGACTCTATCCTCTCTCCCTCTAGAATTTAAGCTCTTTGTGGGCAGGGAATATGTCCATTTTATTGTTATATTTTACTCTCCCAAGAACTTAGAACGATGGAATGAATGAATGAATTGATGAATTAAGTGCTGCCACAGGTAATTCAATGAACTGGATCTTGAATTCTTAGGTTGGGTTCCCTTCTCTTTTGTTCTTTTTCTAATGATATTTGTTAAGCCCTTACCATGTACCAGGCATAGTACTTAACACTGGGAGAGATACAAGCTAATCAGGTTGGACACAGTCTATGTCCCACATGGGGCTCACGGGCATTCTTTCATGAAAAATGATATGGGCAGCAGAGTGAAGTATGGACTGGAGTGGGGTGAGACGGGAGGCAGGGAGGTCAGAAAGAAGGCTGATGCAGTAATCCAGGTGGGATAGGATGAATGATTGTAATAACGTAGTTGCAGTTTGGTTGGAGAGGAAAGGGCAGATTTTAGCAATGTTGTGAAGGTGGGACTGACAGGATTTAGTGATGGATTGAATATATGGGTTGAATGAGAGAGAGGAGTCAAGGATAATGCCAAGGCTTGTGCGACATGAAGGATGGTAGATGCCTCTGCAGTGATGGGAAAGTCACAGGGAAGACAGAGTTTGGGTGGAAGATAAGGAGTTCTGTTGTGGACATGTTAAGCTTGAGGTGGCAGAAGGACATCCAAGTAGAGATATCTTTAAGGCAGGTGGAAATGCGAGACTGCAGAGAGGGCGAGAGATCAGGGCTGGAGATGTAGATTTGGGTATCATCCTCTTAGAAGTGGTAGTTGAAGGAGATAGAATGCCTGTTCTCAGACTCTGTCCCATGTGGGACAGAGACTATTCAATCTGTTTGTACTGTATATACTTCAGTGCCTAGTATAGTGCTTGGCAGCTAGGAAGTGATTAAGAAATGCCACAGATATTAAGAGCCAGTGCAAAATACTAAGGATACCCAGAGAACCAGGTTACAGGAGAACCAGAAGAGAACTGTGTTAGAAAATTTAAGGTTACAGAGTGTTTCCAGGAAAAGGAGGAGGTCATTCACTGTGATTGAGGAGGGATAGGACAGAGTAGAATCCATTAGATTTGGTAAGAAGAAGATCACTGGCAACTTTGGGCAGAACAGTCTCAGTGGAGTGAAGGGGGAGGAAAGTGGATTATAGGAAGTCAGAAAGGGAGTTGGAGGAGAGGAAGGGAAAACAGCAGGGGAAGACCACTGATTCCAAGAGTTTGGACAGAAAAGGGAAGGAGGTTGATGGGAGGATAGCTGGATAGTGCAGTGTGGTCCAGAGAAGGTTTTTCATTAGGAAAGGGGAGACGTAAGTGTGTTTAAAGGGAGAGAGGAAGGAGACATCAGAGTCTGAGCAGGTGAGGGATGCAATCAGGCTGGGACGAAGAGTGGGGACAAGTGTTTTTGGAAGTTGAAATGGTATGGGGTCTGAAGATGAGGTAGAAGAGATACCTTTTTAATGGTATTTGTTAAGTGCTTACTTTATGCCAGACACAGTATTAAGCTCTGGGGTAGACATGAGGTAATCAGATTGGACCCAATCCCTGTTCCACATAAAGGCTCAGAGTCTCAATCCCCATGTTACAGTGAGGTAACTGAGGCATAGAGGAATTAAGTGACTTGCCCAAGTTCACATAGCAGACAAATGGCCGAGCTGGGATTAGAACTCAGGTCTTTCTGATTCACAGGCCTAGGCTCTATCCATTAGGCCACGCTGCTTCTCTTTTGAAGGCAGGAAGCAGAGAAGGGTGAGAGAGTGGAATTGTGGGTGGGAAGGAGTTGTGAAGGTGAAGGGGGTGGCTTTGGGGAGTTCACTCCTGATGCTATGAATTTTGTTAACAAAGTAGTTGGAAAAGTCATCAGGGGTAAGGGAGGTGGGAGGCGAGGGCACAGGAGTCTTCAGGAGGATGTTAAATGACTGGAATAATTGGTGGAGACCATAGGCACCAGTCTAGAAGGAGGAAATAGTAGTTTTGCTGAGAGAAGAGAGAAGAAGTAGGTAAGGATGAATTTAAAGTGGCCAAAATTGGCCTGGTGCCTTCCACTAATAGCACCCCAAAGCAGGGGCAGAGGGGAAACTGGAGAGCCTTCAGCAGAGATGATCCAGAACTGGTGGGTAGGGATTGTGTCCGTTTATTGCTGCATAATACTCTGCCAAGTGCTTTGTACACAGTAAGTGCTGAATAAATACGGCTGACTGACAAGAATGCACCCCATATTCACTTTCCCAGGGAAACTTGGAATCCAACTGGCTTTTCCCCCGGATTTGGTTCTAGGTACTGAGCCAAGTATATACGGATATAAAGGGGCATAGGAGTTTGGGGTGAGGGAGGGAGGGGGAACGAAGGAGTGATTTTATCAGGCAGCTGGGCCTGCTTTGCTCTGAGTCCCGGGATAAAGGGACTCCTGTCACACCTTGACTTGTTGAGCACTAGGCCAGCCAGAGGGAGATCGCAAAGCTGTCAATGCACAGTATTAGCATGAGAAAAGGAGCACCCCTCATGTTTTGGCATGTCATCCTGAAGTGACAGGGTGCACAAATACAGTGGGGTGCATGGAACAGAACAAGTCAAAATCTCTTTGACAATGTTGGGCACCAAGACTGTCACTCTTTTGACACGGCCCCTCCCTCCCTGGGCCCACGGCTGCTATTTGAAACAGCAGTTCGCCCACTGCTTTTATTTCTACACAATGTGTCAATAATTACTTGTCAGGCCTCTGCTTATAGACCTGGGATGGTGAATAAACGCTCATTATGCCTGAAAAATGTTGCAAGCTTTACTGTAAATCTTGTGTTACAAATGCGTACAATAGGGGCTATTGACACAGAGGCAAACACTTGCATTAACATGTAAAGTCCTGCGGTCTGAAGGGGAGTTTGACAAACTAACTCCCAGGAAAAGAGTTTTCTGACCTTTTCTTTCCCTTCCTGGTAAGAGAAGTAATTGATCTGGAAAACCAACATCTTAAATGAGTCAAAAGCAAACTCTAAAATTCAAGTGTATAACCCTTGCCTTAAGGCAATAATGAAGCAGTAAAGCCAAATGGGTAGGAAGAAAATAAATGCGCGACCCAACAGGCCTTGAAAACAATCTTGATGCACCATATCTGGTCATTGAGAGCCATCTCTCCACTTCCTGATTGTTTGGAGGTGAGAGGTGATGGTTAATTAGCTAATCTGCAGCAGTTGATCAGAGTGGGATCAACCAGAGGAGAAACCTTCAGGATGTTAAGTGATTGGTTATAAAAGTCACATGAGGGTGGGTTGATTACTACCTTTGTCTTCTGGAGACCTTTTCCGGCTTGTGAGATTTACAGAACAGCAGTATGGACCCTCCCTACGTGGTGAGGTAGGATTTTGTGGTTTACTAGTTCCTCTTTTCTTAACTTCATTTTTAAAGTTACTTTGCTCATCATGCCTAAGTCAACCTCCCTTGTCTATTTCACTAGCCTTCATTTGTTTACTTGTGTTTGTCACTTGAATCTACTTATTTTTTGGATTTACTGTATTTGGCATTTTGTGTTTGCTGTGACCTGTTAATCATACACAGTACTCATTCTGTGCAGAGCACTGTGCTAAATGTCCGGGAGAATGCCATAGAATTACTAGGCATTATTCCTGTCCTTTAGTTTCCAATCTAGGGGGAGGGCATGGGGGATAGAGAAGGATATTTTGACTTCGGAGGGAGGAGATGGGTGCGTTAATTTTTTTTTTTTATATATAGTACTTATTATGTTTCAGGCACTAAATAAAGCAGTGCAGTAGATATGGGAAGTTTGGGCATAGTCCCTGTTGCACATGGGCTCGTAGTCTTAATCCACATGTTACAGATGAGGTGACTGAGGCATAGAGAAATTAAGTTATTTGACCAAGATCACACAACAGATAAGTGATGGAGTTGAGATTAGAACACAGGTCCTCTGATTTCCAGGCCATGCTGGTTCCTCAGTTGCCCAGGTATCTGCTTAGAACAGTGCTTGGCACATACTAAGCGCTTAACAAATACCATCATCATCATGTACTGGGCTGAACTTGTTGGCTTCTAAAGGGAACTGTTAGTATGTATTTAATCATATTTCAATGCTTACTGAGTGACGCACATTGTACTAAGTGGGAAAGTACAAAACAGTTGAGTTGGTGAACTTATTCCCTACCCACAAGGACCTTACAGTCTAGAGGAAAGGCAAGGAATGCACAGTTGTTCAGGATTTAGCACATGGTGGGGATTTATTTAAAGGTAAATAGTGATGAATCTGAGTCACCAAGGGATACTGGATTTCTGATACTGATTTTTTTTCACTTGCTTTCTTTACAGGAGCATTGAAATATTTGTTGTGGTTTCAAAGAAAGTAATATTGGGGGTTCAGGCAGGGGACCCAAAGGAACCTCTCTGCCAGGCCTTCACCCAGAGCCCAGAGGGTTCCAAGGCTACCTGAGGAATTTGGATTAAGCCAGAATTTGTCCTTTGAACTACCAGGATAATAGCTAGCATAATCCTCTCTGTCTAGCTATAGCTGCGTTGACCTGGCCTTAAAGTGCCATTAAATTAATTGATTGAAAAATGAGAATGGTTTAAAGGGCAGGAGGTTGGGAGGATAGGGAGAAGCAGTATATTTTGCTTGCAGCTGTTTTTTGAGGCTGCCTCCCTTTGCAGGGTATGGAGATGGAGGTCACTCAGACTGGGATTGTTAGAAAAGAAGTGGGAAATCAGGGGCATGGAGCCATCACCGCCTTGGGGTGTTGGATGAAACTGTCAGCAGCTCTGCTGCCTGTTTCCCTTGTAGGAATTGTCGGACATTTCCTGCAGTGGACAGCATCACCGATGTTAGTGGAAATTTTCAGAAATATTCTGGGAACGTTAAGGGCACATTTTAAAGCAGTTAAAGTTGAACCTCTTGTGTGGCTTTTAGAAGCACGCAAATATCTGGATCGTCATCCAAGCTGTAACCAAACCATTGGACGCTGAAACCTGCCGAAAATAATGAACGTTTTATCCTTTTCCTGCAGTGTTCAGTTGTCACTACCTAATTTGAACTGAAACGTTATAGGAAAATGAGAAAAGTATGTGGGTGGGTGGATAAAAGAGCGTGGAAGGGAAGAGGGGCAGGGATGCTACGGTGGAGGAGGATAAAGAATCCCAATTTGAATCATGTTCCCAATTAAATAATAACAGTGGTATTAAGCAGTGGGAAGCACTGTGGACTAGAGGGTAAATCGAGGGCTCGGGGTCTAATACTGGCTCTGCCAGTTGTGTGCTGTGTGACCTGGGTTGTCATTGTTCTGTGCCTCAGTTTCTTCAAATGTAGAATGGGGAATCAATACCTGTCCTCCCTCCTACTTGATTGTGATCCCCATTTGGGATGGGAACTATGTACCACTTGATTGACTCAGTGCTTAGCACAGTGTTTGATACATTGTCAGTACTTAACAAATGCCATGTTAAAAAAAATAGGCATTTACTTTGTGTCAAGTCCTGTGCTAAGTTCTAGTTGCATCAAAGTTAATCAGGTGAGACTCAATCCCTATCCTACAGAGAAATAGCGTGGCTTAGTGGATAGAACATGGGCCTGAGAGTCAGAAGGACCTGGGTTCTAATCTTCACTCTGCCACAACTGCTGTTCGACCTTGGACAAGTCACTTAACTTCTCTGGGCCTCATTTACTTCATCTGTAAAATGGGAATTAAGAGTGTGAGCCCCATGTGAGACAGGGACTGTGTCCAACCTGATTAACTTGTATCTACCCCAGCATTTAGAACAGTGCTTGGCCCATAATAAGCACTTAATTAGTACTATTATTATTATTACTACATTGGGCTCACAGTCTAGGAGGGAGAAGAGGGATTTCATCCCCGTTTTGC